>NC_080178.1:46206105-46577573 GCF_950295315.1 Erinaceus europaeus | reverse complement strand
ATGACATGGGACCAGGGGCATGACCTAGCAGTCCATAAATGAGGGTGGAGGAGGGTTAGTTTTGCTAGAGAGTGATACCATAGCCAGGTATTTCCTGCTAACTCCCTGGGAGACTGGATCCAGCTAATAGGCATTTGGAAACCCTAATCCCAGTGAAATTACTTGGAAACTGGGTTTTTTTTCCTGACACATTCAAGGTAAGAGGACCTGTCATCTAGTCTGTTGTTTGTCTCCAGAGAAGAGGGGAAGAGAGGAACACACAGGGAGAGACTGGCATGTGGTGGTGGTGGGAGACTGGGTGAATGCAGCAGAATCCACAAACTAAGGAGGGAATAGGCTTAGCTTGTGAAGTTCAGAAGCTACAGAGGCAAGACAGGACTCCACCCCCCCCCAACCCCTGGCATATTTTTTAGAAAGCACATGACCCTGCCAATACCTTCATCCCAGGCTGCATGCCTCCAGCATTGAGATGAGACATTTCACTGTTTGAAGGCAGAAGTTTCTGATGTATTTTTTCAGAAATAAGATGCGGAGGAATCAAACTCAGGGGCTCATGCATGTGCTCTGCCTCTGAGCCAGCTCTGCAGACCATCCCCCGCCCCAAGCAATTTTCCTGGGAGAAATAATGGTTTATAGGACAGTTATTGACATCTGAGTACCATTTATTATATCCTTGTGATAGGTAGAGATCTCCAGGGACAATAGACACATGAATAAATGTCCAGTCACTGATTATCAGAGAAATGCAAGCAAGAACAACAAAGAGATGCCAGCTGTGAGAATGTTAGACATCAGAAAGGACAGAAACACCAACTGCTGGCAAGGGGATGGGGAGAGGGAAAGCCTTCTATACAGCTGGGGGGAATGAAAATTGGTACAACTCCTGTGGGAAGCAGTCTGGAGATTCTTTTTACTGTTATTATCTTTTCCTTTTATAAATCATCCACATGCCCCTTAGGGTTGAGTCTCCACCAATACATCATGATTTGAATGTTACCAATGTAGGTGACTGTGATAGAACCCACAATTCGCAACTCTGGCTACTTGTCTTTGTTTATAGAACATGTTCTTGACATCTTTTAATTTTTTTTATTATTTATTTATTGAGTAGGGGAAGAAAGAAATTGAGAGAGAAGACAGAGATGAAGAGAGAAAGAGCCACTTGCAACAATGCTTCACCTTTTCTGAAGCTTTCCCCCTGCAGACAGATATGTGTGTGTGTGGACCAAGGGCTTGAAATGGGTCCTTGTGTATTTTAACTATTGTACTCTGCCAAATGCACCACTGCCTGGTCCCCATCCTTGACATCTATAGAGCAACACATCTCTCTATTCTTTTCCCTTTTTTTCTTTATTAATTTTCTTAATGGCTTTTTTCTTAATGGCTTTTTCTTAATCTCTTCTTATTGTCTACTGTGAACAGTAATGACCATTAAGAAAGAAAAAAACGGGATTTCTGTGATAGCACCGCAGTAATTAAGTGCAAGTGGTGCAAAGCGCAAGGGTAGGAGTAAGGATCCCGGTTCGAGACCCTGGCTCCCCATCTGCAGGGGAGTCGCTTCACAAGCAATGAAGCAGGTCTGTAGGTGTCTATATCTTTCTCTCTCCCTCTCTGTCTTCTGTTCCTCTCTCTATTTCTCTCTGTCCTAATGACGACATTAATAACAACAACAATAATAACTACAACAACAATAAAACAAGTGCAACAAAAGGGAAAATAAAAAAAAGAAAGAAAAAGCTTGTAAATGTTGGCACCTATATGGAAGGACTGCAGGGGATTTTGTTCGAAAGATGCCCTGTGGGAGTATGGAGGTAGCGCAGCAGATTAAGCACATGCAGCACAAAGCACAAGGACCTATGTAAGGAGCCCGGTTCAAGCCCTCAGCCCCCCACCTTCAGGGGAGTCGCTTCATAAGCCGTGAAGCAGGTCTACAGGTGTCTATGTTTCTCTCTCCCTCTGTCTTCCCCTCATCTCTCCATTTCATTCTGTTCTATCCTAACAAAGATGATATTAATAACCATAACAATGAAAAAAACAAGGGCAACAAAAGGGAATACATATTAAAAAACAACTTAAAAAAATAAATGATGCCCCGTATGTTTATGGTTTTGATTTAAAGCTTTTAAAAAATGTTTTAAATATGTATTCCCTTTGTTGCCTTTTTTTAAAATTGTTATTATTGTTGTTATTGATGTCATTGTTGTTAGAAAAGACAGAGAGAAATGGAGAGAAGAGGGAAAGACAGAGGGGGAGAGAAAGACACCTGCAGACCTGCTTCACTGCCTGTGAAGTGAATACCCTGCAGGTGGGGAGCTGGCAGCTCAAACCGGGATCCTTACACAAGGGGAAAAAAGGGGGAATAAAAACATCCAGGAGCAATGGATTTGTAGTGCAAGGACCAAGTCCCAGCAATAACCCTGGAGGAAAAAAAAAAGAGAGAGAGAACTTCTCTAGTCTAAATAACATCAAAAACATAAAGGTTCAAGAAGCCCAGAGGTTCCCAAACAGAATTAACCCAGACTTAAAGACACCTCGACACTTCATATTTAGAATGGAAAGGGATAAGGATAATGAAAGGATCCTGAAGGCAGCAAGAGAAAAACAAAGAGTCACCTACAGAGGAAAACCCATAAGATTAGCAGCAGACATCTCCACACAAACACTACAGGCCAGAAGAGAACAGCAGGATATCTATCTAGTGCTCAATGAGAAAGGCTTTCAGCCAAGACTACTGTATCCTGCTAGACTGTCATTCAGACTAGATGGAGGCATCAAAACCTTCTCAGACAAGCAACAGTTGAAAGAATCAACTATCACCAAGCCTTCCCTGAAAGAAGTTCTGAAAGGTCTCCTATAAACAGTCAGAACACCATAATTATGTCATATATCAGAACACACTAAAAATCTATAATGATGCTAAAATATATTCAATCTATATCAATAGATGTCAATGGTCAGAATTCACCTATTAAAAGGCACAGAGAAGGAAGATGGTTCCAAAAACACAACCCAACAATATGATATCTACAGGAAACCAACATAACTCAACAAGAAAGGATCCCAAAGGCTGCAGGAGAAAAACAAAGAGTCACTTACAGAGGAAAACCCATAAGATCGGCAGCAAATTTCTCCACACAAACACTAAAGGCCAGAAGAGAATGGCAAGATATCTATCTAGTGCTCAATCAGAAAGGCTTTCATCCAAGATTACTGTTAGACTCTCATTCAGAATAGATGGAGGCATAACAACCTTCTAAGACAAGCAGCAGTTGAAAGAATCAACTATCACCAAACCTGCTCTGAAAGAAATTCTGAAAGTTGTATAAACAGTCAGATCACCTTAAATATGCCATATAACAGAACACTCTAAATATCTACAATAACGATGATAAAATATCTTCAATCTATGATAACAATAAACATCAATGAGGGAACCAGGCAGTGCCACACCTATTTAAGCACTCACGTTACAGTGCACAAGAACCTGGGTTCAAGCGCCTGGTCCCCACCTGCAGGGGGAAGATTCACAAGTGGTAAAGCAGGGCTTCAGGTGTCCCTCTCCCTCTCTATCTTCCCCTTCCCACTCCATTTCTGTCTCTATCCAATAGTAAATAAATAAATAAATGTCAATGGCATGAATTCACGTATTAAAAGGGGCAAAGTAGAAACATGGATCAGAAAGAAAAAAAAAAGTCCTATGTTGTCTGTAGGAATCCCACCTATCTCAGCAAGACAAACACAGACTCAAAGTGAAAGGATGGAAAACTATCGTATGAGCCAATGGACCACACAAAAAAGGACAGGAACAGCTATGTGTATATCTGACACAATAGACCTTAAAATAAATAAAATTTTAAAAGATAGGGATGGACATTACTTAGTGCTCAGAGGATCAATCAAGAGGACTTAATGATGATCAACATTTATGCAACCAAGGAGAGGCTATTTAAATATATCAAATATCTACTGCAAGAGCTACAGCAATATATTAACAGCAAGTAACACAGTCATAATAGGGAACTTAAACATACCACTCTATTCACTTGAAAGATTATCCAGGCAGAAAATCAATAAAGAAATGAAGAAGGTAAATAAGGAGAGTAAAAATGGTGACGTAATCATTTTCAGCCCATCTTGGATGGAGCTTAAAGAAATCATGTTAAGTGAAATAAGTCAGAAACAGAAGGATGTATATGAGTTGACCTCATTCACAGGCAGAAGTTGAAAAACAAGATCAGAAGAGAAAGCACTAAGTTGAACCCCAACTGCAGGTGGTATAATGCAGCAAAGTAAGACTCTGGAGTTAATGAGTGGGAGAGGGAGTTCAGGTCTTGGGACAGGATGATAGAGGGCCTACTGGGGGATGTAGTGTTGTGTGGAGGAGTGGGAGGTGTTATGCATGTACAAACTGTTGTGTTTGCTTTTGACTGTAGAGCATTGATTCCCCCCAATAAAGAAGAAAAAATGAATTTGCATCTACAGAGCTGTCGTCATTTGCATTTCTATTAGAGAATGTGCACTAGGTAGAAACCACCGGCTTGCATTAACTGGAGCAGTGGAGCACCAGTCCAAAGACAGTCTGCACTAGACACACCAGTGAAGGGTTTTGTGATCTGGCCTCTGGGTTCCAGTCTAGGGGTCTGGGACTTGGCAGCTCTGTTAGCATGGGGTTACTTACATTTTATCATTTTCAAGACAAGTTCATGCTAACTATGCAGTGAACAAGGGTGTACAAGGACATCTTCAAGGGCCTAGACATGAGTTTATTTGGAAGTAGTTCTACTTTTCCTTTTGTGAGCAACATCTAGTCTGTTTTCCACAGGGACTGCTCCACTTTACCTACCCATCAACAGTACACCCAGGGCCTCTGATTTCTTCTCCTCTCAGCACTCATTTCTGTTTGAATAATATCTACTCTAGCAGGTACTGAGGTTTTGGCTTGCATTTCTCTGGTGAGTACTCAACTTTTCCCACAATCCTGTTGTAGATCTTCTTTGGAGGAATATCTGGTCAGTGGTTTTGCCTATTTACAAACTTGAGTTATTTGGTGTCAGACGCTTTGAGTTCCATGAGTTCCTTTAAGTTATCATTTTGAAGATAAACCTGCATTTAGATATATGATTTGCACAGATGTTATCCTATTACATAGGTTGTGTCTGGAGGAGTCACAGATTCTAACTCAACTTAAAATCTAAGAAGAGTAAAGTTTTTCTTCCTTTCTCTGCTGCTCATTTGTCATGTATGCCTTTCAAGTTTTTTGTGTTTTTTTTTTTAATTTTATTTAACACAGTTCTGGCTTGTGTATGGGGAACTGAAACTGGAATTTTAAAACCTCACGGAAGAGAGTCTCTGCATAACTATTATGCTATCTCTCCATCTCTCAATTTCTATATCTGTAAATTACAATTCTTTTTCTTTTTCTTTTTTTTTTTTTTACCAGAGCAGTACTCAGTTCTGGATTATGGTGGTGTGCGGGACTGATCCTGGGACTCTGGAGCATCAGGCATGAGAGTCTCTTTGCATAACCATTTTGCTATTTACTCCCACCCTCTAATTCATTTTGTAAAATATTTTTTATTATTGAATAGAGACTAAGAGAAGTGGACATGGAAGAAAGAAATAGAGAGGGAGAGAGAAAAACCTGCAACACAGCTTCAGCACTTGTAAACCTTTCCCCCTGCAGGTGGGGACCATGGACTTGAATCCAGGTCCTTACACATTGTAACATGTGCACAACCAGATGCAACACAGCCCATCCTCTGTAAATTATAGTTCTAATTAATAATTTATCTTGTAATTAGTCATAACTTGATACTTGTTAAAATGTTCTGTACCAGTGGTATGGGATTTAGCCTACTAGGTAAAGTGTTGGACTCTCAAGCGTTAGGTCTTGAGTTCCATCCCCGGTAGCACATGTACCAGTGATGTCTGGTTCCTTCTCCCTCCCCTATCCCTCTCATAAAAAATTAAAAAAAAGTTTTGTACCATATTCTGAAATTGCTGATATACTGCATAGCACAGTCACAGTCTAACTTGCATGGCTGATAGTTTCGCTTTCACCTGAACACAGATGATGAAGAAAAGTTTTTGTAATTTGTTATGTAACAGGGAATGTTCATAAATAGGACCTCTTTTTTAATATTTTATTTTATTTTAATGGGAGAGAAAAATAGAGATACAGAAAGATTAGAGTGCTGCTCAGCTCTGGCTTATGGTGGTGCTCAGGACTAAACCTGGGACTTCAGATCATCAAGCATGAAAATCTTTTGCAAAGCCACTATGTTGTCTCCCTAACTATGAATATGACTTTCTGTATGTCTAATCTTTCTATCAATTCATCTATACATCTAACCACCCAGTAAAAAGAAGCATAAAAGATCATTTTTATCATTAGGACAACTGCAATGACATCATAGGTACTCGTTATAATTGTAATAACACATAACATGTGCTATGCTGTATAGTTACAAGCACTTTTGTATAAACTGTATTAGCAGTCCTGGGAAACAATACTTTATCCCTATTATGTGTCTCTCGCTGACAGTAACCCACTTAGTTGCAAAGTGACTGCCTTGCTGATGAGAAGTAGAGATGGAAGACTTAAATTTTTATTTTATTATCACACTCTCATTTTTTTCTTTCTTACCAGAGCACTGATCAGCTCTAGTTTATGGTGGTGCAAGGGACTGAACCTGAGACTTTGGAGTCTCAGGCATCAGAATCTCTTTGCATAACCATATGTTACCTATCCTACCACCCACCCCGTCTGTCCTTTATTATCTTCTTAACACAGTCATCACATACTTTATATCCCATATTTGTATCAGTCAGCTAGAGGGTGTGGGTCATTCTTTGGGAGGCACCAGATCCCAGGAAGAGTGTTGACTTCACTAGAAGGAAGAAGAGTTTCTGTTGCCAGCATGGCTCTCCACTGAGTTTCCCCAGAGTTCTTACCCCTGCCTTGAGTGCCTGTGCTCCTGGTGAAACCCAGCTTCCTGTGTGCCTCCCTGAGGAGAACTCTTGACTCCCAAGTCTCTCTCTTCCTCTTTGGTTTTGCATGAAAAAGGTCATCTCACTCTCTTTAGTGTCCTAAGCCCACTCACTCTGTACATGCACATTAATGAAATATCTTGTTGGCTGATGGCCCTAGCAATAGTCCTGATGGAGGGGGCTGGAGTGAAGCAATTTCTAGGGAAAGCCTCTGCTCTGGGAGGTGAGGGACACTAGTGATAAAGTGACACTAGTGTCAAGAGAGATCAAGATGCTCTCTGCACCAGTGTTCCCAGTCCATTTCCTTGTGGGCCATATGTATGTAAACTATTCTATTTTACTGGGCCAAGAGCTATGAAAACCGGTGTGTGTGTGTGTGTGTGTGTGTGTGTGTGTGTGTGTGTGTGAGAGAGAGAGAGAGAGAGGGGGGGGGAGATGGGGGAATATAGTGGGAAGGAAAAAGAGAGATACCTGCAGCACTCCTCTGAGCTAGTCAAGGCTGGGAGCTTGAACTCAGGTCTTTGTGCCCTACCTGGCATGTCACTACCTGGCCTCCATATAGAATTTATTCCTACAACTCTTACAACAAAATCTGTGATGAAAGGTAGCTGTGCAGGTAGAGTATAGGACTTTGCATTTGTAATGCAATGGTTTTGTGACCTGGCGTCAAGTATGGGAGAGTAATGCTGTTCTTTCCCTCTTTTTAATAAATAAACCAAAAACCCAACACAAGATACCAATGTCCATGTCCAGTGGAGAAGCAATTACAGAAGCCAGAACTTCCATTTTCTGTACCCCATAAAAAAATTTGGTCCATACTCCCAGAGGGGTAAATGTCAGGGAAAGGTGACTACAGGGCTCTGAACTCCAATTTCATCAGGAACCAGAGAGAGAAGGAAAAGAAAGAGAAAAAGAAAAAAAAGGGGGGGGGGACTCACAAGTATTAAGTGTGACTTAGAAAGGAAGAGGAAGCAAGATCATAGGGAAAATGGGGAAATATATATATAGAGAGAGACTGACAGTTGTACAAATAATAGTCAACCTATATTTGTGATCTTGGGAGAACAAATGCAGTATCCTATGGAGGGCATGGGGATAGAAAACACTGGCAGTGGGAAAAGCATGGAATTATACTCCTGTTATCTTATAATTTTGTAAATCAATATCAAATCACTAACAAAAATATTTTTAAAGTTAGGCATAGAGAACCTATAATTCTATTCTTGAAAATATATGCAAGAGAAATGACGGCACATGTCCATTAAAAAAACATGTATACAGGGGACAGTGAGATACTTTACCTGGGAGGGTGTCTGCTTTGCCAGGTGCACCACCCAGGTTTGAGCTACTGCTACACCACATGGGGGCACTATCACACTGAGGAACGTTTTGTTGCTGTGGTATCTGTCCCTTTCTTTACAGAAAAGTGAGGCCCCAGAGAGGACAAAACAAAAACAAAAAAATAAAATAAACCTTGTACATGAATATACACAGCAACATTACTCATAACAGCCAAAGATGCAATCAACCCAAAAGTATGGCTAAAATGCGGTCTATCCATCTAGAGAGACAGCTCATGATCTAGGGGACATGCCTTGTCTAATTGTGTGGGTGGGACTCAAGCACTGGCACCAAGTACAAGGTGACATGGAAACAGGGGTAGTTCTGGAACCGTCTGTCTCTCCACCTTTCTAGCTGAATGAAAAATCAATCTAAGAACAATGAAATTACATATAAATGAGGCCCCAGTTCCACTGAGGGAAATGTGGCATAATCATGAAATGGAAAAAATATTTTTTAGCAAAAAATATGTATTATACATGTTAAAAATGAGTAAATCGGGAAACACGCTAAATGAAGGAAGGGACTCACAAAAGACTGTACTGTGTGTTTTTGGTTGCATAAAAAACACTGGAAAGGGAAATTTGGGTTAGGAGATTGCATAGTGGTTATGCAAAAGACTTTTTTTTTGCATTTTTAATATTTATTTATTCCCTTTTGTTGCCCTCTTTGTTTTATTGTTGTAGTTATTATTGATGTTGTTGTTGTTGGATAGGACAGAGAGAAATGGAGAGAGGAGGGGAAGACAGAGAGGGGGAGAGAAAGACAGACACCTGCAGACCTGCTTCACCGGCTGTGAAGCGACTCCCCTGCAGGTGGGAATCCAGGGGCCCTAACCAGGATCCTCATTGCAAAAGACTCTTATGTCTGAGGCTCTGGGGTCCCAATGAATCTCTGGCACTACTTTAAACCAGTGCTAAATAAAGCGCTGGTCAAAAAATAAATAAAAATAAAGGTGATCCAGGAGCTGACACAGTGGCGAAATTGTTGGACTCAAGCATGAAGCTCCAAGTTCAGTCAGTACATGGTAGTGTACATGCTGGAGTGAGGCTCTGGTTCTCTCTTTTAACAAGTAAAATAAAGATAAATTTATATTTTTAAAGACAGATTTGGAAAAAAGTACTCTGGGGTGTACTGGGACATCAGCTGCAAACTGTATTATGTTTTCTAGTGTATTGGATCCAGAAAATGGAGACTATTTCTTGCCTTACACATACTGTTTACTCGTATTCATTCATACCTTGTCTTCTATGACAGCTCATTGAATTTGCCTTTCCCAAATCCAGTCACAATAAAACTGCTAAGATGCCTTTCTGCATGAGCTCTTTGGGTTTCCTTCACCTTTCAGAAGAGATAACAGGAGAAATTTAGTTTCTTCAGTATTCTCCAAATCTAAACTGCCTAAACACTAGCTGAGCTCTCCATTAATAACTGAACTTAACAGAAGATAACTTGGCATATTACCAGAATTTAGCTTGCCTGGGTTAACATATATATATATGACATTTATTAATAAAAAAATAAGTGTCAGTGTATCTTTTCCCATTCAACTGCTATCACAAATGACCTCAGACTGGGTAGATGGTAACACAAGATTTCTCACAATTCTGGAGACTGCAAGTTCAAGATCAAGGTGCCAGCTTGGTGTGAGCCCTCCTCTAGGCTGCAGACTGCTCCATGTAATCGACATACCAGAAGGCACTAGGATGTCAGTATTCACAGGACAAATGCTTCCAGGCATTTCAAATACAAAGAAACTCACACACATAGATAAATGTACTGATTTATGGTACAGATTCCAGATCTAGAAGTAATGCCACTATCCACTGGAACACAGATAAAAAGGTCTTATCAAGGGAGTAGGGTGGTAGCACAGCAGGTTAATCGCACATGGGGCAAAGCACAAGGACTACATAAGGATCCCGGTTCAAGTTCCAGGGTACCCACCTGCAAGGGGGGAGGGTGGTGGTGGTGGTGGTGGTGGCCTTTTGGGTGTCGCTTCACAAGTGGTGAAGTAGGTCTGCAGGTATCTACCTTTCTCTCCCTCTCTGTCTTCCCCTCCCTTCTCGATGTCTCTATCTTATCCAACAATAACAACAACAAGGGCAACATACATGGGAAAAATGACCTCCAAGAGCAGTGGATTTGTAGTGCAGGAACCATGTCCCAGTGATAACCCTGAAGGCACAATAAATAAATAAATAAATAAATAAATAAATAAATAAATATTTTTCTTATCATTAAAAAAAAGACACAGAGCAGATATAAGGAGGGAAACGGAAGGGCAGTGGACCATATATGTAATTTTGCTTTTCTCTTTTTAAGAAGAGAACTGCTTGGAGTCGGTTGGTAGCGCAGTGCTTAAACACACATGGCGCAAAGTGCAGGACCCAGCATAAGGATCCCAGTTCGAGCCCCCGGCTCCCCACCCTGCAGGGGAGTCATTTCACAGGCAGTGAATGAAGCAGGTCTGCAGGTGTCTACCTTTCTCTTCCCCTCTCTGTCTCCCCCTCCTCTTTCCATTTCTCTCTGCCCTGTCTAACAATGATGACATCAATAACAACAATAATAAGTACTACAACAATAAAAAGCAAGGGCAACAAAAGGGAAAACAATTAAATAAATTATATTTAAAAAAGAAAGCAGGGCAGAGGGTAAATAGCATAATGGTTATGCAAAGAGACTCTCATGCCTGAGGCTCCAAAGTCCCAGGTTCAATCCCCCGCACCACCATAAGCCAGAACTGAGTAGTGCTCTGGTTTAAAAAAAAAAAAAAACAGAGAACTGCTCAGCTCTGGACCTCTGGGGCCTTTTACATGAAAGTGTGTTGTGTAGATTGCTAAGCAACTTATAGCCCAATATTTTATCTTAAAAAAAAAAATGGAAGTAGTGAGGATGAACGTGATAGCATCAGACCTGTGTGCACAGAGGGTCTGAGATTGAGCACTGGCACTATATACACCAAAGATTTTCTTGTTTTCTCTCTCTCTCTCATCCATATGCTCTCATCAGTAAGTAAAATGAAGAGAAAAAAAAAAAAGTAAGTAGGATAATGGTTATGCAAAGAGGCTCCAAAGTCCCAGGTTCAATCCCCCGCATCACAATAAGCCAGAGCTGTATCTTGCTCTGGTGTTTCTCTGTGTCTTTCTCTCTCTGCAACTCTCTCAAAAATAAAATAAATAAAATAATTTTTAAAATTTAGAACATATATGTAAAGTATAATAGTTAAGCCTAAATGTCATAGAAATCACTATAAACAGAATTCTCTTGTTCTAGCATACATACAAATAAATGTTAAAAAAAACTCATCAAAACATTTACAAATACTAAGATACTTAAGCATATACAAATAAACTAAAAGCATTCATAAAGTCAGTAATTAATGTCATATATCCACCTTCATTTTTTTAACTTTCCAGTACCAGGCTATTTTTTACTATATAAATTTTTTATATTTATTTATTTTCCCTTTTGTTGTCGTTATTTTTCATTGTTGATGTAGCTATTATTATTGTTACATAGGACAGAGAGAAATGGAGAGAGGATAGGAAGACAGAGAAGGGGAGAGAAAGATAGACACATGCAGACCTGGTTCACTGCCTGTGAAGTGACTCCCCTGCAGGTGGGAAGCCGGGGGCTTGAACCAGTATCCTTATGCAAGTCTTTGCACTTTGTGCCACGTGTGCTTAACTCACTACCCGACTCCCCACCAGGCTTATTTTTAAAGTATATATTGTTTTTTAAAGGAGTAAGGAAATAAGATGACATTACCCGAGTGAAGGAGTCAACTGAGGACACAGCAGCATTGCCTACAGGAGTTTGCTGAGCCACGCTGTCCAGTAATTCCACTGAAATTCCAATCTGAGCAACAGATGGAGTCCACACCATATTCATGGCTCCAAAAGGATGCTGGCTCCCTTCTCCTGGAAAAAAAAAAAGAACATATACACATATTTCAAGCCTAACTGGGGTCCATACAAATTAATTCATAAATAAGTAAGAACTTCCAGTGTAAATGCAGTAAAAGAAAGCAAGTTTTGATATAAGCAGTCAGGGAAATAGCTCCTTGGTAGAGTGCAGGACTTGTATGCAGGAGGCTCCTGATTCAATTCCCAGTGCCACACACACCTACTGGAGTGGCACTGTGGCTTCTGTCATGTGAATATAATGGTCTACCACCTATGGAATAAACTCAACCCTTTAAAAATCAGTTCTGAAGCAGACTGGGAGATGGCTAACAGTGTTGGAGTCTTAAGCATGAGGTCTTGAGTTCAATGCCTAGATTGCCGGAGCAATGCTCTGTTCTCTCAGTTTCATGTTAATTAATAAATTAAGTGGCTTGCTAGGTGGGGTCGGGAATGAAATACTGGGCTTGAAAGCATAAGGTCCGAAATCTTGATCCCTAGTTTCACATGTACCAGAATGATGCTCAGTAGTCCTTGCAGAGTAGTTCAGACAGAGAAGGGGAGAGAAAGATAGACACCTATAGACCTGCTTCACCACCTGTAAAGTGACTCCCCTGCACGTGGGGAGCTGGGGCTCGAACTGGGATCCTTAAGCCGGTCCTTGCGTTTTGCGCCACGTGTGCTTAACGCACTGCGCTACCGCCTGACTCCCAATAAATGTATTTTTATAATTTTTATTTGCCCAGAATAATTTTTATTTGCCCAGAATTAATCCTCTACACCACCATAACCATAGCTGAGCAGTGTTCTAGCTTAAATATATATATATATATATATATATATATATATATATATATATATATATATATATACATATATATATATGTATGTATATATATATACATACATATATATGTGTGTGTGTTATTATTTGAAAGTTTGCTTTTTTAACTGTAAAGAATGAGTTTTTACCATATTGCTAAATAAAAATACAAATCATCACATAACATTTCCCCCACCATAAAAAGTAGCTTTTTCTAAATTGTATTAAATTAGTATAGCTGGAAGTTGACAGAATAAAAAGAGAGAAATCAATGAATGAGAGCAAGTATCAGATAAAAGATTTTCAATGTTAACTCTGAGGGAAGAATGGTTTTAAAGACTTTAAGGACCAGTTTTTAGGGAAGGCGAAGTCACACCAGCTATCTGACAAGATCCAAGCATGGTGGGGGGCCTCTGCAAGGTGAGTGGCCCTGGAATGAACCGAAACCACTCTGCCTTTTTGTTCCACTAATCATGATATTAATATTGGGTATTATTGGCTATTTTATAAGATTTTTTGGTTAATTTCCAACTGACAACTGAGAAAATAGCAAGTTCCTAAGGAGAATGCTGTTTAACAAAAAACAACCCCTTAAAGACCCCCAGACTAAAGAGGTCCAAAACAGCAATTGGCCAATTATCAGATAAGCTGTCTGTAAGGCAATTCCTAGCTCCCCCTGCCCCTTTATCATCCCAGTACCTACACCCCTAGCAGAAAAGATTAGAGGGAAATATAGAGAGCAGTGGGTTCTTCCCACAGCCTTGAGAAGCTTATAGAATAGGGGTAGACTGTTAATTTGCTTCATAAAAACTCACCTTTTAGAAACAATAGCTACTCCAGGAAGCTTGCTTAGGGATAATTAATCATAGTTAAAATTAAAGCAAAAACAACCATAAGAGCTCAGTGAGTGCTAAGGCACAGCATCAAAGCCATTTCAATGAAACATGAAAGTTTCATTTACAAAATAAAAAGGGGGGAGATGGCACAGGCACTGTCATGCGACCTGCTTGACACACTACCAGCTTTGCAGGAAGTTCAGCTTGCTGGACTCTCCAGGATAAACTGAAACCATCTTGCCTTTTGCCATGTATAGGTCTTGGGATTAAGCTCTGTGTGGTCTTAATAATATTTACCTATGGCCAGGCTCAGAGCCTGATCAATAACAAAAGTAATGACAAAACCTGCATTGCACCCTGTAAGACTGATCATAATGGAACAAGGAATATCAGTAATGCAGAATTTTTCAGGAGACTCCAAGAGGAAGAATTGTTTCCCCATTTATCTACACCACTTCCTTTAGTAGTCCCCCTAACACATAGAGAAAGATTGGTGGTTCCCACAGTGGAGGGGTCACCTTACATAGCCTAATTAATAAATGGAAAGTTAAGGTACCTGCCTAGATACATACAATGGGCCTTTTAAGCTACCACCCACCATGCTCCCACTTCCTTACAGGAATAGTACATGAGAATCTAGGTCACATAATAAGCATACAAAAAAGCAAGCTTAATTTTATGGGGTAAAATTAAGTATCACCTTGCTGCCTTCTCAGTAAGGAACAAAACAAAACTCCTTGATCAAACAATGGAACAGATTGTATGAAAAATGGGCTGTTCAATTTGTTTAAGGCCCCTAGAGACATAACAAGCTTGAATTTTCTATGAACCACAGCTTCCGATGCCTAGGGGCAAGAGGATGGCATAAACATACATAATAGGGAGAATATTAATCTTAATCAAAAGGACATCTGACTAGCACACAGGTACAGGAAATAACAAAAGACCTAGAAACTGTGATGTGATCTGTAGGGAGAAAAGTGCCCCTGGAATGTGAATATTCCACAAAGCAGGTGTTCCCTACCTGTGCTGTGCTTACTTGGTGATTTTTGTTTTAATAATCTATACCTTGGTGATTTCTGTATTAATGATCTATGCCTTATGAGACTATAAAAATAAAGTTCTGCTTGAGCATGACAGAGATGTCTGCCTGAGCTTGATTCAGCATCAACTCACTCATCTCTCATTGTTGGCCAACACCCCTCCTTTGGGATCCCTGAGACCTGCTGGGGCTGGCCCCTGGCAGGTTTTAACATTTCCTGAAAATTTCACCAAAGAAAGATCTATAAATGGCCACTTGTACAGATTATACCTCTTAAGAAAAACATACAATGAAGTTACAATCTTTTTTCCAATTACCTGATCTTTCTATAACTGTAAAACTTTTAGATGTTTTACTTTGGTTTTGAATTTAGTTTGGAGAGACCAAAGCATCACTGCAGAATTACAGAGCTGAAGGTTGAACCCAGGGCCTTAAATATGCAAGTCTGTGTTCTAGCTGCTAAACAAACAAGGAAGCTTGACCAAAAAATTAACTAACTAATTAATTAAATAAGACACTGAGACAAAAAAAAAAAACCCTAGTTTTTAGAAAAGTGATCCTAATAACTCGAATATTTACTGCAAATATCAAAACCCTTCTTAAATTTTCAAGCAAATGAGAAAAACCATAAATGTGTTTATGCTCTAAAAAACACATTCACTATACATAACTGGTCTGAGATTTTTCAGTGCTTTTAAAATTATTCTAAATTATGTATTTATTACTATTGGGTAGAGACAGAGAAATTGAGAAGGAAGGAGACAGAGAAGACACCTGCAGCGCTGCTTCACCACTCATGAAGCTTTCCCCCTCAGGTAGTGACCAGGGGCTTGACCCTGGGCCCTTGTGCATTGTAACACGTGTGCTCAACCTGGTGCATCACCACCTAGTCCCCTTAAAATTATTTTAATTTTACATGTTAACTTTCCAGATCTGTCATTTCTATCAACACTGAGAGAATGTACTTCACATAGTCTACCTTTTAGAATATTTTGAGATTTACAGTTAATTCTTTATATATATGGTATGTATTGAGAATCTCAAAATCCTTCTTCCCAGTCTTTTCTCCTGAGCTTTTGTACTTGTTTTGCAGTCTGAACCAATGACACTGCAGTCTCAGGCAGCAATGATGAATACATGCACCCATAAACATTTTGCAGGGACAGGTGACATAGATGCAACCAGAAAGGATGCTTCAGTACTGTGATTTCTTTCATTCTAACTCTCAATAAAATTGAATAAAATATTTTTTTAAACTTTAATTGATTGGATTGAGACCAAATTAGCAAGGCAGCCTAGCAGAAAAGTCCAAAGAAGACACATCCCCAAAACCTAACTCTGGTTAAACTCAACAAATGATACTCAATGCCTGAACAACTGAGAGAAAATGTAAGATCATCAGATAAAGAAAGGACTAAAAAAGTTGGTTAAGGGCAAGAGACTGGCCCACTTAATAATGGCCTGTTTGGTCAATATCGTACCATCTGATCATCAGGGGCCCTACTTAGGGAATCCTTGGATTCCTATACACAAATACTGGGCCTTGAACACTAAAAGGTCCCTATCTCCACTACTGCTGGTCACTTCCATAAGGAACAGCCTCTTGGGGGCCTTCCAGGACCTTGGCTCATAAAGCAATGATGGTAGAGATAGCCCCAGACTCTGAAGGGAGGCTGACGGTATCCTGCCCTTCCACTTGAAAAAGATTGATCCTGGAATGAGTATAGCCTGCAATGGTCCTCAGATGTGACCATGAGCTATAAGCTAAGACCAACAGGGACTTAGAGGTTACACAGGCTCTGTGATAAACACATATATATATATATGGGCCCTGGAAAAAATGGATGGAGGTAAATAGTTAATTTTAGGCACATATTTTTTCCATAATAATGGGAGCTACTCCCTGCCATTATCTGACTGTCTAGCCCTTTTCTCTACTCAGACAATATTCTCATCCAACCTCAGACTAGCCACCAAACTCAAGCGCCTTGCCTCTTTGTATTCAATGTCTCATCTATCCAACAACTGAAATGCTTCCATCTGGTAATTTTTGCTACTGAACAAAATATGAAAATCTATACATTTCTGATTCTGCTCATTAAAAGCAAATCTTAAAGATGGCATTGTCTTGTATACTATTTCACTGCTCCTGGACTATATTATATATATATATATATATATATATATATATATATATATATATATATATATATGAGAGAGGGAGAGAGACAGGAAGCGGGAGAGAGAGAAGGAGATAGAGAGAGAGAGAGAGCCAGTGAAACATGTCACTTGGAAAGTGTGTTGCTTTGCCATGTGCATAACCCAGCCTGAAGCTGAGTCCCCATAGCATTAAAGGAAGCTATGGTGCTGTGGTCTCTTCACATTGCCTCTCTCTCTCTCTCTCTCTCTCTCTCTCTCTTTTTACCAGAGCACTGATCAACTTTGGCTTATGGTGGTGCGGGGGATTGAACCTGTGATTTTGGAGCCTCAGGCATGACAGTTTGTTTGCATAACCATTATGTTATCTACCCTTACCCATCACTCTGCCTCTCTCTCTTTTTTAAATATTTTATTTGTTTATTTATTTACTTATGTTCCTTTTTTTGTTGCCCTTGTTTTTTTTTTCATTGTTGTTGTAGTTATTGTTGTTATTGCTGTTTTTATTGTTAGATAGGAAACTTAGAAATGTAGAGAGGAGGGGGAGAGAAAGACAGACACCTGCAGACCTGCTGCACCACCTGTAAAGCGACTCTCCTGCAGTAATTTGAAAAGTGCTGAGAGAGAGACCTCATAATATACTGTATAGGATGGTTAAACCAACAAGAATAAATATTGGGAAAATTAACCAGGATCACAGTCCAACTAAAAGGCCCACAAAGAGTGAGGCACAAAATAATGAGGTCAACATACAAACACTAGTTAAGGAAATAGTGACAGGAGTGTGTAAAGAGTTTGAAAGAATTCTCACCAGATATGCAGAAACAACAAATGAGACACTGGAAGAAAACACTAATTATCTCAAGGTTATTAGAGAGATGAAAGCTGAAATAGCTGAGCTAAGAACACAACAGGCTGGAGAAGCCAAAACAGTATCAGAACAGGATAACAAAATAGATGAACTCTCACACCAAAGTAAAAGACGCTGGGGTGGGTGGGTGGGAGAATACAGGTCCAAGAGGGATGACAGAGGACCTAGTGGGGGCTGTATTGTTATATGGGAAACTGGGGAATGTTATGCATGTACACACTATTATATTTACTATTGAATGTAAAACATTAATTCCCCAAGAAAGAAATAAAAATATATATTTAAAAAATAGATGAACTGCAGAAAACAGTAGAAGGGAGAGAGAATAAAATAAATGAGGCTGAAGACAGAATTAGCAAGTTGGAGGATGACTTAGAGACAACTAAAAATGAAATTAGAGATCTCAAAATGACATTAAGAGATACTGACATAAACAACAGAGACCTATGGGATGACTTCAAATGAAATAATATACGAGGTTTTTTTTTTTTTTCCTTTTTGTCCCTGAGCCTGAAATCTGATATGCCAGTGGATCCAAGTTATTGTCTAGGGAGATGATGTCATGGCTGAAAAAGGACCAGAAATCTGGATCAGGAAAGAGACTAGCTCCCTAATATGGGAAAGGTGTATAAATATTGTGTACTATAAACAACATCGATTTCATGTGATCTGGGTGTCCTATTGAGTTTAGGAGCCTATGTGACCTCTATATCCCTCTAAATCTGAGATCACATTCTGTGGTCCTGAGTAGGAACATTCCATGTTGCTCCAATATCAATCCATCTTCCTCAGATGTAGCATAGAGCATGTTGTACATCCTCCCTTTGGAGAACAGAACATTTTCTACCATTTTTTTAAATATATTTTATTTATTTATTTTATTTTTGATAGAGATGAATACACAGAGTGAGAGAGAGAAAGAGAGGGAGAGAAAGAGAGAAAGAGAGAGAGAGAGAGATAAAGAGAAATACCAGAGCACAGCTCAGCTCTGGTTTATGGTGGTGCTCAGGGGGATTGAACCTGGGACTTTGGAGCCTCAAGCATGAGAGTCTGTTTATATAACCAGTATGCTATCTCCCCTGCCCTCTCTATCATTGTTGATCCAAGTTGAGGGCAAGGTCCTATGGGGGCCCACAAAGAGGTCTATTGAGTTGTTGCTATCAGAAATGACCCATAAAAATGGAGAGAAGTATTTATTAGAGGACTAGGCCCATCAAACTAGTATAGCCACAAGCCCTTTCAAATTTAACTAAAATATGCCTACTAGCTATCTACAAAATGGAGGACCTGCCCCCAACTCTTCATCTGCACTATTTCAGCCCTTAGGTTCATGATAGGTTAACATTTGTTTGGCTTTGTGTGTTAACTTTCTTTTCAACTACCAGCTAGCATGATGCTAACCAGAATTCCCTGGACAGACAACCCCAACAATGTGTCCTGGAGCTCCGCTTCCCCAGAGTCCTTCCTCACTAAGGAAAGAGACAGGCTGGGAGTATGGATGGACCTGTCAATGCCCATGTTCAGTGGAAAAGCAATTACAGAAGCCAGACCTTCAACCTTCTGTAGTCCATATTGACCTTGCGTCCATAATCCCAGAGGGTTAAAGAATAGGAAAGCTATCAGGGGAGGGGAGGGGATGTCATACAGAGTTCTGGTGGTGGGAATTGTGTGAAGTTGGTTGCTCTTATCCTATGGTTTTGTCAATGTTTCCTTTTTATAAATAAAAAATTAAAAAATTATAATAATAATAATATATGTATTACTGGCTTACCAGAGGAAGAGGAGGAAGGGAAGAAAGCATTCTTCAGTAAATAGTAGCTGAGAACTTCCCTACTCTACACACATAAAAGTTCAAGAAGCCCAGAGGGTCCCAAACAGAATCAACACACACTTAAAGACAACAAGACACATGGTATTTAGAATGGAAAGGAAAAAGGATAAAGAAAGGATCCTGAAGGCTGCAAGAGAAAAACATAGAGTCACCTACAGAGGAAAACCCATAAGATTAGCAGCAGACTTCTCCACACAAACATTGCAGGCCAAAAGAGAATAACAAGATATCTATCAAGTGCTTAATGACAAAGGCTTCAACCAAGACTACTGTATCCTGCTAGACTGCCATTCAGATTAGATGGAAGCATAAAAACTTTCTCAGACAAGCAATAGTTGAAAGAATCAACTATCACCAAACCTGCCCTGAAATAAGTTCTGAAAGGCCTCCTATAAACAGTCAGACCACCATAAACATGCCATCTATCATATCACTCTAACAATCTACAATAATGATGTTAAAATAATTTCAGCATATGATATAAATGTCAATGGCCTACATTCACATATTAAAAGGCATTGAGTATGAAGATGGATCAGAAAACAGAACCCAACTATATGTTGTCTATAGGAAACCCACCTAATTCGACAAGACAAACACATACAAAGTGAAAGGATGGAAAACTATCATACAAGCCAAGGGCACACAAAAAAGAGCAGGAACAGCTATTATCATATCTGACACGATAGATTTTAAAATGAATAAAATTTAAAAAGATATGGATGGACACTACCTAACTCAATCAATCAAGAGGATTTAACATTATTAACATTTATGCACTTATTGAGAAGCCATCTAAATACATCAAACATGTACTAAAAGAGGTACAATAATATACAGACAACAACACAGTAATATTGGGGTATCCAACACCCCACTCTCTCAACATGACAGATCATACAGGCAGAAAATCACTAAGGAAGTGAAGGAGATAGGGAGATGGGCGGTTGTGCAGCAGATTAAGTGCAAGTAGTGCAAAGTGCAAAGACCAACATAAGGGTCCCAGTTTAAGCCCCCGACTCCCCACCCGAAGTGGAGTCACTTCACAGGTGGTGAAGCAGGTCTGCTGGTGTCTTTCTGTCTCTCTCTGTCTTCCCCAATATCTCTATTTATCTCTATGCTATCTAACAATGATGACATCAATAACAATAATAACTGCATCAATAAAAAAACAACTAAATAAATAGATAAATAAATAAATAAAAGAAATGAAGGTGCTAAATGAAGAGATAAATAATCTAGAACTATTGGACATATTCAGAGTCTTTCACCACAAGAAACTAATACACATTCTACTCAAGTCCACATGGGTCATTCTCAAGGACAGTCCACATTTTAGGCCACAAAGACAGCATCAGCAAATTCAAGAGCACTGAAATCATTCCAAGCATCTTCTCAAACCACAGTGGTATGAAACACTTAACAATCAAGAAAAAAATGACTAATGGTCCCAAAATGTGGAAGCTCAACAGTACACTACTTAACAACTACAGGGACAAAGAGGAAATAAAAGAAGAAATAAAAATATTTCGAGACTATATGAAAATGAAGACACAAGCTATCAAAACATTTGGGATACAGCTAAGGAAGTACTGAGAAGGAAGCTGACAGCCATACAAGCATACATTAGGAAACAAGAAAAAGCACATAGAAACAGCCTGACTTCATACCTTAAAGACCTAGAAAAAGATGAATAAAGGAAACCTAAAACAATCAGAAGGACAGAAATCACTAAAGTTAGGGCAGAAATAAATAACACTGAAAATAAGAAAACTATAAAAAAAGATCAATGAAAGTAAATGTAGGTTCTTCAAAAGAGTAAACAAAATCCACAAACCTTTAGCCAGACTAACAAAATTGAAGAAAAAAAAAAAGGGAGAAGACCAAAATAAATCAGATTGTAAATTGAAGAGGAGATATCAAAAAAGACAGCAGAAATTCAACATATTATGTGAGGTTACCTATGAACAACTATATGCCACCAAGTTAGAGAACATGGACTAAATGGACAATTTCTTAGATACCTACAAACATACAAAATTAAATAAAGAGGAACTAAATAATATGAACAGGCCCATCACAACTAACAAAATTGAAACAGTTATTATAACCTTCCCAAGAATAAAAGACCAGGGCAAGATGGTTTAACAAATGAATTCTACAAAACCTTCAGAAAAAAAGAACTCAAACCTAAGGAATCCAGCAAGAAGCTTTTGGAAATCATCAGGACATAGAGTAAGGTATCAGGCTATAAAATTAACATTCAAAAGGCAGTGGCATTCCTATATGCTAACACTAAACTAGAAGAAATTGAAATCCAGAAATCAATTACTTTTACTATAGCAACAAAAACAATAAAATATCTACGAGTAAACCTAACCAAAGAAGTGAAAGACTTGTACACTGAAAATTATGAGTCACTACTCAAGGAAATTGAAAAAGACACAAAGAACTGGAAAGATATTCCATGTTCATGGGTTGGAAGAATTAACATAATCAAAATGAATATACTACCCAGAGCCATCTACAAATTTAATGATATCTCCATCAAGATCCCAAACACATTTTTTAGGAGAATAGAACAAAGGCGACAAATGTTTATCTGGAACCAGAGAAGACCTAGAATTGCCAAAACAATCTTGAGAAAAAAGATCAGAACCAGAGGCATCACACTCCCAGATTTCAAACTGTATTATAGGGCCATTGTCATCAAAACTGCTTGATACTGGAACATGAACAAACACACTGACCAGTGGATTAGAATTGAGAGCCCAAAAGTGAGCCTCCATCCCTGTGGACATCTAATCGTTGACAAAGGGGCCCAGACTATTAAATGGGGAAAGCACAGTATCTTCAACAAATGGTGTTGGAAAAACTGGGTGGAAACATGCAGAAGAATGAAACTGAACCACTATATTTCACCAAACACAAAAGTAAATTCCAAGTGGATCAAGGACTTGGATGTTCGACCAGAAACTTTCAGATACTTAGAGGAAAATATTGGCAGAACATCTTTCCACATAATGTTTAAAGACATCCTCAATGAAATAAATCCAATTGCAAAGAAGACTAAGGCAAGAATAAACCTATGGGACTACATCATATTAAAAAGCTTCTGCACGAGGAGTCGGGCAGCAGTGCATCTGGTTTAAGCGCACATGGCCCAAAGCTTAAGGACCAACCTAAGGATCCAGGTTTCAGCCCCCAGCTCCCCACCTGCAGGGGAGTCCTTTCACAGGTAGTGAAGGAGGTCTGCAGGTGTCTTTTTTTCTCTCCCCCTCTCACACTGCATAACAAGAGTGATCCATTATCCACAGCCCCTAAATACCCTTTCTCCAGGCCTCCCATACCATTTGTTTAAAGGGCATTTTAATCCAGGGATTCAGTTTCACTTCTAGTTCCTTCTACAGAAAAACAGTGTTACAAAATATGTGCAAAGACACATGCAAGAACACTTGTTGCAGCATTGCTGGTGAAACGCTAAGGAAATAGGAGGCCACCCCCAAATTTCCAGCAGTTGGAACTTGTTGAATGAGGCATGGTGCTGCTCTTCAAAGTATGACTGTTTACTGCCCACAAATCAGTGGGTTGCCTAAACAACATACTAAACTTCTTGTAACTCAGCTCTTGAAACAGGAGATATCAATAGCACCACATCAAAAGGTTGATTTTAAAATATAACATAGCTAATACACAGGAAAAGTTTGCAGTGGCACATTGCACAGTCAGCATCTATTACCCTTTGACTCTAACCTAAGCAAGATTCTTCAAGTCATCCCAGACAAGTTTTCCTCAAACACCAATGTGAATATAGTCTTTCTCAAATATGTGCCCACCAGAAGGGAAAAAAAAATAGAAACCCCTCCCCCAGTGTGGCTATAACACAACTCAACTCAACATTTATTTACTTAAATATTTATCAATGAGAAAGAACCAGAGCATCACTCTACCACATGTGATGCCAGGGATTAAACTCAGGACCTCATGTTGGAGTGTCCATCGAATCTACTTGATCTTCAAGACTTTCCAAAAATAACCCTATCATGCCATCCTAAAAGCTCCCTCTCCACTTGAAGGTGCAGATGTTACTAGTTGATGATTCTAACTACTACCAAACGCAGTTGGCATTCTCCCACTTTTATCCCATCCAAGCCCACTGAACACTTTAGAAACGATACCATTCATAGATCTGTTTCAACCAGTGCACCGTTTGTTTTCTTTGAATCCTGCTTATCTGTGATATGAATATCCCAAAAACAGTCATCACTTTGAAGCATACATGCAAATAAAGAGTAGATATTCTTGAGGAATAAACAACACAGTCCGGCGCAAGGATCCCAGTTCAAGCCCCCGGCTCCCCACCTGCAGGGGAGTCGCTTCACAGGCTGTGAAGCAGGTCGGCAGGTATCTATCTTTCTCTCCCCCTCTCTGTCTTCCCCACCTCTCTCCATTTCTCTCTGTCCTATCCGACAACTACAACAACAATAATAACCACAACAGTAAAACAAGAAGGACAACAAAAGGGAATAAATAAATAAATATTTTAAAAAAAGATAAACAACACAGTCTTAACCACAAATTCAGACCATTTTTTCTTCTGTAACTTAAATATAAATTCCAAGTATTTCCCTAAGCTTTCACAGTATAGACAGTTTAAAAATCAAGTTATAGCAAACAGACATACAGTACTTATAACACACTAATAGTAACTAATAGCACTACCTGGCAGTTTCAAAAATAAAACAAAAAAAATGTTTAACCTTGTTAACACTTCCTGATATGTATTATATGCATTCATATGTACTTACAAAAGCAAAGAATCTCTATAAAACTCTTTATAAACTTCCAGTAGTTCATTATTTGTACTGAGTTTTCAGTTAAATGTCTCATGCACGTTAGGAAGAAGACGCAACCTAAAGACAAAATAGGAAAAGATTCATTTAAACATCCCAAATTCTGTAGCTACCACATCATACCTACGAGATAAATATATGCAAAAAAATAATAAAATAAGACAGACTTTTGTTGGAGGTAGAAAGGAAGGGAAGAAAGTTCCTTCCTGTTTTGAAATAGTGAACCTTTCATTTTACATTCTCAAGATTAGTCCCATGCTAGTTTTTTGTTTTGTTTTTTTCCGGGATTTTCACAGGTCTGTAATAACTTTCTGTTTATCTTTTTCCCAGACAGAAAGGGAAAGACAAAGTGGGGGTGGGGGGTGGGGGGTGGGGGGTGGGAGGGTGGGGAGGGTGTGAGAAAGAGAAAGAGAGCAAGTGAGCCACACACCACAGCAGCACTCACTGAAGCTTCCCTCAGTGCTGTGTGACAGATCTGGAATCTGAGTGAATCCTATGGCAAAGCAGGCACCTTCCAAGGCCCACCTATCCCAGTTTTTTGTTTGTTTCTTTCTTTTTGCTTCCCGGGTTATCTCTGGGGATGGTACTGACACTACCTACAAACTGAATGCTCCTGGTGGCCATCTTTTGTCCACTGCTGCTGCTGTTATTGTTGTTACTACTGCTGTTGAATAGAACAGAAAAAATTTGAGGAAAGGTAGAGAGGAGGAGAGAAAGACACCTGAAGATCTACTTCCCAGCTTGCAAAGCGACTCCACCTGCAGGAGACTCGAACTGGGATCACTGCATGAGTCCTTGTACTTCACACTACATGCGCTTAACCCAGTATACTACCACCTGGCTCCCCAACCAAGTTATTTTTAAGATAGAAAGAAATCCAGAGAGGGAGGGAAGACAGAGAGGGGGAGAGAAAGATAAACATCTGCCTACCTGATTCACTACTTGTGAAGCCACCCACCCGCAGGTGGGGAGCCAGGCTCAAACTGAGATCCTTAAGCCAGTCCTTGCACTTTGCACCATATGCACTCAACCTGCTACAAGAACGCCAGGATTCCCCTGCCCCATCCTAGTTTTTAATCATCATTCCCAGACTATTCAAGCATCAGTCTGAAATGTAATTCAGGAGCTGGGTGGTGGCACAACAGTAGAGTACATATGACAGTACACAGGACTGGGTTCAAGCCTCCAGTCCTCAGCTACAGGGAGGGAAGCTTCACAAGTGATGAAGCAATGCTACCGATGTCTCCCCCCTCCTCTATCTCTCCCTTCTCTCTCAATTTCTGTCTCTATCCAACAAATAAATAAATAAAATAGTAAAAAGAGTTATAATGTAGATGTAAAAATAAAAATTTAATTTCATCAAACGTTGAGCTGTGGGAGTATCATAGCCAATGAGCTTTATGAGCTTAACTACTGTTAACTGAAAAAAATTTCATCACAAAACTCCTTTTCAAAATCCAAGTATTAAAAATAATCTCAGGGAGTTGGGCTGTAGCGCTGTGGGTTAAGCGCAGGTGGCGCAAAGCACAAGGACCGGCATAAGGATCCCGGTTCGAGCCCCGGCTCCCCACCTGCAGGGGAGTCACTTCACAGGCGGTGAAGCAGGTCTGCAGGTGTCTATCTTTCTATCCTCCTGTCTGTCTTCCCCTCCTCTCTCCATTTCTCTCTGTCCTATCCAACAATGACTACAACAACAATAATAACGACAACAATAAAACAAGAAGGTCAACAAAAGGGAATAAATAAATTTTTTAAAAAATTTAAAAAAATCTCAAAATGAATTCACAGTAGATTAATTCAGGACTCGCTACCAACTGCAATTCTATCAACAAAGCTTTTTGAAACATGACAACTAACACGTTCTGAGCAGAGTTAAGAAATGTACACATCAGGGGCTGGGTGGTGGCACACTTAGATTACATATTTCCATGCACAAGGACCCAGGTTCAAGCTCTCAGTACCCACTTGGGAAGGGGGGCGGCTCAGGAGTAGTAAGGCAGTGATGCAGATGTCTTTTTCCCACCCCATAACAATTTCTCCCTGTCCTATCAAATATGAGAAAACTACAATCAAGAAAAAGAAAGCAGACACTGTATTACGGAGTCTCCTTGCATAAAAATTCCTAAAATACTGGTATCTTCCCTAAAAAAAAAAGAAAAAAAAAGTATAAATAGTCCAACAGATCCTGATGGTATACCAGAGGCTATAAATACATATACCCACTTCTAACATATACTCACAATTTCATAATATCAATACTTTAAAAGAAGCATCATTCTTGGAGAATGTTAAATGGAAATCAACTCAATTTCTGTACTTTTTCTCAAAAGCTAAATTATTTATTTATTAGTAAGACAGAGGTTATGGAGGAGAGGAAGACCGTGGTTTTCCCCACGTGGTTGATATTTTCATAATCAGGCAAATCGAAAACAAATTTATCTTCTCCTACTTGCTGTGCAGCTCTTTGCACCTGGAACATACGAAATTCTCCCTTAGTTTATTTCCCACCAAGGTTACTACTGGGGTTTGGTGCCAGCACTGTGAATACAACACTTCCAGCGGCCAGTTTTTCCCTTTTTTCTATTTTGTTGGATAGGACAGAGAAAATTGAGAGGGAAGGGAGAGGTAGAAAAGAGAAAAACCTGACACCTGTAGACCTGCTTCACCACTCGAGAGTATTCCCTGGGCCTTGAGCTTAATGCTATGTGCACTTAACCAGGTGCGCCACCAACCAGTCCCAGTTCACTTATTATTATTTTTTATCATTGTTCTTAACTTCTCTTAGTTTAAAAGTCTGGTAGGTTTCTATTACCTTTATAGTACAGCTGTAAGCTCTACTTCCAAGTATAATCAATTACAATCATTATACTACTAATAATCTAATAATAGTGAGTCTAATATTCCATGTCATTAACAAATAAACCAGGAAAGCATAAAACTTAGTTATCTAAAATAAGTATTTAAGAGATCACTGAGTGAAGGACATCTTTAAATAAAAAACAGATTTATAAGTATCCAAGGAGGCTCTGAAACAGCTGACTCGGATAGTACAGAGCTTTGCCATGCTCAAGAGCCAGGTTCGAGGCCTGGTCCAGCGCACTGGAGGAAGCTGCGCTGCTGTGGTCCTTAACACCATTCAACAAAAAGGCTGCAACACTGAACAGCAGCAAGAAAGCAGAGCTCTGGGACATATCCAGGCGGCTTCCAAGGTGGCTAGCCAGGCTGCCTCCAGAGTATTCCTGACCATTTCAGGGGGTGACCTCGCCCCTGTCACACAATCTAGCCCAGTGGGCATCCTCTCTGGGGACCTTACAAGTAGGCCTGCTACCCACCAACACGGGGCGAGTGGGGAGAACCTCAGGCCTGATTGCCCAGGAGTCCTCCAGGCTACACCAGGCCCTGTAGGTCTACACTGCAGGGGCACCAGGGTCTTTAAAAAAAAAACAGGGTCCTCAGACCAGATGAGAACTGACTGCCCGCCGGTTGACAGGAGCTCAGGCAGACATCTACACTGCCAGTCATGCAGCTCTCCCTGGTGGGAACTGGAGCTCCGGGAGAGGGCGGAGAACAACAGCCCAAGATGTGCCTGCAGTGGCCAGGCTCCAGGCCGGCATAGCCTGCTCCCCGCCCAGTTGGGCTCATGCCCCCGCCATCCTCACCAGTCTCCCAGCCACTAAGCAGCGAACATGCGGCACACATTCCTCCTCAATCTTTACCTAAACAGCATATTCCAATCTCTAGGGATACCAAAGGAGACCACCTGGGACCTAAACAAGACAGGAATAGAATGACTACAGGAATCCACCAAATCACCAGTGAGTGCAGATACACATGGATTGTGATAGAGAGGAGCCTAGGGAGAGTCTAAGTGGCTGTTAACAGTCCGACAGTTTATCAGTTGAGACAACACCTCCAGTCTGTTCCACCAACAAGGGGACAGCTGAAGGGAGGAGAGGACTCCCTGGAGTCTCACCAAGTGCAGTTCTAAGTCTCCATTGCTACTGCCCTCAGAATCTGGAGCAGTAGTAGGGAGGGACAACAGGGGACAGAGATCTAACCAGGAAACAGAGGAGAAGACCTATACCTCCGTGGCATAGCTGTTGGACTGTGAAAGTCTCTTTGCATAACCACTGGACTATCTCTGCCACACACTGCCTTATCTCTTGGTCAGGAGTCAGTGATTAAGCTAAGAAGCCTACTTATAGTTTAAAAACCCTCAGGCTCCCATAGCCTAGAGAGAGAGAAAAAAAATAATAAAACAGAGAGTTTTAAATCACTGAGCTCCAACTCAAGGATTAAAATACTATTTAACATCTGTTAACTTCCACCACTGTGAACCCTTTAATTACCTTACATAGACACAAGTCAATCCAGGAAATAGTGGTCAGTAATTTGAAAAGTACTAAGAGAGGGAAATCATAACATAATATCTAAAATAGGTAAACCAACAAGAAGAACTATTGGAGAAACAAACCAGGACAAGAGTCCAGCTAAAAGCCCCCCAAAGGGAGAAGCACAAAATAGCAACTTCAGCATCCAAACATTAGCTAAGGAAATAATCACAGGAGTGAGTAAAGAGTTTGAAAAAATGGTAATCAGAAACACGGGAACAACAAATGAGACTCTGGAAGAAAACAGTAACTAACTATCTCAAGGTTATTAGAGAGCTGAAAGCTGAAATAGCTGAGCTAAGAACTCAACTGGTTGAACAAGCTAAAACAGTGTCAAAACAGAGTAACAAAATAAATGAACTGCAGAAAACAGTAGAGGGCAGAGAGAATAGAATCAATGAGGCTGAAGGCAGGATTAGCAAGATTGAGGACGAATTAGAGACAACTAAAAAAGAAGTAAGACATCTCACAAAGAGATTAAGAGGTGCTGAAAATAACAACAGAGACCTATGGGTTGACTTAAAAGGAAACAATATACACATCATTGGCTTACCAGAGGAAGAAAGAGAGGGAAAGGAAGAAATCATTCTTCAGGCCATAATAGCTGAAAAATTCTCTAGTCTAGACAACATCAAAGACATAAAGATGGGAGACGGGCTGTAGTGCAGCAGGTTAAGCGCAGGTGGTGCAAAGCACAGGGACTGGCATAAGGATCCCAGTTTGAGCCCCAGCTCCCCACCTGCAGGGGAGTCGCTTCACAGGTAGTGAAGCAGGTCTGCAGGTGTCTATCTTTCTCTCTCCTCCTCTCTGTCTTCCCCTCCTCTCTCCATTTCTCTCTGTCCTATCCAACAATGACAACAACAATAATAACTACAACAATAAAAAAAACAAGGGCAACAAAAGGGAATAAATAAATAAAATAAAATAAATATTAACAACAACAACAAAAAAAAAAAGGCATAAAGGTTCAAGAAGCCCAGAGGGTCCCAAACAGAATTAATCCAGACATAAAGACACCAAGACACATCATCTTTAGAATGGAAAGGAATATGATAAATAAAGGATCCTGAAGGCTGCAAGAGAAAAACAAAGAGTCACCTATAGAAGACATCCCATAAGATTAGCAGCAGACTTCTCCACACCAACACTACAGGTCAGAAGAGAATGACAAGGTATCGATTGAGGGCTCAATGAGAAAGTCTTTCGACCAAGAATGCTGTATCCTGCTAGACTGTCATTCAGACTAGATGGAGGCATCAAAACCTTCTCAGACAAGCAACAGTTGAAGGAATCAACTATCACCAAGCCTGCCCTGAAAGAAGTTCTGAAAGCTCTTCTATAAACTGTCAGACCATCATAAATAGGTCATATATCAGAACACTCTAAAACTCTACAAGAATGGTGTTAAAATATCTTCAATCTTTGATATCAATAAATGTCAATGGCCTGAATTCACCTATTAAAAGACACAGAGTAGGAAGATGGATCAGAAAATACAACCCAACAATATGCTGTCTATAAGAAACCCACCTAAATCAACAAGACAAACACAGACTTAGAGTGAAAGGATGGAAAACTATCATACAAACCCATGGCCCACAAAAATGGGCAGGAATAGCTATTCTCACATCTGAAACGATACACTTCAAAATAGATATGATTAAAAAAGATAGGAATGGACACTACTTAATGCTCAGAGGATCAGTCAATCAAGAGGACTTCACAATTATTAACATCTATGCACCCAATAAGAAGCCACCTAAATACATCAAACATATACTGAAAGAGCTAAAGTAATTTATTCATAGCAACACAGTCATAGTAAGGGACTTCAACACCCCAGTCTCTCAACTTGACAGATCATCCAGGTATAAAATCAATAAAAACATAAGGGAGCTAAATGAAGAGATAGATACACTAGAACTATTGGACATTGTCAGAGTCATTCATCCCAAGAAACTGGAATACACATTTTACACAAGTCCACATGGATCACTCTCAAGGATAGACTATATGTTAGGCCACAAAGACAGCATCAGCAAATTCAAGAGCATTAAAATCATCCCAAACATCTTCTCAGTCCACAGTGGAAATAAACTAAGACTTAACAATCAACAGAAGATTACTAATAGTCCCAAAATTTGGAAGCTCAACAGTACACTTCTTAACAACCTCTGAGTCAAAGAGGAAATCACGGAAGAAATCAAAATGTTTCGAGACTTCAAAGAAAATGAAGACACAAACTATTAAAATATTTGGGACACAGATATGGCAGTACTGAGAGGGAAGTTCATAGCTGTACAAGCACACATTAGGAAACAAGAAAAAGCAGAAATAAACAGCCTGACTGCATATCTTAAAGACCAGGAAGAACAACAACAAAGGAACCCTAAAGCAACCAGAAGGACAGAAATCACTAAAGTTAGGGCAGAAATAAATAACATTGAGAATAAGAAAACCATACAAAAGATCAATGAAAGTAAATGTTGGTTCTTCAAAAGAATGAACAAAATCACCAAACCTTTAGCCAGACTCACAAAACAAAAAAGAGAGAAAACCCAAATAAATCATATCATAAATGAAAGAGGAGCTATCACAACAGACACCGCAGAAATTCAAGATATCATGTGAGGCTTCTATATGCCACCAAGCTAGAGAACCTAGAAGAAATGGACGATTTCCTACATATCTACCAACTTCGAAAACTAAGTAAAGAGAAAGTGGATAACATGAACAGGCCCATCACAGCTAATGAAATTGAAACAGTTATCAAAAATAAAAGTCCTGGACCAGATGGTTTTAAAAAAGAATTCTACAAAACCTTCAGGGAAAAACTAATACCTCTACTTGTAAAAGTCTTCCAGAAGATTGAAGACACTGGAATACTCCCTGCCAGCTTCTATGAAGTCAACATCACTCTGATACCAAAAGCAGACAGGGACATAAACAAAAAAGAAAACCTCAGATCAATATCTCTGATGAACAATGATGCTAAAATACAGAACAAGATTCTAGCCAGCCGGATACAGCAGTATATTAAAAAGATTGTTCATCATGAACTAGTGGGGTTTATCCCCGGCATGCAAGGTTGGCTTAATATACATAAAACAATCTATGTGATCCAGCACATCAACAAAAGCAAGACTGAAAACCACATGGTCATATCAATAGATGAAGAGAAAGCCTTTGACAAAATACAGGGCTTTATGATCAAAACACTACAAAAAATGGGAATAGATGGAAAATTCCTGAAGATAGTGGAGTCTACATATAGCAAACCTACAGCTAGCATCATACTCAATGGTGAAAACCTGGAGGCATTTCCACTCAGATCAGGTACTAGACAGGGCTGCCCACTATCACCATTACTATTCAACATAGTGTTGGAAGTTCTTGCCATCGCAGTCAGGAAGGAGCAAGGAATTAGAGGGATACAGATTGAAAGAGAAGAGGTCAAACTCTCCCTATTTACAGATGACATGATAGTATACACAGAAAAACCTCAGGAATCCAACAAAAAGCTTTTGGAAATCATCAGGCAATACAGTAAGGTGTCAGGCTATAAAATTAATATTCAAAAGTCAGTGGCATTCCTCTATTCAAACACTAAGCTAGAAGAAATTGAAACCCAGAAAGAAATTCTTTTTACTATAGCAACTAAAATAACAAAATATCTAGGAGTAAACCTAACCAAAGAAGTGAAAGACTTGTATACTGAAAATTATGAGTCACTACTCAAATAAATTGAAAAAGACACAAAGATGCGGAAAGATATTCCATGTTCATGGGTTGGTAGAATTACCATCATCAAAATGAATATACTACCCAGAGCCATAAACAGATTTAATGCTATCACCATCAAGATCCCAAGCACATATTTAGGAGAATAGAATAAATGCTACAAGTGTTTATCTGGAACCAGAAAAGACCTAGATTTGTCAAAACAATCTTGAGAATAAAGAACAGAACTGGAGGCATCAAACTCCCAGATCTCAAATTGTATTACAGGGCCATTGTCACCAAAACTGTTTGATACTGGAACATGAATAGACACAGTGACCGATGGAATAGAATTGAGAGCCTAGAAGTGAGACCCCACACCTATGGACATCTAATCTTCAACAAAGGGGCTCAGACTATTAAATGGTAAAAGCAGAGTCTCTTCAACAAATGGTGTTAGAAACAATGGGTTGAAACAGGCAGAAGAATGAAACTGAAACACTGTATTTCACCAAATATAAAAGTAAATTCCAAGTGGATCAAGGACTTGGATGTTAGACCACAAACTATCAGATACTTAGAAGAAAATATTGGCAAAATTCTTTCCCGCATAAAATTTAAAGACATCACCAATAAAACAAATCCAATTACAAAGAAGACTAAGGCAAGTATAAACCTATGGGACTACATCAAATTAAAAAGCTTCTTCACAGCAAAAGAAACCACTACCCAAACCAAGAGACCCCTCACAGAATGGGAGAAGATCTTTACATGACATACATCAGATAAGAGTTTAATAACCAACATATATAAAGAGCTTGTCAGACTCAAAAACAAGACAACAACCCCATCCAAAAATGGGGGGAGGACTTGGACATAATATTCACCACAGAAGAGATCGAAGAGGCTGAGAAACACATGAAAAAATGCTACAAGTCTCTGATTGTCAGAGAAATGCAAGTAAAGTCAAGAGATACCACTTCACTCCTGTGAGAATGTCATACATTAGAAAAGGTAAGAGCTGCAAATGTTGGAGAGATTGTGAGTCAAAGGAACCTCTTACACTGCTGGTGGGAATGTCAATTGGTCCATCCTCTGTGGAGAATAGTCTGGAGAACTCTCAGAAGGCTAGAAATGGACCTACACTATGATCTTGCAATCCCTCTCCTGGGATATATCCTAAGGAACCCAACACATCCATCCCAAAACATCTGTGTATACATTTGTTCTTAGCAGCACAATTCGTAATAGCCAAAACCTGGAAACAACCCAGATATCCAACAACTGATGAGTGACTGAGCAAGTTGTGGTCTATATACACAGTGGAATACTACTCAGCTCTAAAAAATGGTGACTTCACCATTTTCAGCCGATCTTGGATGGACCTTGAAAAAATCATGTTGAGTGAAATAAGTCAGAAATATCAGGGTGAATATGGGATGATCTCCCTCTCAGGCAGAAGTTGAAAAACAAGATCAGAAAAAAAAAAAAAAAAAACAGAAATAGAACCTGAAATGGAATTGGCGTATTGCCTCAAAGTAAAAGACTCTGGGGTGGATGTATGGGAAGAATACAGGTCGAAGAAGGATTCCATGGCTGTGGCTGGGATCCTTGTGACTCTATGGGTCAGCAGAAGCCAGCTCTCTAGCCATGTGTTCATCTTCCAAAGAGCAGGGGAGGTAGGTACTGCCAGGAAATGGAGAAGCCTAGAGGCAGCCTGGCACGATGCCTCATCTGGACACTGCATTCCTTTGCCATGTGCACGGCCACTGCATTGGAGGAACCTCCAGACCTATGGGCTTTTTGCACCCTCTCTCACTTGAGGATCCCTGCGTGCCCCAGGTGTGGAGGGAGGAGGGCTGGCTGCTGCCTCCCTGGGTCTGAGCCTGTCCTGTGTGGCACCCCCAGGCTTCCCTGGGCATCACTCACCTCCTGGTCATGGCCCTGGAGAAGGAAGGCGTCCCTGCAGCTGAGGCCACCAAGAAGATCTGGATGGTGGACTCCAGGGGACTCATTGTAAAGATGTGTTGGTCTGGGGGCAAGACAGGGGTGTCTTACAGCAGCAGGAGATGGGGTGCTCACCTGTGAGGAGGCAAGGCAGGAGAGAGAGGAGGTCAAGGAGGGCAGGGCCTGCTCTTTATTTGCATTGATGGATTGATTGATTTTGCCACCAGGGTTACCATACTGTTTCACTATTCCTGAATGCCATTTTTATTGCAGAGAAAGGGAGAGATAGAGAGGAATACATAGGGAAAAAAGGAGAGGGAAGTAGAGAGAAGGGGAGACATCTGCAGCACAGAGTGATTCCCCTCAGATGTCACTCAGAGCCTGAATTCAGGTCCCAGATTCCACTAGCATAGAAAACTGGGGAGAGGGACAGGAGAGACAGTTCAAAGGTCAGAGCTGAAAATGTAAAAACCTGGGCTAGGAGGTGGCACACCTGGTAGAACACACACATTCCCATTTGTGAGAACCTGGGTTCAAGTGCCTGGTTCTGACCTGCAAAGGAAAAGTTTCCCGAATAGTAGAACAGGCTGAAGATGTCCCTCCTTAATCCCTTTCTATCAGTCTCTGTCTCTATAAAAGAAGGGAGAAAAAAGAAAAGAGAATGCTTCGATCCCCTGGCTCACCACCTGCAGAGGAGTTGCTTCACAGGTGGTGAAGCATGTCTGCAGGTGTTTGTCTTTCTCTCCCCCTTTCTGTCTACCCTTCCTCTCTCCATTTCTCTGTGTCCTATCCAACAATGACAACATCAACAACAATAATAATAACTACTATAACAATAAAAAATAACAAGGGCAACAAAAATGAAAATAAATAAATATTTAAAAAAAGAAAAGATAAGAAAAGGAGGAGGGAGGGAGGGAGGAAGGAAACAAAGTGGCCACCATGAGCAGTGGAGTTGTGTAACCACTGATCCTGGACAATGACACTGCTGGCAATAATGCTAATAATAAAATTAAAGTTTAAGAACCATGGACACCTGCATCTGAGAGCCATATATTTCAGTGGGCAGGGTAGATACCTTGCCATGCACTTGAATCACATTAAAACCCTAGCACCACATGGGAGGGTGTCACTGTACTGGGAGAAGCTCTGGTGCTGTGGTGGCTCTCCTTCTGTGTGTGTGTGTGTGTGTGTGTGTGTATGTGTGTGTGTGTGTGAGTGTGTGTGTGTGTGTGTGTGTGTGTGTGTGTGTGTGTGTCTCAGAAAGAAGTACGAAGAGTACACTCTGTCGCTCAAATGCAGCAATTTTGCCCAGGTTCCCCACAGCCACATGCCTTCTTCCTCTCCTGCAGGGGAGGAGTCATCTGAGCCCTGAGAAAGAGACTTTTGCCCAGGATCATGCTGAGAAGGGCTCCTTGGAGGAGGTGGTGCAGCAGGTGAAGCCCACAACCATCATAGGTAGGAGGGTATGCCAGGCTCGATGATTTTGGTAGGCTGAGCTCCTCGGGTTGCAGGAGTGGCCCCAATTCAGCTTGATGTGCAGTGTCTACATCAACACAGAATCCTTGTTCTCACAGCCCTGTGTGTGTTCAGTGAAGCCACCCCATCATTTGCTTGTCTGGGGAGATCAGTGCCTGTCTTCTGTCTACTGATTGTATGGTCTGGTGGGTGGTGAAAGGAACCTGATAGAAAAATTCAGGCCGTGAATATTATCAACAAGGGTTTTATTTGTGTGCTCCTGGGGCAAGGTTCTCAGTCCAGGCATGCAGGGTGGGGTGGAGTGGGCATGGAGTCACAGCCAGGGTCAGGGACGGAGATTCTTATAGGTGAGGAGAACAAGGAACTTAGGTGAGAGTTCAGTGGGCATTTTCCATGACATTAAGTGTGGTGGGTCTGTGGTTTAGGAAACTGCTAGCCTCCAGCAGGCGTTCCAGGGAGGAGCTGGTATTGCTGGGTTCCACATTCTTATGATTGAGTGTTTTTAGCCACAAGCGCCTTCAATGGTCAGGCCGTCCCAGTTGTATCATTCTTACCTTTTTGGTTATATAGGGTGCTGAAGTCATTCTGGCTGCTTCCTGCTAAATGGGGGCGACATGTGGTGGGGGTTAAAGGTAGGAATAGGTCTGTGGGGGCCCAACCTGCAGAGGAATGTAAGAGTGTAGGAGAAGCTGGTTGACAGATACTCTGCATAGCTCGTGAATGCAGGTCATAATGGACCTAATAAGGCAGGGAGCAAAAAGAAAAAGCAAAGAAATTAGGATTAGAGTGGTATCTCTGTAGAATCGTCTCATTCTCTAGATTCTTCTTTCGTTTTTCCTCTCTGTGGTACATGGGGGCAGAAGGAGGAAAAATAGGGAATCCGGAATTAGGCTTGGTGCTTCCTCCCTAGCTGTGCTGGTACCAGGTCTGTGAGGTTGAGGGTGGACAGGTTGTGGGGATTGGGGGAGAGATCCTGGACTAATTGGAGGGGGTTTGATGGGATGGTGTGGGGTGTAGTGGTGAATGTAGGGGTTTAGGCGAGCACACCACATCAGTCTTAGGCTTGGTGCCTTGTCCCCAGCTGCCCTGAGGGTGGACTGGGAAGGTGGAAGGATGGTGGTTGGGGTGGGGGACATTGCATGGGATAGGGTGGTTTGGGGTGCTAAATGGGGTAGAGGCAGGTGAACTAGTAGGGATGGGGGTGGGATTTGGGGTTGTTTAGTGGGTGCCTCCAATTCAGTTGGGTACCTCCTCTCTCAAGCACCCCAGTCCACCCTCAACACTCCAGTCCCTGCTAGCAGGACAACTGGGAAGGAGACACAGGCAATGGTGAGAGGCCTTCCTCAAAACTGTGAAAAGGAGACAAGGACAGTGACCACCGCCCCCCAGTACCTGCTCCCCTTCCCCCAGCCTGTTCTTCTCCTATCACTCACTGCCACAAATGATGGGCCCTACATGAGAGAGGGGGAGGAAATGCCTTCCACCAAAATCAGAACATCTCCTTTAGAAGAGATTGTATCCCAGTGGGAAAGATAGCATGGTGGTTCTGCAAAAGACTTGCATGTCTGAGACTCTGAAGTCCCAGGTTCAATCCTCTGTACCATCATAAGCCAGACTGAAGGAGGAGTAGAGAGAGAAAGAAGGGTAGGAGAAGAGGAAGGAGGAGTTATCCATGGGTTACCCAGGATTACAATTTGTTAATTGGCCATTTAGAATATTTGTGGCCTTTCTCTGACAATCAGTGACCTATAGCAGTTTTTCATATGTTTGTTAGCCTTTTGGATCTCCTCTGTAGTGAATGTTTTGTTCATATCCTCTGCCATTTTTGGATGGGGTCATTTGCTTTTTTGGTGCTAAGTTTGCTGAGCTCTTTATATATTTTGGTGATTAGTTTCTTGTCTGATGTATGGCATGTGAAGATCTTCTCCCATTCTGTGAGGGGTCTCTCTGTTTGTTTAATAGTTTCTTTGGATGTGCAGAAGCTTTTCAATTTGATGTAGTCCCATTGGTTTGTTTCTGCTTTAGTCTTCCTTGCAATTGGGTTTGATTCATCAAAGATGTCCTTGAGGTGAAGGTGGCAAAGTGTTTTACCAATGTTTTCCTCTAAGTATTTAATTGTTTCTGGTCTGACATCTAGGTCTTTGATCCATTGGGAGTTGATTTTTGTTTCTGGTGAGATAAAGTGGTTCAATTTCATTCTTCTGCATGTTACAACCCAGTTTTCCCAGCACCATTTATTGAAGAGAGCCTCCTTTTTCCATTTAATCCTTTGGGCCCCCTTATCAAAGACTAGATATCCATAGGTGTTGGGATTTATTTCTGGGCTTTCAATTCTGTTCCACTGGTCTGTGTGCCTATTTTTGTTCCAGTACCATGCTGTTTTGATGATGATGGCTTTATAATATAGTTTAAGGTCTGGGAGTGTGATGCCTCCATTTCTGTTTCTTTTCCTCAAGATGGTTTTGGCAATTCTAGGTGTTTTCGGGTTCTAGATAAATGATTGTAGTGTTTGTTCTATTCTCTTAAAGAAGCTTGGTGGAACGTTGATGGGTATTGCATTAAATTTGTATATGGCTCTGGGGAGAATATTCATTTTGATAATATTTATTCTCCCAATCCATGAGCATGGATATTTTGCTAGCTCTTTGTGGCTAAACCCACTGTGCTGGCTCCTGATTCTGGGGTGTCCGCATCAATAAGAATTGTATTATCACACTGCCACGAGTTCCTCGTCTCTTTCTCCAGTGAAGCTAGCACAGCAAGTTGGGGAAGACAGAAAGAGGGAGAGAAATATATACACCTGCATACCTGCTTCACCACTTATAAGGCTACTCCCCTAGAGGTGGGGATTGGGGGCTGTGAACCATGATATTTATATGCTTTGTGCCATGTACACTTAACCCACTGCACTACTGCCCGACCCCCCTCTTTCCCTCTTTATCCCCACTGCCCCTTTCTGTGACTGCATTCAATAATAAATAAATAAATAAAAATTTGAAAAGGATTTATAAAATATTTAATTTATTTCTTAATACAAGGTAGTGGTGGGGTGGGAGATCCAGAGCATCCTATTGTTTCTGAGTGACACTTTCAGTGTCTCAGCAGATTATGTTCAGAATACAAATAGTAGAGCTGTCTTCACAAACTATTGAAGTTTAGCTACCACGTACCTGAGAGAGAAAGAGATGTCTGATTCTCTCTCTTAACATCTGGAAAGAAAAGTCAGGTGATCACAAAATACAAAGACTGATTTTTTGACAAGTTTTTTTTTTAGGTTTATGGCCCTTATTTATATAACAACGATCATGATAATACATCATCTTGCGCATTTATTTTTCCTTTTTGAAAATTGTGATTAGTAGTGGTTTACAAAATTCAATGCACTCTCCCACCGCCCAAAGAAAATCACTATAGGTGATTGTGGAAGAGCTTGGCACATGCCCCTGAAGTACTGGTCCCCAGGGCAGGTAGCTAGTTGTGAGGGAGGTCAGAGGTCATGCAGTTGGTAGCCCTGTAGTGTGGGCCCTAGAGCCTCCTGCATCTGCTGGACAGAGTTCCTCCCCTCCTGGCCTGGTGTATCTGCGACTCATCAAAGGTTTCAGTTGCTCGACAGTTGGTGCAGGGTCTCCACCTTGTTCACTGCTTAGTGGCTGGGAGACTGGTGAGGAAGGGCGGGGTGGGGGTGGTGGTGAGCGCCAGGCTGGGCGGGGAGCAGGGATGTCTGGCCCCAAGCCTGGCCTCTGCTGGCGCATCCTGGCTGGGCCTTTCTTTGCTCATCACCCTCTCCAGGAGCTCCAGTTCCCACCCAGGTCAAGCTGCGTGGCTGGCAGTGTAGACTTCTGCTGGAGCTCCTGTCACCCGGCGGGCAGTCGGGAGTTCTCATCTGGTCTGAGGACCCTGTTTTTTTAATGACCCCGGTGCTCGGACAGTGTAGACCTACCGGGCCGGGTGTAGCCTGGAGGACTCCAGGGCAAGCCGGACCTGAGGTTCTCCCCAGTCGCCCCGTGTTGGTCGGTAGCAGGCCTCCTTGTAAGGTCCCCAGAAAGGATGCCCATTGGGCTAGATTGTGTGACAGGGGCGAGGTCACCCCCTGAAATGGTCAGGAATACTCTGGAGGCAGCCTGGCTCGCCACCTTGGAAGACGCCTGGAAATGTCCCAGAGCTCTGCTTTCTTGCTGCTGTTCAGTGTTGCAGCATTTTTGTTGAATGGTGTTAAGGACCATAGTAGCGCGCCTTCCTACAGTGCATTGGGCGGGGCCTCCAACCTGGATCGTGAGCATGACAAAACTCTGTACTATCTGAGTCAGCTGTTTTAGAGACTCCTTGGATACTTAAAAATCTGTTTTTTATTTAAAGATTTCATTCACTCGGTGATATCTTAAATACTTATTTTAGATCACCTGGGACTTTAGAGCCTCAAGCATGAGTCTCCTTGCATAACCATTATGCTATCTACCCCTGCCCTGTATGTCAGTTTTTTTAGAAAAAGGTCATTGTACACCTGAGAGGTGATGTTGTTGTACTCTCATGCAAGAAGTTTTGAGTTCAAGCCTTGGCATCTCATGCCAGAGTGATGCTCTGGTTCTCACTCTGTCTACCTCTCCTCCTCCATAACCTCTGCCTTACTAATAAATAAATAACTTAGGTTTTCAGAAAAAGTACAGAAATTGAGTTCATTTCCGTTTAACATCCCCCAAGAATAATGCTTCTTTTAAAGTATTGATATGAAATTATGGGTATATGTTATGTGTGAGCATGTGTATTCATAGCCTCTGGTATACTGTCAGCATCTGTTGAACCATTTATACATAAGGGAAGATACCAGTATTTTAGGAACTTTTATGCAAGGAGACTCAGTAATACAGTGTCTGCTTTCTTTTTTTTTTTCTTTTGCCTTTATTTTAGTTTTCTTATATTTTATAGGACCGAGAGAAATTCTGAGGGGAAAAGAAAGACACCTGCATCACTGCCTTACTACCCCTAAAGCTTCCCCCCTCCTCCACCCCCTGCAGTTGGGGGCTGAGATCTTGAACCTGGGTCCTTGTGCATGGTCATGTGTAATCCAAGTGTGCCACCTACCCGCCCTTGATGTGTATATTTCTTTTTTTTTAAGATTTTTAAAAATATTTATTCATTTTTCTTTTTGTTGCCCTTGTTGTTTTTATTGTTGTAGTTATTATTGTTGTTGTTATTGGTGTCACCGTTTGGATAGAACAGAGAGAAATGGAGAGAGGAGTGGGAGAAAGAGAGAGGGAGAGAAGATAGACACCTGCAGACCTGCTTCACTGCTTGTGAAGTGACTCCCCTGAAGGTGGGGAGCCAGGGGCTTGAACCGGGATCCTTATACCGGTCCTTGTGCTTTGTGCCATGTACGCTTAACCTGCTGTGCTATCCCCCAACTTCCAATGTGTACATTTCTTAACCTGCCCTGATCATCTTAGTTGTCATGGGTCAAGAAGCTCTGTTGATAGAAATGCAGTTGGCATCATGTTCTGAATTAATCTACTGTGACTTTCAGTTTGACTGAGAAGATTATTTGTAACATTTGGATTCTGAAAAGGAATTTTATGATGGTTTTCTTTTCCAGTTAACGGTAGTTCAACTCTGATAAAGCTCATTGGCTATGATACATCCACAGCTCAAAGTTTGATAAAATTGCATTTTTATTTTTACATCTGCACTCACTTCTTTACTATTTCATTTCATTATTCATTTGTTGGATAGAGACAGACATTGAGAGGGAAGGGAGAATTAGAGAAGAGAGGGAAGGAACATCTGCAGCACTAACATACGCAGCAGTAGCATCAGCAGCACTGCTTCATCACTCATGACACTTCCCTCCCTGCAGCAGTTAGGGGCCAGAGGCTTGAACCCAGGTCCTTCTGCACTGTCATATGCACTGTACTGGTGTGTCACCACCTAGTTCCTGAATTACATTTTCAGACTGAAAATAGACTAGAATAGTCAGACTGGAATAGTCTGGGAATGATGATTCAAAACTACGATGAGGGCCAGGCGCTAGCGCACCGGGTTAAGCGCACATAGTGTGAAGCACAAGGATGTGCACAATGATCCCAGTTCAGTTTCCTGCGGGGGGGGAGGGGGGAGTCATTTTGCAAGCCATGAACCAGGTCTGCAGATGTCTGTTTTTCTCTCCTCCTCTCCAACTTCCCCTCCTCTCAATTTTTCTCTGTCCTGTCTAACAGCAGTCATAACAAGAATAACAGCAGCAACAATGGACAAAAGATGGCCAACAGGAGCAGTCAATTTGTAGTGCCAGCACTGGGTCCCAGCTATAACCCTGGAGGCAAAAACAAAAACAAGCAAACAAACAAAAACTGAAAAGGTGCCTGCTTTGCCATAGATTCAAGATCTGAGAGAAAGGAGGAAAAAAGCTAGAATTCTATGCACTACTACACAGAAGCCCCCAGCTTCTAGCAGAGTTGAGGGAGCAGAAAGTTGTTCTTTGTTCCCACAGAGCATGGTGGTATTGATTCCAAAAGTTTTTGTTGAAAAAGGATGGGGGAGTTGTACCCCTATTATCCTACGGTTTTTATCAGTGTTTGATTTTATAAATAAAAAAATTGAAAAACAACAACAACACAAAGCTGTCTTTCTGCTAACTGCAGAAAGATAAAGGTTTTCTTAAAAATGTTTTAAGTGGAAAAAAATATTAGTTTGCTGCAAAATATATACCTGAAAGCAGAAGTACACTAGAGTTTGCAGTGAGTATCCCCCTAACACTTCCTCTCCACTATTCCAAGCTTTGGGTCCATGATTGCTCAACAATTTGTTTGGCTTTGTATGTGAACTCTCTTTTCAGTCACCAGGTTCCAGATGTCATCAGGATGCCGGCCAGGCTTCCCTGGACTGAAGACCCCACCAATGTGGCCTGGAGCTCCACTTCCCCAGAGGCCCACCATACTAGGGAAGGAGAGAGGCAGACTGGGAGTATGGACCGACCAGTCAACACCCATGTTCAGAGGGGAATCAATTACAGAAGCCAGACCTTCCACCTTCTACTACCCACAATGACCCTGGGTCCATGCTCCCAGAGGAATAGAGAGTGAGAAAGCCATCAGGGGAGGGGGTGGGATATGGAGATTGGGTGGTGGAAATTGTGTGGAGTTGTACCCCTCCTACCCTATGGTTTTGTTAATTAATCCTTTCTTAAATAAAAAAATAAAAAATAGAAAAATATTAGTTTGGAATAGAAAAGGATAGAGATTCTTTTCAACTGTATTCTGTCAAGGTATCCTCCCCCCAATATTTTGATAACTATGGTATAAAGGAGAGAGGAGACCTCAAAGACAGGGTGATTGTGTACAAGGGGAGAGAAAAAAATGGAAAAAAATAAAGACTGCAACTTGCTCCCAGGGACAGGAGAAAATTTAAAAATGCAGGAATTAATCAGTGTTTCATTAGTCATCTCCTTCATCTTCCTCTCTTTCCTCCCCCTCATCACATCTTCTTCTCCTTCATCCTCGTCTCCTTCTTCATATCTTCTTTTTTTAAAAAAATATTATTTTTATTTGTTAATTGGATAGAGACGGTCAGAAATCAAGAGGGAAGGGAGGGATAGAGAGGGTGAGAGACAGAGAGACAGCTGCAGTACTGCTTCACCACTTGTGAAGATCTCCCCCCTGCAGGTGAAAATTGGAGGCTTGAACCAAGGTCTTTGTGCATTGTAACATGTGAGCTCAACCAAGTGCACCACCACCAGGCTCCCACTTCTTCATATCTTCTAATCTTTCTTCTTCTTCTTCTTCTTCTTCTTCTTCTTCTTCTTCTTCTTCTTCTTCTTCTTCTTCTTCTTCTTCTTCTTCTTCTTCATCATCATCATCATCATCATCATCTTCCCCCTCGCCTTATTCATCATCCATATCAGGAACCAAGTAGTATTGTAGTGGATTTGGCCAGATACCATCTTTAATGACCTCTCTTAACTCACCTGCATCTGCATGAGAATGGTCAATAAAGCAGGTGAAGAAGGTCTCTGGTTCCTCATGATGTCTCTTCCTGTTGGTTTTATATTGTGTTTGACTTGAACATTTGATCAAATCCTTTCCAGATTTCCATTTGATTTCAGTGGATCCTTCAAAAGAAGGATCACCACTCTCATTCAGATAAAATTCTTTGGAGAGAACTTTATTTTCAAAGTAAGGGTTTTCAACAAAATAAAAGTCTATTCTATTACCTGATTTACTATCTTTGAATACTGCCACTTCAACTCTTGTCAAGTAATGCAGTGCCTCTTCATCCTCTTCTCCACGCAGTGTAGACACTTGTGGGTGGTTGACAAATGTTACCCCAAACTTTGGCATATTGGCCAACAATTCTGATCTCTTCTGAAAAAGTGGTTGGCAGAGTTTGTTATATTTATGTTCTAACTTCAAAATTGTCACTCCCCAGAAATCAGCTTGGTAAAAAAGCAACAGGATTCAATTGAATATATCCATGAAGTACAGAATGAAATAGACTTAAGGAACAAGCCAGCTAGGAGATTTCTGGAATTTTCTATCTCACCTTAACTCTAATCCCTGAGAGTCTCATCTAAGACTCTTTGCTGACTCTCTGCTACTTAAGAGTCAAAGTTCAGATATCTATTAGGTAAGGAGGATGGCCTAGGTAGATAAAAGCAATGCATCAAGTGAGCTGAATGTACCGTGTTCCATTATATATATATATATATATATATATATATATATATATATATCTTGAGTTGTAGTTCTAAACTGAGCTATGTGGCTTAATAGAAAATAGTAGGGTCCTCATATCTGTGGCTCATGTGACTTTGCTTGAAGCATAAGGAGAAATCCAAAGTTTTGTTGTTGTTGTTGTTGTTGTTTTTTTTTAGGTGCTCGAGATACCTAGAAGTTGTCAGACAACCTTTTGATGACTGGTCCTTCGATTTAGAGATTTTCTTTGTTATCTTAAGTTGCTATTTATGCAATCTTCTTTCCTTCTCTCCTATGTCCCCTACTTCTCTCTCTCTCTTCCTGTCTCTCTATTTCTCCCCCCCTCTGCCAGGACCTGAACCTGTCACCTTCTTCTTCTTCTAGCGTTTGCCCTTCTTCAGTAGCCAGTCAACAGCATCAGGTTGAGCCTGATGTAAAGTTTCGAGACCTTCTTTGAATCTGGAGAGGTGGCAGTCGTTGACTATGTGGGTCATAGTCTGTCTGTGGCCGCAGGGGCAGTTCGGGTCATCTCTGGCCCCCCAGCGATGGAACATAGCGGTGCACCGGCGATGGCCTTTTCGATAGCGATTGAGGAGGGCCCAATCATAACATGCTAGGTCAAAGCCGGGTTGACACTTGCAGGGGTCTGTGATGAGGTGTTTGTTTTTTACCTCAGCTGACTGCCAACTCTGTTTCCAAGAGACTGGAACAGAGAAGTTCAGTGTAGTCATAGGGGACCAGATAGGGTGACAAGACGTCAAGCGTTGGACAGGGTGGGCGAAGATATCTGAGTATATTGGCAGGTCCGGTCGAGCATAGACGTGGGAAATGAACTTAGATGATGCCGCATCCCGACGAATATCTGTTGGGCGATGTTGCTAAGAACTGGCAGCCATGGAACTGGGGTGGAACGGATGGTTCCAGAAATTATCCTCATGGAGGAACATAATTTGGAATCGACCAAGTGGACATGGGGGCTACGGAAGCATACTGGGGCACAGTATTCTGCAGTGGAATAGCATAATGCCAGAGATGATGATCGTAGTGTGGAAGCGCTCGTGCCCCATGAGGAGTTGGCCAGTCTTGCAATGATGTTATTCCTTGCGCCCACCTTTGCTGGAATTTTTTTTGAGATATTTGTGAAATGACAGAGTGCGATCGAGAGTAACGCCAAGATAGACTGGCTGGACTTCATGCTGGATTCTCGTATTGCCAAGCTGCACATTAAGCTCACGCGAGGCCGAAGCATGGTGTAGATGGAAAACAAATGATACCATTTTTGTAGTGCTAGGGATTAGTCGCCATTTTTTACAGTAATCACATATCAGAGACATGTCTTTCGTGAGTGTTTCCTCGAGGATGTTGAACTTGGATGCCTGAGTTGCACAGCAGATGTCATCGGCTTAGATGAACTTCCTTGAAGAAGTTTCTGGGAGGTCATTGATGTAAATATTAAATAGTGTAGGAGCCAGAACAGAGCCCTGGGGGAGGCCACTTGAGACAAGTGTCCATCTGCTAGACTTGTCACCCAGATGCACCCGGAATCTTCTGTTTTGGAGAAGAAACGATATAGTGTTGGCCACCCATGGAGGCAGGCATCTTGAGATCTTGACTAGGAGACCACGGTGCCAGACCGTGTCATAGGCTGCTGTGAGATCAACAAAGATAGCACCCGTCTTTAAATTCACTCCGGCTGCCATGGAACATTCTCGTAGGCCCCTGCATCTGGTGTACAGCAGGGCAGGTGAGCAGGGAGTCTGTGCCCGAGAAGAGGCCTCCCCACAAGAAGTACAGCATCTCAGCAAGCCAGGTTTGTAACTGCCTCAGGTTTGCACATCCCATGGCCTAACTGCTCTGCAGGGCTGATGATGGCTAACTTTTCAAACACTAATTAGTGTCTATGGGTGCCACAGCTCCAGTGTCCAAACCCTAACCAAATCTTCATCTCACAGCACCCTCATTGGTTACATTATATAACTGATCCTTCTTCACTTGAATCACATCCTTTGTGTTTTATCCACCAAAAGGTAGTAAGGGGCTGGCAGGTGGCTTCCTCTGAGTGCACACATTACCATGCACGAGGACTCACGTTCAAGTCCTAGGTCCCACATGGGAGCATCTAGAGGACCCAGGGAAGCTTCATCAGTGGTGGACAGTGCTGTAGTGTCTTTCCTTTTCTGTTTCTCCCCCCACCCCCAGACTTTATCTAACCAAGGAAAAAAGAATGGTCTCTGGGGCCAGGTGGTGATTCACCTGGTTGAGTGCATATGTTACAACCTATAAGGACCCAGGTTGGAGCCCTTGGTCCCCATCTGTACAGAGAAAGCTTTGCAAGTAGTGAAATAGTGCTGCAGGTATTTTTCTCTCTCCTTCTCTATTTCCCCTTTTCCCTTGTGATTTCTGACTGTCTCTATAAAGCAAATAAAGAAAAGTTTAAAATAATAATAATAAAAAGAATGGACTCTGGAAATGGTGGAGTCTTGCAGGCACTGAGCCTTGGTGATAACCCTGATGGCAAAAAGGTAGTAAGGGGCTGGCAGGTGGCTTCCTCTGAGTGCACACATTACCATGCACGAGGACTCACATTCAAGTCCTAGGTCCCACATGGGAGCATCTAGAGGACCCAGGGAAGCTTCATCAGTGGTGGACAGTGCTGTAGTGTCTTCCCTTTTCTGTTTCTCCCCCCCACCCCCAGACTTTATCTAACCAAGGAAAAAAGAATGGTCTCTGGGAACAGATGGTGATTCACCTGGTTGAAAAGCCATAATCAGTTGTCAGCATAGCAAAACTTAGAATACTTAATCTTTCAGGTGTTTGATGCCACTTTATCTCTCTCAGAAATTCCTCTGGCTGTCCTTGTCATATGTTTGTGCCATGCCATGAAAAGCAAAGTCTATTTGAGTGCAATGCTAAACAATTGAAGAAGTTGTCTCTGAGTGTTAATACCATCCTCTTATCCCAGGACTTTCAGGAATCACTACACCTTTTAAATGAAGCCTGAAGTGACTGACTTAGCATTTTGGTGGGTCATCATCTCAGCTAGAAGTAATTTGCCTCCACATCTTCCTGGCACACCATCTTCCCACCTTTCAAAAGCTCCTTCACTTAGCTTGCAGCTGATACACTGAGTATGTGTATCAATTCAAGTCTCAGCAGAACCGAACAAGAATCATTTAAGGGGGCTTTATAGCCCTCAATGTGTCACTGTGCACTAACTCTGGACTTAAGAAGTTTGCTTCTTGTGGGGCTTGGCTGTGGAGCACCTGGTTCAGCATGTATGTTACCATGTGCTAGGACTCCAGTTCAAGCCCCCGGTCCTCACATGCAGCAGAGAAGCTTGAGGAGTAGTACAGCAGTATCTCGGGTCTCTCTTCTCTCTCTCTCCCTCTCTATATTCTCTGTCTTTATCCAATCAATAACAATTAAAATTTAAAGTAATAAATAAAGAAGTTTGATTCCTGACTTTAAAGTGCCAGAACTCTACTTCTGTCTCTGTCTTCCTTTTCTGAAAATAAATTTTTATGGTCCTGAAGGTGGGCAATGGCTAGAACACTGGACTCCAAAGCATGAGATTCTGAGTTCAGTGTGCCAGAGTGATGCTGTGATTATTTCCCCTTCTCTCTCATGTTAATACGTAAGTTTTTTTTTCTTTTTTTTTTTTTGCCTCCAGAGTTATCACTGGGGCTCGGTGCCTGCACTATGAATCTGCTGCTCCTGGGGGCCATATTTCCCATTTTCCCATTTTTGTTACCCTTGTTGTTATTGCTGTTATTGTTGTTGGATAGGACAAGGGAAATTAGATAGAAGGGTAAGAAAGGGAGAGAGAGACACCTGCATACCTGCTTTACCGCATATGAAACGACCCTATCCTTCATGTGGGGAACCAGGGACTTGAATTGGGATCCTTAATGCTTGTCCTTGTGCTTCACACCATGTGAGCCTAACCTGCTGTGCTACCACCCAGCCCCCACCCCCAATAATTGTTTTTTAAAAAGTAGGAAGGTGGGTGGTGAAGTAGTAAAGTTGAGGGTCCAAGTGGTGATGTACCTGCCCAAGTATGTGCATTAAAATGTACAGGAATTCAAGCACTCCAGTTCCCAACTGCAGGAGGAAAACTTCCATGGGTGGTGATGCAGAGCTGCAGGTGTCTCTGTCTGTAAACGTCTCTACCTCTGTCCAATAAAACAAGTTATTTTTGTTCAGCTATTTATTTTTCAAAAATAGCTAATGGGTAGTGTGATGCTTTGTCAAGTGTGCACCCATGTTCAAGTCTGGCCCCCAATGATTTGAAGGAAGATTTGGTGCTGTGGCTTGTCTGTCTATTTCTCTCTCTCTCTCTCTGCCTATATAAAAAGAAATGAAGGCTACACATGGGATTTTATTTGGGCACATACACATAGTCACTTATCTCTCTTGATTGGTGACTAGTGTCCTACCAATTAAGCAATATGTGTGAATCTTAGGGCCAGGTGGTGCACCTGGCTAAGAACGCACAGTACAGTGCACAAGGACCTGGGTTCAAGCCCATGGTCCCCCCTGCAGGGGAAATGCTTCACGAGTGGTGAGGCATGGCAGCAGTTGTCTCTCTGTCTCTCCTTTCTAACTCAGTATCCCCTCTCAATTTCTGCTGTCATCAAATATAAATAATGTTCTTAGAATTTGCATTTAGTCTTAATGAGGACAGAAGAGATTTCATCTCTAATAGAGTTAGTAGTTTAGGAGAAAGAACATATATCATTGTATTTTAATATAGAAAGTCATAACATTTTTGGAAACTCAAAACACAGGTTGCTTAAATTCATTGCTTAGTTTTTGTTGGTGGTGGTGTTTTTGTTCTTACTGTTATTGTTTTACAAAGTGATTCAGAACATACTGGTTTTATTGACATTGTTGTACTTTACTTACTAGGTAAAACAAAGCAAGAAGTTGCTGGGTTTTGAAAGGTATGTCTCATTTTGAGTCCTACTTCAAAAATATACTACCATTGATTTAGTTTTGATAACTCATCTCTAAGATGTTATCTACTTATAATAATCAATGAGTTAAAAGAGGGAGAAAGGAAAATCAATGCACCAAAGATGTTTCTCAACATATATATTCTTATCACCTGATCAGCTGAAACAAATGCAGTTGAAACAAATTTAGAAGAGATCGTTTTGCTTTTTTTGTTTTCTTTACCTATTTATTTATTTAATCAGAGCCCTGCTCAGCTCTAGTTTATGGAGGTATGGGGGACTGAACCTGGGACTTTGAAGCCTCAGGCATGAGAGTCTCTTTGCATAACTATTATGCTTAGAATAGATCTTTACTAGAAGACCTGACTATGAAGAACACCAAACTAAAGGGTAGTTATAAGAGTTACTTCCTGATGGGTGGTTTGAAAGCAAGTTCTGCCACATATATGAGATAGTTTAATTAAATGTATTTTCTTTGTACTATATACACTCATTTAATATGCAAGGATTAATATAATGCAGAAGTTCATAAAGCTATATTATTTTATGTTCATTAATAAATACATGCTACAGAAAATATACTTATTGATCCTGGAAATATTTTAACATGAAAGAATGACAAGAAATTTAAGTTAAAATAGCTAATATTGAAGAGAATTTTTATTTATTTATTTTTCACCAGAGCACTACTCAGCTCTGGTTTATGGTGGTGTGGAGAATGAACCTGGGACTTTGGAGCCTCTGTCTTGAGAGTCTGTTTGCATAACCATTATGCTATTTACCCCACCCAAGAGACTTTTTAAAAAAAGTTTTACATTCTCCTGTAGGTAAGGACTGGGGCTTGAACTTGGGTTCTTGTGCATATTAATGTGTGCATTCTACTGTATGTGCCAACGCCTTTCTCCCACATCCCCCACCTTTTTTTTTTAAGATATATTTATTAACGAGAGAAAGATCACTTTTCTGGGTAATTGACTTCAGAACTCATGTTTGCAGGCCCTGTGCTCCCCTGCTTTACCTACCACTCCTTAAGATATTAAGTGCTCCCATTTTTTCCTTCATTATATTATATTTTCTTCAATAAATATGTGTTAAATGGGGAATAAATGAATTGCCTACCTCTTGCATGGTGGGTTCTCTCTCTGCCCCATCATCTCGCCTCTTATCTCTTAGCAACCAACCAAGTGCCTGGTAAAAGCTAATATATGCTCAGTAGATATGGGTTAACTTTCTGGCAGGTTTTGAATAATACAAAAGTGAGGGCATTGTAAATGTCTTTTCTTTCAGATACATTCCCAGCCTGTCCTTATTCAGAGTGTGAGTCTTTGGGTTGTGTGGCAGCTGAGGGATGTGAATGAAAAAGTGACTGTCATGTGGGTTTTGCAATGCAAGTCCAAGCTTGCAGAAAAGCGTATGTGCATTGAGGCAGCTTAGAAAACTCTGACCCAGTTCATTTCTGTCTGTTTGCTTAAATCCCTATACTCTCCCTGCACTTCACTCTGTGTGTTTCTTACCTTTGCCAACTCTTAGACTACTTGAAAAGTAACCCATACTCTTGGTGATCAGTAAATAAGAGAGAAAAATGAGCAAAAAGTTCCCTGAACTCTTCTTCCACTTCACTTAAAATGTCACATGGTCCCCAAACAACCACAGCCAACACTTTTGTGTATCTGTCCTCAAAGATTGATACAAGTTTGGAAAGTATAGTTGTGCCAGGGACCAACCTTAGCAGTTAACTTAGTACCACCTGGCATATAGGTTTGGCCCTGTGCCCACTGCACTATTCTCCTGTTTTTTGTTTTTTTTTCAGAGCAGATTATTGGCAGGGGAATAGCCATGGTGCCCTAGCTTTACTGTGGACTGAAGCCTGTGTGGTCTGCACTCCGAGTAGAGTCCAGCTAGTCCCTAGTCTCTGTTGGGACAGACTGGGGAGTAGGATGGAACAGTTGTTTCTTTCTCTTTTTTTCCTCCAGAGTTATTTGCCTGCACTGAGAATCCACTGGATGCTATTTTTCCCATTTTGTTGCCCTTGTTGTTGTGCTTGTTGTAGTTGTTTTTATTAGGAGAGCTGTTGTTGTTGTTGAATAGGACATAGAGAAATGGAGGGAGGAGGGGAATACAGAGAGAGGGAGAGAAAGATAAACACCTGGAGACCTGCTTCCAACACTTACAAAATGACCTCCCGCAGGTGGGGAGCCAGGGCTCCAGTCAAGATCCTTACTCTGGCCCTTGGGTTTTGCGCCATGTGCATTTAAACTGCTGCACTACCACCCAGCTCCCTAGAGCAGCTGTTTCTATCACTGATGGAGTTCTAGTTCTTGCCATGGGCAAGGTTTACATGACTGTGTTTAACGTGTGAGAATTCACAACTAGCAGTTGAAGAGGGGGAAAAAAACAGTGCAGGATGGTGGGGCACAGGTAAGGGAATGGAGGGGCAACTGGATAAAGAAGTGTCAAATGAGATGAGACAAATACTGCTTTGTAATTTAAAAATAAAGACTATTGGAGGTGATGATACAGAGTGAAATAAGGGAGAGAAAGGCAGCTACCATTTGGTTTTGCTCATGTGTGGAATATAGAGGGTTGAAACACAAACTTAGGAAAGGAGAGGGGTGAGGGACGGAAGGGAAGGGAAAAAGAGGAGGAGAAATGATAAATAATGAAGGAGAATGAAGAAAGGAGGAGAGAGATAAAGGGGGTGGGTGGAAAGAGGAGCCAAATTGTCTCTAAGACTTTGTGAGGTGGGTCAGGTGGCAGTGCACATGGACTGAAGCACAAGGACCAGTGTAAGCATCCTGGTTTTAACCCCAGGCTATTCACCTAAAGGGGGTTGCTTGACAAGTGGTGAAGCAGGTCTGCAGGTGTCTACCTTTCTCTCTTCCTCTCTGTCTTCCCCTCCTCTCTCCATTTCTCTCTTTCCTATCCAGCAACAATGATGTCAATAACAATAATAACCACAAGGATGATAAAACAACAAGGGCAACAAAAAGGGGGGGGGGAACACAAAAACCTCTAGGACTGGTGGAGGGACCAAGCCCCAGCAATAACACCAGAAACAGACAAACAAACAAACAAAAAACAATAAAAAACTTTGTGAGAACTATGGTTATTTTGTGGTGGGGGTAGGGTGTCACATAACTCTGGTGGTGGGTGTAATGTGCAACTATACCCTTGTAATCTTATCATCTTGTCAGCCACTATCAGATCACTGATAATAGTGAAAAAAGTTCATCCCAGCTGTAAACTCATTTTTTTATTTAAGAAAATAACATTAAAAAAAAAAGTCAACCTAAACTGGAGTTGGTGTATTGCACCAAAGTAAAAGATTCTGGGGTGGGTGTGTGGTAGAGTCCTGGAAAATGATGACAGAGGACCTAGTGGGGGTTTTATTGTTAAGTGTAAAACTGAGAAATGTTATGCATGTAGAAGCTATTGTATTTACTGTGGAATGTAAAACATGAATCCCCCAAAAGTAAATTTAAAAACATAAAAATAAAAATTAAAAGAAAATATGAAAGAGGGGGAAAAAACCGTCAACAGAGAGAGTCAGAGTGACAGCCTGTGGAACAGATCTGGCAGCAACATTCTAGCAAAGGGGTGGGGGCTGGGGGCCAGGCGCCCAGGTGATGACCTCTGAGCCTTTGTTGCTTGCTTGCCTGGCCACGCCCCTTCTCCAGGTTGCCCAGATTTTCTCTCTGAATCCTGAGAGTGCAGGAGGGCAGGAACCCAGCTCCTCTGTAACACTGCCCTTCTGGGAGTCTTGCCCAAAATACTGAGCCCAGGGGGTGTGGAGGGGAGGCTAGGAAGAGCCTTTGCCCTTATATTAAAAAAAAAAAAAAATCAAATCGCTCATTCAGTTATAGCGTAATTTCGAGGCACAGTCGGAAGTCAGACAACCCCCGTGCCTGCCTTGGTGGGCGAGCCCCACCGCCCACCTCCTTTGGGAGGGTGGACATCATGCGCCCTGCGGACAAGACAGGCCTCGGCCCTTCTGCCGCCATGGGCGCCACTGCAGAAGAGTTGACCATCTGGCGACAGCACATGAATAAGAACAAGCTGCACACCCTAGCTCGGCTGAGCCGGGATGGTAAGGACACCACCCACCCCTCTGTGTCCCTCTCCGTGGGCAGGCTGGCTGGGCTGGGGGCCGGGTAGGAGGAATCCAAACTCTTATATGATCTGTATACTGGCACCAAGTCTGTGTCCAATAAATGCCACTCAACACAGCCACCTCCTGGCTTCCTGGCCAGGACTAGACAGCCGGTGGCGTCCCTGATTCCTGGGGTTGTGTTGTGTTAAGAAACTGGGGTGAGGAGGGCCCAGGTTCAAGGCCCCAGTTCCCACCTTCAGAGGGTGGAGATTTTTAGGAGAAGTGGAGTAGTGCTGCAGGTATCTCTTCAGTTTCTCTTGCACTTTCTCTCTCCCCCTCTGTTGGAAAGTAAGGAGGGGGAAACCATAAAAAGAGCTGCTTAATGTTTGGGAGAGGACCAGAGCAGCATCTCCTAGAAGACTTTCTAGGCTTGTTTGAAAGAGGGTGCTGATCTCTTGGCAAAACAGATGCCTCAAGTATGGCACCACCATTACCATTAAGTCACTGGGCTCTTGCCCAGACTCTCACTAAATGATGTGAGATGAACCAGGAAGAGGCATCTCTTCTTTCCCTTCCCTGGCATCTATTCGACTTCCATATTTTTATAAGAACTTTATTCTGCTGTCAGGAACAGGAGTGCTATGGTGTTTTGGTTCATTGTCAGTCGTCTTCCTCTGTGGGACGTTTAATTACTTTCCCAGCTTTCACATTTCCATTAAATTATAGTTAAAACATTTCTTACTAAACATCAGCTGATTTTTCTCCCACAAACAAATTCTGAAATTAAACATCTCAGGTAATGATTTTATGGGTCTTCTTTTTAAAAAGTATTTTAAAAATATTTATTTACTTATTTCCTTTTGTTGCTCCTGTTCTTTTATTGTTATTGTTGTTGCTATTAATGTCATAGTTATTGAATAGGGCAGAGAGAAATGGAGAGAAGAGAAAGATAGATACCTGCAGCAGACCTGCTTCACCCTTTCAACCCAATGCACTACCGCCCGACTCCCAATGTTATGTGTCTTAAGAAATCTATGCCTGGGCAAATTCTCCATTTTTTTCTTGATTTCTTTCTAAATTTTGGTAGTATTCTTTTCATCAAGCCATTTGGAGAGCCCATTCTGTGGCTTGGTGTGGCTAGAGGTCAGTTGCCTGGGAGATGAGTATGTCACAAAGGCCACCCTGACTGCCAGTCACCAGGTCATAAAGGTGGACATTGCTGGGGAATCAGTATGTGACAAAGGTCAGCCTGGATGCAAAGTCCCAGGTCATAAAGGTGGACATTGCCCAGCACCACCAAGTGTATGCCTGTGTGCTGGGTACTGGGGAACTGATCAAAGTCAAACATTTTGAATTTATAACCTAGTGTTGGGAGATACACAAAACCCAGTAAGCACAGATATAAATGCACATGTATAGTGAGTGTGAGGAGTAATTTGTATGGTTATAAGGAATGCTTTTTTAAATTTTCCTTATTGGGGGATTAATATATTCATTTAACAGTAAATACAGTAGTTTGTAGATGAATAACATTTCTCAAGTTTTCCACATAACAATACAACCCCTCTGCCATCATATTCCAGGACCTGAACTACAAGAAAGACATTTACAGAGGGCGAGGGTGGGGTATGTTTCAAGGCTGACTAAAGAAGGGGGAGATGTGAAGTGAGAATCAGGATCAGTGGAGCAGGAGGGTAAGATTTTTTTTTTTTTTTTTTTTTTTTTTGGTAGAGGGAACAAGGAGAACAAACACACTTAACTGAGGGTGGGTGGACAGTTTGTGGAAGGAGGTGAAAGACAACACTATAGCTGCTGTCTGACTGGGCATGGAAGTATGTGATTTTTTTTCCCACCAAGGTTATAGTTAGGGTGTAATGTTGGTAATACAAAGTCAGAACTCCTGGCAGCAATATTTTCCTTTTCTTTTTTACTAGGACATCAGAATTTAGAGAGTAGGGAGAGAGAAAGATAGCCACCTGCAGTCCTGCTTCAGTGCTTGTGAAACATTCCCACTGCAGGTGGAGAGCCAGGACTCAAACTCAGGTCCTTACACAAAAAACTATGTGCACTTAACCCAGCCAAAGTGTTTGCTTAATGAGAGGAAAAAGTCATGTTATTCGGGGCACTGTCAGTCACATCACATAGGTTGGCATTGAGGATAATCCTAATGAGGAGGTAGAAGAGAAGTGAACCCCCAAGATCTGTGCTGGGAAACACTGGCTCAGGTGGCAGTGTGGAGAATTAAGTGGATGTCGGGATTGCCTTTATGAGTGATCTAAGTGACAGCTCAGGTGGTGGCACAGTGGATAAGATGTTGGACTCTGTTTCATGTATTTGTTATTTGTTTGCATAGAGAGTACAAAAGTTCATAAGAACAAAGTTTCATTTAAGGAGTTGGAGGCTGGGCTTGAACCTGGATAGCACACATGGCAAAGTACTTCAGTGTCCAAAGAAGCATTTTGCTGGCCCAGGTTGTTGGATTTTCAAGCTTGATGTCTCGAGAATAATTCCATGGCATCCTATGCGCAAAAATGGTTCTCTGGTTCTGTCTCTTTCTCTCTACTAATTCTTTTCCTCGTAGGGTTCCCCCCTCCGCAGCCCTCCCCCATATTTTAAACTTTAATCAGGAAAATAAAAAGGCCACACACTAGAGAAGCATGTGGGCCACTCAGGCAAAAATGGATGACCTAACGTGGAACAATTGTTTCCTTTCAGAATTATCTAAGAGAGAAAGGATGGCGATTTGGCCTGAATTGGTAGAATGAAATGTAGAGAGTAGACAGACTTAAAGGACAGATGTGAAAATCTATTGGTTACAGTGATGTAGTAAATGATAGGATATAGCAGAAAGGAACTTTCCAAGCAGCTTTTGAGTTTGGATCTATGCAAGTGAATCAAGTGATGATGCTATTCGTCGAGAGCAAAAGCCTACATCAAAGACAAGATTTAAAGGAAGCCCGATTCTGGCTTTAAGTGAGTTTGGTGTGGTTTTTCACAGAGCACTGATTTTTGTTGGCTTATGGCTGTGTTGGGAATTGACTGTTGGACCTCAGAGCTTCAGGCTTGAGTATTTTTGTATAACCATTGTGCTATTTATTTCTCCAGTCCAAGCATATCGATTGTGGGATATTCAGGTAGGAAGTCACATGCATAGGATCAAAAATGTGAATTTGTGTTGGTTGTAGAGAGTTGGAGGGAGGGAACCTTGGCTTTTGAATTTGCCTTTGGCAGAGATTGGCATAGTGATGGTTGGCAAGGCCCTGGGCATGATGTAAGCAGAGGGGATGGAGGGAAATAAGAGAATGTGGAGCTAGACCTCAACAAGCTCCAACACTGATGCCTAAATTGAGCTAGTGAACCTGCTGAGGGAACTGAGAAGAAATGGCATAGAGACACAGGGAATTCCAAGAGAGAATGGTGCCACAAAGCCAGCCTTTGATGCCACAAGCCCTCATCGCCAGGGCACAGTGGGTGCATGCCAGGTGAGCTTGTCGGCAAGGTAACAGTGTCAGTGACTCCTGCAAAAGCCTCACGGTTGAAGGACAGACAAGTATTTTTAAATATAAAAGTCATATTCCAATTCTCTGACACACTGGCATATTGGGGCATCAGAAAAACTAGTTCAAAACCAAGTCTGTAAGGTTTCCAAGTCTATTCCAACTGAACTGCAGAGGACTGAAACTGTTCTAGAGGGCACCAGGTGGTATCCCACAGGCTTATGTGCACATAGTGCAAACTGCAAGGAGCTGCACAATGATCCTGTTTCAACCCCTTGGTTCTCCACGAGCAGGGGGGTCAATTCACAAGTGGTGAAGCAGGTCTGCAGGTGCCTTTCTCTTCTCTGCACTATTTTCTCCTCTCAATTTCTCTCTGTCCTATCCAAAAAAAGAAAAAAAGGAAAGAAAAAAAGGTGTCCAGGAGCAATGGGTTCATAGTGCAGGCACTAAGCTCCAATAGCCCTGGAGGAAAAAAAAGAAAAACTTCTTGGAGTGAATACTGTGCATATGTTCTCTGTCTTCAATGAGAAGTAGGAAATATCAGGTCAAAGGAATTTAATGCTGCTCTTATTAGGACATCTATTAGATTCTTAAAAGCAAAACCACACAGTGGATTTGTATAGTATCCAGATGAAGAAACACGACTCTTACATTTCCAATTTAGCTCTCACAAGCCTTTCTACTAGCATTTGGTTGCAAGAAATATTGTTTCTCTGGGTCCCAACTAGGTCATTTCCTTTTTGAATAGATGTGTTTCCTGAAATCTGAGCTGCCTGCCTCAAATCTACATAAAAGACAGTAGGTTTGACGCACTAACTTGGAGAGGGCTCCCCTATATCCAGATAGTGAGATTCTATTTTATTCCTGTGTATATTTGATTGTGATGAAATTTTAACTTGGGGGGTACAAGTTGGACTAGGTTGGAGAATCCACTTTTGTGCTTAGCTTCCAGGAGGAGAATTCTTTTGGTAATGAAAATATGATAGGATAGAGGAAATACCTGAACAGATTCAGAGCTTGTCTGGAGGTTCAATCAGTGGAGCACAGCTACTCATATACCTTCACCCAAAGACCGGTCACCTCTACTTAGGGAAGGCCATCCTCCTCGACAGAGCACACGGCTTTGGGAGGGTCACACATGGAGCGATGATGGAGCAAGGGGACACCCACATAACCAGGCAGATGAGCCAAATCAACCTGGCATTCAATGGGGTGACAGATGTCACAGCCAGATCGCCCTCACATTCCCTGATCAGTTTTAATACATTAATTAGCCATGATTTAGACCATGGTTTAGAGAATAGGGCAAAATCTTAGTCTTTGACTGACTTACCTTTAGTACTTGGCTTACCATAACATATGTTTTGGGGTAGGTTTCCACCACCCAGTTTGTCTCCAATGTCCATAAGAGCAATTACTAGTTCTCCTTCAACAACCTGTACTTCAGTCCTAGGACATCAGAAAAAAAACTGTGTATAACCTCCACATACTGGAAGTGAAAGACTGTGGTATCTCTGTCTCGGGTAGTGGTTTGGAGGTGGGGGAATATTCCAGTGAATTGAGCAGTTTGCTTTATTCCATAAAGATTTCCTTCAAGTACATATCATGATGTACTATTTCTTACATATTTACAGAGCTTAGCGGGGGTAAAGTTAAACAATCCGGGAAACTGACTTTCAGGAAGGACCTTATTTCTGTCTGTTTCTAGCTATGAATGACTTGCTATTTGAAGGAGTCTTTTGTATTTGCATTTGGATAATGACAGGGTATTTACATAAATCAAATTGTGTTTTTGTTTTCTTTGAATTTCAGAAGTCTCTATGATATGGAGCCACGTTTCTGACTTTATTCTACGACAGCTGAGGCTGCAAAAGGTAGGACTTCGGAAGGTGACTTGGCAGTAGAGCACCGACCCTGCACACATGCCTGAGGTCTTGAGTGTGAAGCCTGGCACTGGCTGTGCTGGAGTGGTGCTCTGGTATCATGCTCTCTCATCTCTCTGTCTCTCTCTCTCTGTCTCTGTCTGTCTGTCTGTCTCTCTCTCTCTCCCTCTCTCTCTCTCTCTCTCTCTCTCTATATATATATATATATATATATATATATATATATATATATATATATATATGCAACTATAGCATCCCTATAGTTTCTCTTAATATTATAGCTTTCGAGCTAGAAATGGACCTAATCTATGATCTTGTAATTCCTCTCCTGGAGATATATCCTAAGGAACACAACACACCCATCCAGAAAGATCTGTATACACATATGTTCTTGGCAGCACAAGTTGTAATAGCCAAAACCTGGAAGCAACCCAGGTGTCCAACAACAGATGAGTGGCTGAGCAAGTTGTGGTATATATATATATATATATTAAAGTACTACTTAACTATAAAAGTGGTGACTTTGGGAGTAAGGCTGTAGCACAGCGGGTTAAGTGCAGGTGGCGCAAAGCACATGGACCGGCATAAGGATCCCGGTTCGAACCCCATCTCCCCACCTGCAGGGGAGTCACTTCACAGGCAGTGAAGCAGGTCTGCAGGTATCTGTCTTTCTCTCCCCCTCTCTGTCTTCCCCTCCTCTCTCCATTTCTCCTGTCCTATCCAACAACGACAACAACAATAATAACTACAACAATAAAACAACAAGGGCAACAAAAGGGAATAAATAAATAAAATAAAAAATAAAAAAAGTTGTGACTTCACTGTTTACAGCCAATCTTGGATGGACCTTGAAAAATTCATTTTAAGTGAAATAAGTCAGAAACAGAAGGATTAATATGGGTTGCTCTCACTCTCAGGCAGAAGTTGAAAATCAAGATCAGAAAGGAAAACACAAGTAGAACCTGAACTGGAATGGGTGTATTGCACCAAAGTAAAAAACTCTAGGGTGGGTGGGTGGGGAGAATACAGATCAAAGAAAGATGACAGAGGACTTAAGGGGGGTTGTATTATTATATGGAAACTGGGAAATTTTATTCATGTACAAACTATTGAATTTACTATTGAATTTAAAACATTAATTTCCCAATAAGGAAATTTTTTAAGAAAGAAAAATATAGCCTTCGAATTGGTTATATTTTATGCAAACATCATTTGAAAACTTTTAGTCTAAAATTCTCTCAGGATTCGTCTTTATCATCCCTTCAGAGAAGTCAGCATGTGGTTCTTTTCTTCCCACCTTCTGTTTGCTTCGTTTCTAGGGGGTCTACATACCTGCTTTTGGGACATTTACTTTTATGAGGCAAAAACTAGATGCTGGGAACAGGTTTAGCTCTATCCAGATACCGATCTTTATCATGTCAGAGAAGCTATTGCAGCTGCATGGACTACGACAAACTAAGATCCACACACCTGGTAAGTAGTTCTACTGGCTAAACCTTTCCCATTAAAAGAGAGACAGTTATTTCTGAGTATCTGCCATCTGCTCACTGTCTTTCCCCCACACAACTGTCCTTTTCTCTTCCAGGGGATATCCCCGTTGTACCACTGAATTTTATCATGGTTGCCATAGCGGGGCATTATAGCAGGGACACAGTCGAAGGATGCATTAAAGAAACTCTGCAGCTCTTATCACGATCAATCTGCACACAAAAGAAAGTTGAATTTACTTTCCAAGGAATCGGTATCCTTACAATTGAAAATGACAAAGTAAAAATGAAATTTTTTCAGGACTTCTTGTCTGCAGTGGATTCAAGTGGCAATCTGGAAAAAGGTATTGCAAAGGTAATGTTGACCTTCTAATTATTTCTCTTTCTTACAGTTCTGAATTGTCTATAGAGGTGTCACCCTTCAGTGTTGGCCTGTCTTAGATGACAAGTGCCCCTTGGGCAAAGAAAGGCTTGATTCTAAGTGTCTTACTCAGATAAAATGGCCAGAAGGATAAAACATCTGAAGGTCTGAGCCAGGGACAGGGGAAAATATGGTTTAAAAGTATCTTACTGGGAGTTGGGAAGTAGTGCAGCGGGTTGAGCACAGTAGGCCCAAAGTGCAAAGACTGGCATGAGGATCATGGTTTGAGTCTGCAGGTGTCTATCATTCTCTCCCCCTCTCTGTCTTCCCCTCTTCTCTCCATTTCTCTCTGTCCTACCCAACAACAAAGAATTCAATAAGGACAATAACTACAACAATAAAACAACAAGGGCAATAAAAAGAGAATAAATAAATATAAAAATAGATAAAAGTATTTCACCCACATAATTTCTTTTTTATTATTTTTATTGAGGAATTAATGTTTTATATTCAACAATAAATACAATAATTTGTACATGCATAACATTTCTCAGTTTTCCACATAACAATACAATCCCCACTAGGTTCTATGTCATCCTTTTGGAACCTGTACTCAACCACCACTGCACCAGGGAATGTTTTACGTTGTGGCAGTACACCAACTCCAGTTCGGTTTCTACTTGTGTTTTCTGATCTTGTTTTTAAGCGTCTGTCTGAGAGTGGGATCATCCATATTCATCCTTCTGTTTCTGACTTCTTTCAGTTAACATGATTTCTTCAAGCCCCATCCAATATGGGTTTACAATGGTGAAATCACCATTTTTAATAGCTGAGTGGTATTCCATTGTGTATATAGACCACAACTTGCTCAGCCACTCAACTGATGTTGGACACCTGGGTTGCTTCCAGGTTTTGGCTATTACAAATTGTGCTGCCAAGAACATAGGTATACACAAATCTTTTTGGATGTGCATGTTGGGTTCCTTAGGATATATCCCCAGGAGAGGAATTGCAGGATCATAGGGTAGGTCCATTTCTAGCCTTCTGAGAGTACTCCAGACTGTTCTCCACAGAGGTTGGACTAATTTACATTCCCACCAGCAGTGCAGGAGGGTTCCTTTGACCCTACAACCTCTGTAGTATTTGTTGCGCTACCTTTTTTGAAGTATGACATTTTCATAGGAGTGAAGTGGGATCTATTGGTTGTCTTTATTTGCATTTCTCTGCCAGTCAAAGACTTGGAGCATTTTTTCATGTGTTTCTCATCCTTTTGGATCTCTTCTGTGGTGAATATTCTGTCTATGCTTCTCCACATTTTTGGATGGCTTCATTTGTTTTCTTGTGGTTGAGGCTGGTAAGCTCTTTATATATTTTGGTTATTAGCCACTTGTTTGATGCAGGGCATGTGACGATCTTCTCCCATTTTGTGAGGGGTCTCTTGGTTTGGGTATTGCTTTTTTTGCTGTGCAGAATCTTTTTAATTTGATGAAGTCCGGTAGGTATATATTTGCCTTAGTCTACTTTGTAACTGGATTCATTTCATTGAAGATGTCTTTAATATTTATGTGGAAAAGAGTTCTGCCAATATTTTCCTCTAAGTATCTGATAGTTTCTGGTCTAACATCCAAGCCCCTGATCCATTTAGAATTTACTTTTGTGTTTGGTGGTTCACATTCATTCCTCTGCATGTTTCAACCCATTTTCCCAACACCATTTGTTGAAGAGACTCTGCTTTCCCCCTTTTAATAGTCTGGGCACCTTTGTCAAAGATTAGATGTCCAGTGTGTGGGGGCTTACTTCTGGGTTCTTGGTTCTATTCCACTGGGCAGTGTGTCTGTCTATTCATGTTCCATTACCCAGAAGGTTTGATTACAAGGACCCCATAAAACAATTTGAGGTCAGGGAGTGTGATCCTCCAGTTCTGTTCTATCTTCTCAAGATTATTTTTGACAATTCTAGGTCTTTTTGGTTCCAGATAAACATTTGTAGAATTTGTTTTATACTCCTACAAGATGTGTATGGATTCTTGATGGGGATAGCATTAAATTTGTATATGGCCTTGGGCAGTATATTCATTTTAATGATGATAATTCTTCCAACCCTTGAACATGGAATTATCTTTCCACTTCTTTGTGTCTTTTTCAATTTCCTTGATTAGTGACTCACAATTTTAGTATACAAGCATTTCACTTCTTTGGTTAGGTTTATTCCTAGCTATTTTATTTTTTTGTTCTTGTTGTTGCTGTAGGAAAAGGAATTGATTTCTCGATTTTTCTTCTTCTAACATAGTGTTTGCATAGAGGAATGCCACTGAATTTGAATATTAATTTTGCAGCCTGACACCTTACTGTATTGCTTAATGATTTCCTAAAGCTTCTGGCTGGATTTCCTAGGTTTATCTATGTATACTATCATATCATCTGCAAATAGGGAGAATTTGACTTCTCTTACAATATGTATGCCTTTAATTCCTTGCTCCTGCGTGAAAGCTTGGGCAAGAACTTCCAAAACTATGTTGGGTAGTAATGGTGATAGTAGGCAGCCCTGTCTAGTACCTGATATGTGTGGAAATGCTTACAGTTTTTCACCATTGAGTATGATTTTGGCTGTAGGGTTCTGAGGGATCAGAGCTCCAGGACACATTGGTGGGGTTATCTCTCCAGGGAAGTCTGGTTGGTATCGTGCTTGCAGCTGCATCCTGTTGGCTGAAAAGAGAGTTAAAATATAAAGCCAAACATGTTTTTGACTGACTATGAACCTAAAGGCTAGAATGGCACAAATGAAGAGTTGGGGGTGGTCTCCATTCTCTGCTAATAGGCGTATTTTAGTTATATTTGTTTTTTAAGCTTTACTTTTTTTATTTACAAAAGGAGACAATAACAGAACTGTAGGATACTAGGGGTACAACTCCACACAATTCCCACCACCCGATCTCCATATCCCATCTCCTCTCCTGATAGCTTTCCTATTCTCTATCCCTCTGGGAGTATGGACCCAAGGTCATTTTGGGTTGCAGAAGGTGGAAGGTCTGGCTTCTGTAATTGCTTCCCCACTGAGCCTGGGCTTTTACTCATTGATCCATACTCCCAGTCTGCCTCTCTCTTTCCCTAGTAGGGTGGATCTCTGGGGAAGTGGAGCTCCAGGCCACATTGGTGGTGTCATCAGTCCAGGGAAGTCTGGTCGGCATCATGCTGGCATCCGGAACCTGGTGGCTGATAAGAGAGTTAACATACAAAGCCAAACAAATTGTTGAACAATCATGGACCTTAAGGTTGGAATAGTGGAGAGGAAGTGTTAGGGGGGGTACTCACTGCAGACCTGTGTACTTGTGTACTTCTGATTTCAGGTATATATTTTTCCTTGGTTTATGGACACATGTGAACATATGCTCTATCTCAGGGGACCTGGACTATATCTGGGTTTGGGGACTTTATTGGGGAGTGGACCACCTGGAATGGAATTAGAGAATACTATGAAAGGAAAGGTCTCTCCTGAGTGATGAAGCTGAAGGGTTGTCGTTCCACACCTGAAGTCTCTGGACACAGTCTGAAGTGAAGCATGCTGGGGTGGTACTCGTTACATTGATTAGGTTGTGATCGGCGGATGCAATATTATTTGACATGAATTGAGAGAAGCATGCAGGAAAGTCCAAAGGGCCTGAGGATATACTAGTTTTTTTTCTCCCTGAGCCTGAAATGTTATATGCAGATGGATCCTAGTTATTGTCTGGGGAGATGATGTCATGGCTGGAAAAAGGATCAGAAAGCTGGATCAGGGAAGAGAGTAGCTTCCAAATATGCTAAAGGTATATAAATATTGTTGACTGTAAACCCCATCTATTGGATCTGATCCGTTGCCCTATTCAGCTTAGGAGCCTATTTGATTGACCTCTGTATCCCTTTAGATCAAACCTCACATTCTGTGATTATCAGTAAGAACATTACAATTGTCCCAAAATTAGGACCCATCTTCCTCAGGTGTAGCATAGAGTATGTGGTCCAGCCTCCTTTCAGAGGATGGAACATTCTCTACTGTTGTTGATTTGAGTGCAAGGACCTGTGGGGGTCCACAAAGGGATCTGTTTTGTTGTTCCTGATACAGATGACTGGCAACAATGGAGAAAGGGATTTATTTGAGGTCAAGGCCCATCATGTCTGTTTGGGAGTCTCAGGACTCCCAGACTAGGGCCCCAGCTTGATGGGGTGGCCTGATAGTGACTAAAGAGTCATCGTTAAAGTATGCCAGTCTCTTGCCCTTATTGAGCTTTTGCTGTCCTTGCTTTGATAAGGATATCTTGGGAGTAAGTATAATAGGAAATAGGGAAGGAACTTCCCTATGCTTTATCCCTCTGAGAGTATGGACTCATGATCATTATGGGGTGCAGAAGGTGGAAGGTCTGGCTTCTGTAATTGTTTCCCTGTTGAACACTGGCATTGGCTGGTCAATCCATATTCCCAGCCTGTCTCTCTCTTTCCCTAGTGGGGCAGAGATCTGAGATAGGTGTGTCTCCAGGTGGAGTCATCTGCCCAGGGAAGTCAGGTTGGCATCATGGTATCATCTGGAACCTGGTGGCTGAAAAAGAGTTAATATAGAAAGCTGAACATATTGTTGACTAATCATGAACCTAAAGGCAACAATATTGCAGATGAAGATTTGGGGTCTCTGTTTTGGAAAAAACAGGTTTGTCTATTTTAGGTTTATTCTAAGGGCTCCATTTTTGCCTGAGCCTAACAGCTGATATGCAGGTGGACACAGGTTACTGTCTGGGGAAATGGTGTAATAGTTGGAAAAGGGACTAGAAAGCTGGATCTGGGAGAAGAGTCAGAAGATCATTATTAAATGGGGGGGGGGGTAAGCTTGAGGCTTTAGTCACTGAGCATCCAACAAGCCAGCCTTCCAGTAGCATTGCTTCCAGGGAGCCTGTGAGGCGTCTGGGTCCTGGACTATAGACCAGCTATAAATCTCCGCTCTCCTTTTTCTCCAGACACCTCAAAGTGTAAATTCAACTTTAGCAAACATCAAAAATTCGAAGAGAAGTCCAAACTGTGTTCTTTCATTCCCCAGGTGAGTGCCTTACCCCACAGGTTCCATGGACCTATCAACCCTGGCCTCCCAAACTCTCTGCCAACCACATACCACTCTGACAGCCCTGTATTGAATCTGGTGACAGAACTAGAAAAGTCACATTCAAACTGAAACCAAAACCCAAAGGCATCCCCTCCCCCCCAGAGTATGAGTACCTTTTGAGACCTCAGTTTAGAAGAGGCAGGTCACAGTCAGACTCAGGCTAAAAAAGAAAAGAGTCTTCAGTCTGTGATTTCTGCATAACAAAGTCCAGGCACTCACTCATGGCAGAGAAGTAGGTTTATTTCAGTATTATCAGGCTGGGTGGGTTGCTGCTCAGAACTGAGAATTCTCCTAGTTTCTTATTCAGATCCAGTGAGCAGGCAAACCTTTTGGTCCATTCCTAGAATTGAATTTGAATTAAAAGGAAATAATGAAACACTGGAAAAAATTGAACAACCTAAACTGAGGAAATCCGTGTTAAGAATGAAGTCAGACAAAGATGATGTGCAAGGTAGGCCAACGATTTTAGCTGTTTTCTCTTTTCTGCTAAGCAGCAGGGCATTGTTGCTGAGCAACTCCTGTGCCGAAAATCAGTACCATTAGAGTTATAAGAAATGTGTTCTTCTAAGAAACTGGTCTTCTAGAATTTTATTTTTTTTAATTTTATAATTATTTATTTTCCCTTTTGTTGCCTGTTTTTTATTGTTGTTGCAGTTGTTATTGTCATTGATGATGTTGTTGTTGGATAGGACAGAGAAATGGAGAGAGGAGGGGAAGGCAAGAGGGGGGGAGAGAAAGACAGACACCAGCACACCTGCTTCACTGCTTGTGAAGCGACTCCTCTGCAGGTGGGGAGCCAGGGGCTAGAACTGGGATACTTACACTGGTCCTTGTGTTTTGTGCCACTGGCATTTTTCCAGCTGCGCTATCGCCTGACTCCCAAGAAATATGCTCTTCTAAGAAATAGCTCTTCTAGAATTTTCTATCTCACCTTAACTCTAATTCCTGAGATTCTCAACTAAGACTCTTTGCTGGCTCTCTACTACATAAAAGAGTCAAAGTTCAGATGGCTACCGGGGGAGGGAAGTGGCCTAGGTAGGTAACAGAAATGCATCAAGTGAGCTGCATGTAACATGTTCCATATATATATATTCTGAGTAGGAGTTTACAACTGTCTTATATGGCTTAATAGAAAATAGTAGGATTTTCATGTCTGTAGCTGATGTGACTTTGGTTGAAACATATGTAGAAATACAAAGGTATTCTTTGTTTTTTTCTAAGTTACTGGAGATAGCTAGAAGTTGCCAGACAATGTTTTGAGGACTGTTCCTTTCATAGAGATTTTACTTGTTATCTTAAGTTGTTATTTATGCAATCTTTCCTTTTCACTTTCTTCCCTTCTCTCTATCTCTCTCTCTCTCTCTCTCTCTCTCTCTGTATCTGTCTCTGTGTCTCTCTGCCAAGGATTGAACCTGTGATTTAAGAGCATCAGACACAAAAAAGTCTTTTGCATAACCACTATGCTATCTCCCTGGCCCATTATGCATTAGATTAAGCACTTAGCACAGTTGGTGTAGAGTAAGAATGTGTTATCTGTTCCTATTGTATTTTTCTCTCTTCATTGTATCTATATGACCATTAAAGCCTCAAAGGAAAAGACTGAAAGGAAACTTAACTCTTTCTCTTATTCTACAGTCAACTTTCTACCTAGACCTCCAGGTCAAAAACCCACTCCAGCATCTGGAAATATTGCACCCGTAATATTGCCTACCACAGTGGAACCTAATAAGACTGTCTTTACAAAAACAAGAACCAAAAGGTAACATGATGGTCTTTTGTGGGGGGTTAGGTGGGGATCACACTTTACTAACTGTAGTCTGAGTCTTATCTTGATTCAGGGATATTAGATGTTTCCATGCATGCCTTCACATGGTGTCCCTGCATTTGTGCTCCATGGTGAGGACTGCAGAGATGTTCAGGGCTCACAGTCTATCAGGGGGAAGCTAGGTGTGCATGGTCATTAGTAGTGCCAAATACACTGGAGACCTCACTTACCTTGTTTAGTAACTTTGCTTTAGAATGTTGATTCCACAGGAAGATGTGTGTGTGTGTGTGTGTGTGTGTGTGTGTGTGTATGTGTGTGTGTGTGTGTGTGTGTGTGTGTTCACTGCACCTCCCATGCCTGAGAAAGTGCAGTCAGTAATGCTCAAAAGTCAAATGTAAACAAGCATGCTATTATTGAAATCCAGGCTTATCAAACACATAGGTCGCTCACCTCTACAATGCAGAGCTCTGAAGAGAACCACTGAGCTATCTTCCTTTGGCTATATTTGCCTCTAATTTCACTCTAGATGTGAAATTGTGTTGTTTTTTAATATTTATTTATTCCCTTTTGCTGCCCTTGTTGTTTTATTGTTGTAGTTATTGTTATCATTATTGTTGGATAGGACATAGAGAAATGGAGAGAGAAGGGGAAGACAGAGAGAGGGGAGAGAAAGATAGACACCTGCAGTTCTGCTTCTCTACTTGTGAAGCAACTCCCCTACAAGTGGGGAGCCAGGTTTGATCCTTATGCCAGTCCTTGTGCTTTGTGTCCTGTGCACTTAACCCACTGTGCTACAGCCTGACTCCCTATTGTTGTTTTCTTATAGTGTGCCACATCCACCCAGTCCATCAAAGAACACCAAAACAGAACCTAAGACCTCTGAGACTACAACTTGTAGGGATCATGAGAAAGCAGGACAGGTACCAGTCTCCTCAGACAAACAAATGATGGGGGTGGGTGCTACTGAACACAAACAGGGCTGGGAGAACAAGGGTTCTGAGTGAACATAGACCTTGCAAATCAAGTGGAATTGTGGCCACTCCTGCAACCTGAGGACTCAGCCTATCAAACCCATTGTGCACATCGCTGTTCATATGTCTTTTTATCAAACACACTCCTGGAGAAATCCAGTCTTGGGGAGCACAGGAAGAAGTGTGAAGATAAGAAAGCAAAAGGTAGGAATAGACCCTTGGTGTCATTGTAGGAACTTTGTTACGTGTGTATGCAACGCAGGAAGGCCAACAGTGCACTGTATTCTAATGTCAAGTTGAAAAAAGAAGAAGAACAGGACGACCAAATTCTACATCAATATCAGATAATGAAAGACAAGGACACTGCATTCAAAGACCAGGTAGTAGAATGCTTGGATTGAGAGGTGGTGCAGTGGGGGCAGCAAACAAGACAAGGCCACTGCAGATGTCCTGTGCACGTCTGCCTGGCAGTGTGCCAAATCAGGCATTTCATTTGAGAATGAAGTTTGGGTCATGGCCAGGTTTTCAGGAGCAGACTAAAGTCTTGTTTGGTGCACTACATTTTGGGGCTGAAGCTACTTTCTGATCTCGTCACAGCTTATATAAATGCATTGGGGAGGGGTTTGGAGGATGAATGGAGGGTTTACTCTACTCTGTTGCATGAGTGCAGGGAAGAACATAGACAGCCATCCATTTTCAGGTGCCATTCTGCTTGACTTGCTAGAGCCGCCAGGCCTTGGGTTTGAAAAAGAAAGTTCTTGACTGGGAGACATTTTCTCAGGGAGCAAAACAAACATAGAAAAGCCCAATCAGTTTGGACTCATTTGAAACACAGTCTTTGTAGAGAGAATGTTAGTAGCCTTCACAAACAGAATGACATTTCCAGTGTGTGTTTATTTTCTTTTTCCTTGCGAAGTTGAGACTAAAATCAGAAAAAGAAGAACGCATGAGGAATGCTGCTTATAACCTTGGTGTCGCAGATGCTATAAAATCACAGAGGAATCCGAAATGCCACTTTTCTGTAAGAGTTGTTTCTGCCTCTCTCTTGCATATAACCCTGTCTGGGAATGTTTGAACCCACCCTCTGGAGGGCAGATTGAAGGGATTCCTGTGGGCTTTACAAGAGTGATACTTCCTTTCTGGGTGGGAGCTCATTCCATAGAATCTTGGGCCCCTCCCGACACCCTCAGAACTAAGGTCTCCACCTCAGTAAAACCCTCAGGTGAGCTGTAGGTGCAGAAGTTTCAAAAAACTTCATTTCAGATGGTAGTGAACATGCTTCACCACCATTTTCATGTTTTTAGTATCTTTGGCTTCTATTTTTATCTGCCTAAATCATCCTCTTTTCAAACCATTTTCTAGTTAACCTGACAACTCTTGGACTTGATAGATAGTCCATTGTATTGCCTTTGTTCACCATGCAGGGCTTTGGGACACACACACACACACACACACACACACACACACACACACACACACAGACACACCATGGAGAAGAAAAAAAGACCTGTGTTGTTAAAATTCAGAGTCTCTAGCTGGCCGGGCTAGCTTCACGAGCGGGCAACAGAGACGACCAGAGACATACGGCTGGGCAGAGAAGCTGTATTTCTTTATTTAGGATCAACGATTTATAAACTAAGACAAACTAATCACCAAACAGAACTCTGCCGCCTCTTTACCGTGGTGGCGCCAAGAACTCTCTCTAACTCTGCCACTCTGGAACTCTGTTGGGGTTCCTAGGGGCGGGGCAAAGCAGGCCCTTGAAACTAACTGGACTGATGCAATTCTCTTGGCGGGGGAGAGCTAGAACAAACCAATGTAAAGCATACAACAGACCTGTGACCTCTGGTCAGTTCTGCTCAGAGTCACCTTGGAGCAGGTGAGTTCAACATGTAGCTGCTTTATCGGCACTTTGAAAAATGACTTTTCTTTCTTTTAGATAGATGGAGAAAGCAACCACAGCACTGAGGCTCCTTCAGTGTGGTAGCGCAGGGCTGAAACCCAGGTCTCACCAACGACAAAGCAGTCACTGTATAAGCCAGCTATTTTGCTAGCCCATCAGTTGCTTTCTTGCTCGTCTCAAAGAAATGAACTGCTCCTCTTTCATCCTAGAATCCATATTACTTTGCGAACCGACCAGCAAGTGCTGCTATTGTCACTGAAAAGAAAAATGAGTATACTAAGAACCTTCTCAAACAAATAGATGCCAATAGTAAACTGGCCAAGAAAAACAAAGAAAATCAGAAAGTCTTGGAGCAACTAGAACGGCTGCAACTCAAACAAGAGTGAGTTTTGGTGGACTTGCAGGGGGACTCCAGTAGGGAAGGGTAGGGCAGCACAACTAGTGCTACAGCACATCTCAGCCAGCCAACCAGGATCCCCACACAGCCCATCATCGCCACCAATGCTTAGTGTCAGGACAGCCTTGGAGGCCAGGTACAGTTGTCAGTTGGGACCATGGCCTTTGGCTTTGTGGTCAGTGGTGTTAGTAGAGGAAGAAGGGGCCAGTCTGATGGAGGGACCCTTCCAAGTGTAGGTTTATCATCAGTCTGTTGGGAGCCCAGCACCCAGGGTCAGGAGTGTGGGGGCCCAGACTAGAAGCAGGGGCCAGGCCATCATGGAAAGGCTTCCACATACTCATACCTGCCATTCTCCTGTAGCTCAGCCTGGGATGAACATTTCTCTCAATTCCCAGTCCTGAGGAAAGAGAGTGTTTGGTTGCACTTGGCCTGAGGCTGAGCATTTGAGTCAGGGAGGAGGTCAGGAGAGCAGTGAAGGAAACTACTGTGGGGAAGACTCCCCCAAAAAGAGGTAATTCCTGCCTCCATAAAGCTAGTCTCTCTCTCTCTCTCTCTCTCTCTCTCTCTCTCTCTCCCTTCCTCCCTCCTTTCCTCCCTCCCTCCATTCCTTTCTTATTTGCCACTATGGTTATTTGGGGCCTGTTGCCCTGATGCTTCACTATTTCTGACAATCCTTTCTCCCATCTAAGTACTAACCAGGTCCAACCCTGCTTAGATTCTGAGATCAGATGACATCGGGTGTGTTCAGGGTGGTATGGCCATAGAACTGACAGTCCTTTCTTTGATAGACTGTGAGAGCTAGAGAGAAGACAGTGAGAGAGAAAGAGAGACAGAAATAGAGAGAGAGAGCGAAAAGGAGAGATACCTGCAGCACTGTTCCACTGCTTGTGATGCGTCTCCCTTGCAGGTGAGGACCTTGAGCTCAGGTCTTTGCACATGGCAGCATGTGTGCTCTCCTAGATGAGACAACACCAGGCTCCAAGGCCCGTCTCAATCAGGTGTAATGGAAGCTTCCAGAAGGAAGTACCAGCTTTTATTTTCTTGGAACTTATTCCCACTATTACTTGCTAGGTGTGTTTTGATGATGTTGGTCTCCATTAGAATAAACTGTGGCCTCACCTCCTCCTCTTCCAATTATCAGGATTGATGAACAAAAAGATGAACTGAAGAAACATCAATTTGAGGAGAGAGAAATGTATAAGAAAGCACTGGAATACCAGGTAAGTGGACGGGTTGCTATTTTGAGAACTGTACACTGCTTCCTAGCACTCTGAACGTAGGTGTGTTGAGAGTAGAATACTGGGCCCCCACCCACCTACCAGGTTTCCTCATGAGAGTTTGGGTGCCCTGGCTCCTTCCTATAAACAGTGGGTCTGTCAGTGTACCCCAATGCTGCAGACTTCACACTGGCTCTCTCTGTTCCAGCTGAAACACAGGCCTTCCAGACTGCCCATCTACGAGCCCATGGGCACCTTCACCAACTTTGGGCAGAATGAAAAGACCCTGGAGGCTGAGAAGCGGCAGAGAAATATTGAATATATGAAGCAGCAGGTGGAAGCCGCTCTAGGCCACAGAAGACAGCGTGTCCTCAACCAAATAAAAAATCTGCAGCAAGAAAAAAAAATGCTTCAGAAAAACCAAGAAAAGTAAGGGGCCTGGCCCTTCCTTCCTCACCATAACCCTCTCCTCCTTTCTCTCCCTCTCCCCACCCAACCTTAGTAGAAACATGTGTGGACAGGTGGAGAGTCATGACTGACCCTAGCTCGCCCCAGCCTGCTTCTCATCTCTACTCCCCAGTCAACTTCTGAGGCTGTTGCATGTCACAAACCACCTTATGGGATGAGTATAAATACAATATGAGTATAAATACAATAGTTTGCACATGCATAGCATTTCTCAGTTTTCCACATAACAATGCAAACTGCACTAGATGCTCTGTCATCATTTTTGGACATGGACACTGCCCCCCCCCCCACTGCACCCCAGAGTCTTTTACTTTGGTGCAATACAAAAACTGCAGTTCTGGTTCTACTTGTGCTTTCTCTTCATATACTGTTTTTCAACTTCTGCCTGGGAGTGAGATCTTCCCATATTCATCCTGTTGCTGACTTATTTCATTTAACCTGATTTCTTCACACTCCATCCAAGATGGGCTGAAAATGGTGAAGTCACCATTTTTTTTTATTATCACTGAATAGTATTCCATTGTGTATATATACCACAACTTGTTCAGCCACTCATCTGTTGGACACCTGGGTTGCTTCCAGGTTCTGGCTATTACAAATTGTGCTGCTTACGAACATATGTGTACACAGATCCTTTTGGATGTGTGTGTTGGGTTCCAACCAGGAGAGGAATTGCAGGATCATAGGGTAGGTCCATGAGATGAGTTTTTAGATTTATTAAAGGAAACAAACATCTTTTGACAGAAAGAGGGTTTTCATTGACATAAAGAGGGTTTTGACTTAAAGCAAGCAGTCTTGGACCCTTCAGCTAGGGTTCTCTGTATCTGCTCATGTTACTGACTCTTTTTCTTTATTTCTTTTTTTTTTTTTTGAAAAAGTTTCATTTATTTTGGGTAGAGATTGGGAGAAAAACAGAGAGAAACCTGTTGCACTTCCTAATTGAAGTTGGGGACCTGAGGCTTGAACCCAGGTCCTTGCACACTGCAATGTGTGCTTTCAAGTAGGTGCACCACTACCTGGCCTCCAACTTTACCTCTTATTCCAAAGAGTGAGAGAAAAACCAGATTTCCCACTGAATCCAAAGGAGAGAGGACTAGGCGGGAGATGGTGGCAGTGGATGGAGTCAGACTCTTGCCTTCCCTCCAGGCATTTAGCAGAAAGATGTGCAGAAGAGGATCGAAGGAACACCATCAATCAACACCTGAGAAAAGAATGGGATAAAGATGTTGTGCTGAAGCATCAGCGAGATGAAGATGCCAAGGCCTTTGACAAGTAATTGTCTTCTGGGGTTGCAAGTTGCCTCCTCTCCCCATTTCCTCCACTCTGATCTGTGGGTCTATAGAGCTTCATGCAAATGAGTGGGGGTTGCCAAGAGAACTCCATGGAGGACAGAAGTCTGGGTTTAGTGTGGGGACAGGTGTGCTGCCTGCTAAATGTCTACCAACAGTGTTTTGGTCTGCCTCTACTCAAGGGAGCTTCGTTTTTCTTTAGTGGAGGGTGCAGGGCATTTCTCTTTGGAAATAACAAGTTTGAAGCAGGGAGAGTGAGTTTCCATCCTTGGCTTATGGAATGTTCTGTTCTAAGAGCAGAGCTGAGGAATCATGGGTAAATGGGCAGTCAGGGGAGTTGGGCTGTAGCGCAACGGGTTAAGCGCAGGTGGCGCAAAGCACATGGACCGGCATAAGGATCCCGGTTTGAACCCCGGCTCCCCACCTGCAGAGGAGTCGCTTCACAGGTGGTGAAGCAGGTCTGCAGGTGTTTATCTTTCTCTCCTCCTCTCTGTCTTCCCCTCCTCTCTCCATTTCTCTCTGTCCTATCCAACAACGACAACAACAATAATAACTACAATAAAACAACAAGGGTAACAAAAGGGAACAAATAAAATAAATATTTAAATTTTTTTAAAAAAAATTTAAGATTAAAAAAAAAGTTAAAAAAAATGGGCAGTCAGTTAGGAATGGAGTCATGAGTAATGGATGCTATACAATGTGAGACACCCAGCAGGGAATAGGCCCAGACCATCCTCCCAGAGAGTGCCTGTCCTGTCTTCTCAGCCCTCTCTCTCTACTCACCACCAGGAGCAGAGCCTCTAGCCCCAGTCCATGGAGGCTGACAGTTAGCCTGAGAAAGGCTGATGATCTTTTGTTTTATTTTCATTTGTCAATGGCGAAAGTTAACATGTGCCTGACTGAGAAGGTGAAAAACTTGCCAAAACAGATGGAGCCTATCCCTTCAGATGTTATCAAAGCCTCAGTATGACAAACTTTTTTTTTTTCATGAACCTTAGGTCAGGCTTATAGTGGAGCTGGGAATTAAACTGAAACTTAAAAGGAAATGAAAGTCACTTGCAGAACGACTGGGCTATATCGGTAGCCTCAAATATTCTAAATGACCAATTGACAAATTATTATCTTGGCTAACCCATGGATAAGTCCTCCTCCTCCTTCCTCTCCTCCTACTCTTCTTACTCTCTCTACTCTTCCTTCACTCTGGCTAATGATGATACAGAGGATTGAGCCTGGGACCTCAGAGCCTCAGACATGCAAGTCTTTGCACAACTGCCATGCTAGCTTTCCCACTGGGATACAATCTGTTCTAGAGAAGATGTTTTGATTTTAGTGGAAGGTGTTTCCTCCCCCACTCCCATGTAGGGCCGTCATTTGTGGCAGAGAGTGAGAGGAGAAGGGCAGGCTGGGGGTAAGGGGAACAGGTACTGGGGGGGGTTCACTGTCCTTGTCTCCTTTTCACAGTTTTGAGGAAGGCCTCTCACCATCACATGTGGTTTTTCCACTTCAGGGCACCAGACAAACTATTTATTTTGGATCAGTGCAATGACTACAAACGCTGTAAACAGTGTCAGAGAGACCCATCCAACAAGGGCAAGACCCACTTCTGGCCCTACAACAAACACTTGCCAGGGTCTCTCATGCTCATGTGAAGCCAGAGTCCGGTCCTCGCCTCCCAGATGTCTTGGGACTCCAGCAGGATGCCACCTGGGAGCTTGCAGAGTAGATTGTGTCTGTCCTCCCTCCTTTTGTGAATCCGTGTGTGCCTGATCACCCACAGCCTCACCCCAGTCCACCTGCACCCCAGAACATAATGTGACAGCTGTGAGGAGGAGTTATGTAGACTCACCCTAGGGTGGAGTGCTGTCCTCCACCCCCACCCCGGACACCAGTCCAGCCTCAACCTCACAGCACCTGCTGCCAGGGTGGCAGGGGAGAAGGCACCCTGCCTCACCTGAGCTGTGGTGCTCTGTCCTCAAACCCATCCCCCCACCCACAGCCCCTTCCCTCACCGTCCACTTCATCCCTCCCCTGGCCATCCCCTCATACCCCAGTTGACCCTTAGCACAGCCCACCACCCACCCTGGAGTCTACCTCCATTTTCCCCACCCACCACCCTCCCCTCATCCACCACCCACCCTGCAGTCCACCCCCTTACCCCCATCCACCACCCTCCCCTCATCCACCAACCACCCTGCAGTCCACCTACCTGCCCCAGTCCACGTCCACGTCCACTCAGAGCCCACTACCTACCTCCATCAGTCAGTCCACCCTTAGCCCACAGCACCCTGGCTGTGGTGTGCTGTCCTCACCCTCACTCTACTCCCCGCCCCAGTCTACCAATCCCCCTCCAAATCCACACCTCTCCCTTATTGCACCCCTCCCCTCCAAGTTCACCAAAACATAGCAATCCATCCAGCTCACCCCTACTGGACTCCCCACTATCAAAGCACCCAACCATTACTCCACCCTCCCTCCACCCTCATTTTCTGTCCCTTCTCAGCCCTAAAGGTACCCACTGCCAGATGGCTGGAGAAAGCCACCTAGCCTCCATTTGGCTTTGGTGTATTGCCCCCCCAACCAGTGCAACCAAAGTTCACCTTTTTGGACCCCCCCTCTCTAAGTCCAGCCTCCTCCCTTCACCTTCCCTGTCTCTCCTCATCCACTGTACCTGCTGCCAGGGAGGAGACACCCAGCCTCACCCTGACTGATGTTTCAGCCTCCTCCTCCCACCAGTCCTCTCCCCTGCCTCATTAGACCCCCTCCCACTCCCATTAGTCCACCCTCCTGCCACCCCCCACTTGTGCATCCCCCTCCTCTAACCATACCCCTCCTCCCCTCCATCCAACTCTCCTCCCATTAGCCCACCCTCTGCCCACCCCACCCCCCAGTCCACCCTCAACCCCACAGCACCTGCTACCAGGACAACTGAGGACAAGGTACCCAGCCTAACACTGGCTGTGCTGTGCTGTTTTTGACCCTGGCCCCCACCACTGCACCCTTCCTCCCACTCAAAACCCCTCTGCCCTCCTGTGCTCCTTCCACCACCCCATCTCCCTTCTACCTCCAGGCCCATAATACCTGCTGCCAGAGCAGCTGGGAGGCACCCAGCTTCCCTGGCAGCCAGGGCCATGGGGTTGAAGGTGGACAGGAGATGGGGTGGTGGTGAAAGGAGGGTAGTTGGGGTGAAGGGGTGTTGAGTGTGGAGGAGGGGTGGAGTGGTGGGGGACTGGGCATTGAGGACCAGGACTGAACATCACAGCCAGTTAGGCTGGGTGCCTTCTCCTCAGCTGTCCTGGTAGCAGGGCCTGGGGGTTAGGGGTAGACTGGGGGGTGGGGGGGTAGAGGGAGGATTCACCCCACTCAACAGTCCCTTACCCCAACCCCATACTCCCACCACTCAACCTACCTCTACCCCTTTCATCACCCCCAACCCAACCACAAACCTTATACCCTCCCAGTGCACCCTCAGGCCTGCTGGGGAGAAGGCACCAGAGTCAGACAGGATGTGGTGAACTCTCCTCACTCCCTTCACCCACCAGTCTTCCCCTCTCCTGGCCTCAGATCCCCTCAGACTAGTCCAGCACCACAGCCTACCCCTGTCCACTATCAACCTCACAGTCAGGTTACCAGGACAGCTGGTGAGAGTGCTCCCAGACTAACTCTGGATTATGCATCTGTCCTCACCCTGCACCCCACACCAGGCCACTCTCATCCCTCCCATTCAACTCCCCTATCTCCGAGTCTAAACCCCTTGGCCAACCCTCCCCATTGCTCTATTCCAGCCCATCCCCATCCCACTCCTCCCCCACTCAAATCCCACACCTCCCCACTCTACTCCTCCCTGAACCCACCCCCTCACCATTACCCCTCCCTCCCCACTTCAACCCTCTCCCATTCCATTCCCTCCCCCACCTTACCCCTCCCCTATCCCACTCCTTCCCCCTTCACCCCCAGCCCCATTCCACTCATTCTCCCCCACTCTACCCCTCCCCAACCCACTCCCTTTCCAATTCCACCTCTCTCCCCCCACTCCAACCCTCCCCATTCCACCTCACTCCACCAACCCCCTTTCCCCCACTCCACACCCTCCCCTTAGTCCACTCCAACCCCTCTGGCCCCTTAGTGCAGCCTCCTATCCTCCAAGCTCACCCTAGACCCTTTATCACTGAATTCCTGGGCAGGTGGGGAGGGTGACCCCAGTCTTACCCAGAGCTGTGCAGTGCTGTCTTCATTCTCATGCCCTTGGCACCCAGTCCATGCTCCCCACAGCATCTGCTGCCAAAGAAGCTGGGGAAGAGGCACCCAGCCTCACCTTGCCGGGGTGCATCCCTGCTTGTGCCTGTACCCTCCTTGTGTATAACCCACAATCTTTTCTAAAAAAGCACAACCTCCTCTTGGAATTGATGTTAAAATAATAAAGTGTTTCTATGTGCCCGCTTGCTCTTAATATATTTTTTTCTTTTTTGTCATCAAGACTTAACCACACTGGGCTAACTTATTGAGAAAGAGAAGCAGCACTGACTTTCCCTCAATTCTGTGGGTGCCAGGTTTGAACCAGGATCATGCACATGACAAAGCAGCACAATATTCTAGTGAACTATTTTTCCAGTCCACAGTTTTTTATCTAATGTGGTGCCTTGTTAGAGGAGGAATCCAGGGGACTCATGTCTGCTCATTGTGACTGAGCTACCTTCCCAGACAATCTGTGAGTCTGTATTTTTATAGAAAAGACAAGATCAAAGTACTGTCCCACCATCCATGGAGCCCCATTCAAGGCTTCAGCACTCCAGGCAATTCTTTCAGAGGGAGAGCAGGAAAGACCCCAGCAGGACAGCTTCCTTCAGTGTGGTGGGGGTTGGGCTCTAGCAGGGTTGAGTGTAGGGCCAAGCAGGGTTCTGTTCAGGGAAGCTTTTCTGCCAGCCCTCCACTGGCCTTTATCCAGGGTGCTCCCATGTAGTGGAAGGTCTCCAACTCCTCCATCAAGGCTTTATCACAGCCCCCTCCTGGGTCCCTGTGTGTAACAACCTTCTGTAAGAAGAAACCTAAGGTCCTGTGCTTGTGTAATTGCATCGCTCAGAGGCCTTCTGGCCTCAAATGTTTCACTGTGTCCAGAGTGGGAGAGAGACTAATGTTACCCTAGCACCGTTCCCCTCACCATGAAGCTCCCCACCCCTTTTACCTTTCATGGTGCTCTCATGTGGTGCAGGGGCTCGAACCCAGGGCCTTAGTATGAAGAGCTATTTTCTCCCTCTCTCCTCCAGAACAGTTACTTGTGAATCTGATCATGCCTCCCTAAGCCTGGACTTTTCTGAAGGAATGAATGTTCTGGAATACCCCCCAACCCCCATGAATCTTTCAACCCAAATCCAGGAGTCATGGGACAGAGCTATGCTTTGGGGACACTACACTGAGTGTCAGCACACTGGGAGATATGGGGAGACTAAGACCTGGGCCAAAGGGGCCTGTTGTGGCTGACAGATGGCAGTGTGGCTCTAGGCAGAGCAGGCAGCATGGGTTTCCTGAGTGTCTGCTTCCTGTGTCACACAGTGACATCACTGGCACACTCAATGTCAAGGACTCAACTCAGGATCTCATGCTTGTGACTCGTGTAGTGTAGTTTAGTCACTGCTCCACCACTCTGCTCTCTCACTGCTCAGCTGCCTGCCCTGAACCACTTTCCTCCTGTTCAAGTGACTCCCCACGTGGCACACTTCACTCCCCACCAGCAGCCATGGGTACTGTCGGGGCTGAGCTCCAGGTGGGGCTTTCAGATTTTTCACAAGCTTAGGTTCAGGGCTGGCAACAGAAAGTCTGGAGAAATCCTTAAGCCAGATGTGGAGGGAGGTTCTGAAAAGATGGGCATTTAGGGCCTGTGGGACAAGATATCTCTGGGCTTCTGCTCTTGCACAGAGAGTTTAGGGATAGACAGTGACAAGGACAGCCATCAGTGGTCATCTATATTGTTGGTGTCCCTCCCTTGCCCCTGCTCCCAGCCCTGCAGAAAGGGCATCAGACCATCTGCACATTCATGAGTTCCCTAGAACAGGTGTAGCTGTCCAGTGAGAAGGATTAGCCCAAAAGAGAAGGATGAATATTGAATGATCTCACTCATAGACAGATCTTAACAGTCAAGGACAGAAAGGGAAAACGCCAAGTAAATTTGAACTGTATTTCATGCATTGCACAAAAACAGCAAAGGATTCTGGGCAAGGAGGCAACAAAAGGGCTGTGGGGTGCTTGGAGGGATGGTTTCTGGTGCACGATGGAACAGAAGGACCTAAATCAGGATTGAGAATGTTCTGCAGATGAGACATTGTCCTGTAAACCACTATCCAGCCAACAAAACAGTAAAAAATTGGTTTAATCAACAATAAAGATGTAAGATATACATGTATATGTATATTAATAGAAATAACATAATAAGAATGTCCTTAGCATTCCTAGAATAATCAAAGTTAACTTTACTGCTCCACATTTGTTTTTTACACCAGGGATATTTCTAGGGCTCAGTGCCTGCATGATTCCACTATTCCCTGTAGCCATTATTTTTTAAATGAGACAGAGATAGTGGGAGATAGAAGTGAGAGACAGAATTAGAGGGAGAGACAGAAGGGGAGCCACCTGCAGCACTGCTCCACTGCTCATGAAGCTCCCCCTTCAGATAGGGATCCATGGCTTGAACCTGGGTAACATATGTTCTCTGTGAGGTGAGCCACCACCTGACCCCTCTGATTTATGTTTATGGCCTGGGCTCTCACGTCTGATTTCTGGTTCCATACAGTCTTTTGTGTGTACATGTGTGCATTCACACATATGTGCATGTATAAGACACACATGTACACACATGTGCAGCCATGTCCTCACATACCTGTGTTTGCACAAACATATGTGCGAGCCCTGGGTGAGAGCATGTCTGACAGGAAGCAAGGAGGGGACAGTCCAGGCAGCACACTCCCAGCTTCCTTTGCACCTTTCTCCACTCCGAAGCCAAAGTCTGAGCTTTTGCTTGGTGGGGGTGGGGAGAGGCTGGCACTGAATAAACTCTCAGAAACACTGAGCATCACCCCCTACAATATGGAGACTCTCCAGCAGCTGAGCACAGGCCTCCCAGCCCCGAGGGTGTACCTAGCATGTGCCAGAGCAGATCAGGCCCCCTTGCAATCCCCCCTCAGCATCAAAATAAATATTTAGTGAAATACAGCCATTCTTATGAATGCCCAGAGTTGTCCAGAAAGAATCCATGAAGCACGTCCAGTACAGAGTCTTCTAAGAGTGGAAGCAGCCTAAATGCCCATCAAGAAATGACAGGCTGTTGTCTGGGATGTGGCAGAGTGGATAAATCATTGGATTATCAACCATGAGGTTCTGATTATAATCCCCGGCAGCACATGCCAGAGTGGTGTCTGTTTCTTTCTCTCTCTGCCTATCTTTCTCATGAATAAATAAACAAATTCTTTTTAAAAAAAAATGACAGGCTGAGGACGTTCTGGGATATGTATTCCATGGAATACTACTCTTTGACCAAAAACCATGACATTGACGTTGTGACCTCTGAGACAACATGGATGCAGTAGAGGTGACCATGCTTAGTGAAATAAGTAGACATCTGGGTTACTTCTTATTTGGGCTCTTAGAAATCATGCTGCTGGGAGAAGCGCTATAATGTAGAGGGCTAAGCGCAGGTGGAACAGAGCTCAAGGACCTGCTTAAGGATCCTGGTTTGATCCCCTGTCTCCCCACCTGCAGGGGAGTCGCTTCACAAGTGGTGAAGCAGGTCTCCAGGTATCTATCTTTCTCTTTGTCTTCCCCTCCTCTCTCCCTCTCCATTTCTCTCTGTCCTATCCAACAATGATGACATCAACAACAACAACAATAATAACTACAACAATAAAACAACAAGGGCAACAAAAGGGAATAAATAAATATTTTTAAAATCTTTTCTTAAAAAAGAAACTATGCTGCTGTGAACCTAGGGGTGCAGAGATCTTTTTGGATAGGTATTTCTACCAACCCTCTTTCATCTGAATTTCTTGGAGTCCACAGATGTGCTTTTGCCAACCCTGATGATTATTTTGAGCCCCTATAAATCTGCCCTAGAAGACTTTCAGTTTCCTCAGCCTAGGAATCTATTTCAGCACAGCCTTCAGCCTCCTGCATGAGCGACTGCGCTCTGACCAGCAGATGGCACCAAAGACCATCAGTAGAACAGCTTCCAAGGCTGGGCCTTGGTACTGTGAGTGGCATGTTCTTTGGTGGCTGGAATCTGAATAACCCTGATAATATCCACTGCTACCTTGCACCTTGCACTGTTAACACTCAGCCTGATCGCCCAGGTCACCAAGTATACTTTCTCTGGGCCTCTGCACAGCACCTTGATCTTAAAATAAGCTTTGGCACTCTGCTCCAGCAGTGTAGATGACTTCCAGAGCCTCCAGACATTTTGGTAACCTAGGGTGCCATCTGAGGCTACCTTTGAAGGGAGAAGTTAACTCCACCCCCACCCCCCACACACACACTACAGCCCAGAACCTCAAATGATGAACAACATGTCTTGAACCCTACAACAGAAAGTTTGGTTTTTTTTTTTTTCCAACAGTGACTTTCATGGAGCAGGGGCTCTTGGATCACATATTAAGGACTTAAAAATAGAAAGGAGGACCAGCAGTTGGTAGAGTGTACACATTATCATGTGTAAAGACCTGGGTTCAAGTCCCCCAGTCACCACAAGGGAGTTTCTGCAGAGGGGTGGGGTCTTCTGTGGTGGTGGAACAGTACTGTGGTATCTCTCCTTCCCTCGCTGTCTTTACTTCTCTATCTCAAGGAATAAATGGTCACTAGGAGCAGTGGAGTCATGCAGGCACTGAGCCCCAGTGATAACCCTGATGGCAGAGAGAGAGAGGGGGACAGGTAGTGAAAGAGACCGTAGCACCTCCGGTGTGGTGGGGGCTGGGCTCAAACCTGGGTTGTGCACAGGAGAAAGGAACGCACTATCCGAATGAGCTATTTTGCCTGTCTCCCGCATAGCCCCCACCCTAACCCTGTTTCTTTCTTATATTTATATAAAATTTCATGTACATATATTTCATGTGTATATATATTTCACATATATGTAGTTTATATTTATTTCTAACATTTATTTACTTACATAATTTTTAAAATTTCATTTTTGAGGAATTAATGTTTCACCTTCAGCAGTAAATACAATAGCTTGTACATGCATAAAATTCCCCATTTTCCCATATAACAATACAATCCCCACCAGGTCCTCTGTCATCCTTCTTAGACCTATATTGTCCCCACCACCCCCCACCCCCAGAGTCTTTTACTTCGGTGCAATACACCAATTCCAGTTCAGGTTCTACTTGTGTTTCTTTTTCCGATCTTGTTTTTCAACTTCTGCCTGAGAGTGAGATCATCCCATATTCATCCTTCTGTTTCTGATTTATTTCATTTAACATGAATTTTTCAAGGTCCATCCAAGATTGGCTGAAAACAGTGAAGTCACCATTTTTTATAGCTGAGTAGTATTCCATTGTCTATATATACAACTTGCTCATCTGTTTTTGGACACCAGGGTTGTTTCCAGGTTTTGGCTATTACAAATTGTGCTGCCGAGAACATATGCATATACAGATCTCTTTGGAGGGGTGTTTTGGCTTCCTTAGAATATATCCCCAGGAGAGGAATTGCAGGATCATAGGGTAGGTCCATTTCTAGCCTTCTGAGACTTCTCCAGACTGTTCTCCACAGAGGTTGAACCAATTGACATTCCTACCAGCAGTGTAAGAGGGTTCCTTTGACCCCAAACCCTCTCCAGAATTTGCTGCTGTAACCTTTTCTGATGTATGACATTCTCACAAGAGTGAAGTGGCATCTCATTATTGTCTTTATTTACATTTCTCTGACAGTCAGAGACTTGGAGCATTTTTTCATGTCTTTCTCAACCTTTTGGATCTCTTCTGTGGTGAATATTCTGTCCAAGTCTTCTCCCCATTTTTGGATGGGGTTATTTGTTGTCTTGTTGTTGATTTTGGCAAGCTCTTTATATATGTTGGTTAGTTAACTCTTGTCTGATGTATGGCATGTAAAGATCTTTTCCCATTCTGTGAGGTGTCTCTTGGTTTGGTAGTGGTTTCTTTTGCTGTGAAGAAGCTTTTTAATTTGATGTTGTCCCATAGGTTTATACTTGTCTTAGTGTTCTTTGTAATAGGATTCATTTCATTGAAGATGCCTTTAAAATTTATGCAGAAAAGAATTCTGCTACTATTTTCCTCTAAGTATCTGATAGTTTGTGGTCTAACCTCCAAGTCCTTGATCCACTTGGAATTTATATTTATATTGGTGAAATACAGTGTTTCAGTTTCATTCTTCTGCATGTTTCAACCCATTGTTTCCAACACCATTTGTTGAAGAGACTCTGTTTTCCCCATTTAATAGTCTGGGCCCCTTTGTCAAGGATTAGATGTCCATAGGTGTGGGGGCTTATTTACTTACATTATTTATTTAATCTGATATAACAAAGAGAAATTGAGGAGGAGGGGCCACATGGTGGCACATGTGGTTGAGCACACATGTTATAGCACAAGGACCCAGGTTCGAGCCCTCAGTCCCCACCCGCAGGGGGAGTGCTTTGCAAGTGATGAAGCAATGTTGCAGGTGTCTCTCTGTCTCTTCTTCTCTATCACCCCCTTCCCTCTCGATTTCTGGCTGTTTCTATCTAGTCAATAAAATGAAGATAATAAAAAAATTAAAAATAAATTGAGGGGGGAGAGATAGGGAGAACCTATAGCACTGCTTCACCACTTATGAACCTTTCCCCTGACAGGTGCATCATCCTTGTGCATGATAACACCTGTACTTGACCAAGTGCACCAACACTCAGGCCCCAGTATCTCATATATGTTTGTGTGTGTGTGTGTGTGTGTGTGTGTGTGTGTGTGTGCCTGTGCATGTGTGTGTGTGTGTGTGTGTACAATTCATATATGTATATTCAAGAGGGATTTCATTATTTATCCATTTATTTTATTTTTTTATTTTTTAATATTATTTATTTCCTTTTGTTGCCCTTGCTGCTTTTTATTGTTGTAGTTATTGTTTTTATTGATGTCATTGTTGGATTCGACAGAGAGAAATGGAGAGGAGGGCAAGACAGAGAGAGGGAGAGAAAGATACACACCTGCAGACCTGCTTCACCACCTGTAAAGCAACTCCCCTGCAGGTGGGGAGCCTGGGGCTCGTACCAGTATCCTTCCTCTGGTCCTAACACTTTGTACCATGTGCGCTTAACCCGCTGCACTACAGCCCTACTCCCTATCCATTTATTTTTAAACAAAGCACTGCTCAGTTCTGACTTTTGGTTGTGCTGGGGACTGTACCTGTACCTCAGAGCCTCAGGAGTGAAAGCCTTTTTGCATAACCACTGCAATGTCTCCTCAGGCTCCTAACCCCCAGAGTCTTGGTCACCTGACAAAACCTTCAGACCAACTGGGACCAGAGGGCTGAATAGTGGGTCAGTGTGGCCTCCAGTTGAACCCTTTATTACAGAAGGTGGGCTTGTTGGAGGCCCACCATCATGTCTGGCCAGCTGTTATGTGGGTCCACTGTCAGCCCTTTGTCACAGTGAGGCAGAGTTTGGGCCACTTAATGGCAGCCACTCGTGGCCAGTGGGAGGCATAAAGGTGATGGGCCCTGGTGTGCACCCCTCACCTTCCCCCCATGGATTCCCTGGCAGGTACCACCAGGGCAAAACCAGGGAGTGCTGGGAAATTGTGAGCATGTGGTTGGGCTTGACTTGAGGGGAGATCCATCCTCTCCCTGCCTCTCAAACCACCCTACATTCCTGATACTATGGCCTGTTCTTTTATTATCTACATATCAATTTCCTGCTTTGTCTTACAAATGATTAAAGGTCTCCTTCCTAATTCCCCACAAGATATAACTAATCCTAGGAGTTGATCCCCCAGCAGGGTTTCCACCAAGCAGGTTGCGATCAGCAGATGCAATATTATTTGATAGGAATTGGGAGAGGCATGCGGGAAAGTGGGTCCTATCCTAAGGTTCCAGGACTGGGGGAAATATAGGCTCTATAGTGGAGATGTGAGGTTCCTGCTGTCTTAGGGCTCAAAAAGATAATGGATAGTTATTGTTATCATCACATTATTTGGTAATTGGGTTAACAAACTCTTTTGTTAGGGTTTTCTGTATAGTACCCAGTATATTGTTTATAGCTGTGCCACTGGTTGCTTTTGATCTACTTCGTCTAGGCTTTTGAGAGAGTCCGCAAGTCAAATACACAGCCTATATATTAAAAAGACTCAGTCTGTTTTAAATTACTAGGAGTGTACATAAACACCATTCCCACCACCAAAAGACTGTGTCCCATCCCACCCACCCACACCCACCAACCCAGGAAGCAGCATGTGTACCCCTCACCACAGGGTTTTTACTTTGGTGCCCTACTTTCAATTTCGTCAGATCCTGCTTTTAGTTTCCCTTTCAGATCTTCTTTCTCAACTTCTGTTGATGAGTGGGATCATCCCATACTCATCTTTATCTTTCTGACTTATCTCACTTAACATAATTCCTTCTCGCTCTGTCCAAGATGGTTCAGAGAAGGTGGGTTCATTGTTCTTGATAGCTGTATAGATTTCCACTGTGTATATATATCACAGCTTTCTCTGCCACTCATCTGTTGTTGGGTACCTGGGTTGCTTCCAGGTTTTAGCTATTATGAATTGTGCAGCTATGAACATAGGAGTACACACCTCTTTTTGGTTGGGTGTTATGGAGTCCTTGGGGTATAACCCTAGGAGTGGAATTACTGGATCATATGGAAGGTCTGTGTCTAGCCTAATGAGAGTTCTCCATACTGCTCTCCACAGAGACTGGACCAATTTACATTCCCACCACAGTTTTAAACCAGAGTTCTGCTCAGCTCTGGTTTGTGATGATGCTTGAGATTGAACGTGGGAACTCAGAACCTTAAACATCCAAATCTTTGCATAACTACTGTGCTATCTTCCTGACCTCCTCCTCCTCCCTTTTTTTTTCTTTACTGGGGAGTTTTACATTTGACAGTAAATACAATTTGTTGTACATTCATAACATTTCTCAGTTTTACTTATAACTATACAACCCCACCAGGTCCTCTGAATCCTTCTTGGACCTGTATTCTCCACAACCCCCACCCCCACCCAGCCCAGGGTCTTTTAATTCCTGTTCAGCTTCTACTTGCATTTTCTCTTCTGATCTTGTTTTTCAACTTCTGCCTGAGAGTGAGATCATCCTGTATTCATCCTTCTATTTCTGACTTATTTCACTTAACATGAGTTCTTCAATGTCTATCCCAGATTGGCTGAAGACAGTGAAGTTACCATTTGTTATAGCTAAGTAGTATTCCATTGTGTATCTAGACCACAACTTGCTCAACTTGTCACTCATTTGTTGTTGGACACCTGGGTTATTTTCACGTTTTGCCTATTACAAATTGTGCTCCTAAGAACATATGTGAACACAGATGTTTTTGTATGGGTGCGTTGGGTTCCTCAGGATATATCCCCAGGAGAGAAATTGCAGTATCATAGGGTAAGTCCATTTCTAGCCTTCTAAGAGTTCTCTAGACTCTTCTCCACAGAGGTTGAACTAATTGACATTCCCACCAGCAGTGCAGGAATGTTCCTTGGTCTCTACAACCTCTCCAGCATTTGCTTCTGTTACGTTGTCATTTTAAAAAAAAATTTTATTTATATAAAAGGAAACATTGACAAAACCATAGGATAAGAGGGATACAGCTTTTCACAGTTCCCACCACCATACCTCCGAATCCCATCCCTTCCTCTGATGCCTTTCCTCTTCTTTAACCCCTTGGGAGTATAAGCCCAATATCCTTGTGGGTTGCAGAAGGATAAAGGTCTTGGTTCTATAGTTGCTTCCCTGCTGAACATGGGCATTGACAAGTCAATCCATACTCCCAACCTGTTTCTCTTTCCCTAGGAGGAAGGGTTCTGGGGGAACATAGCTCCAAGATACATTGGTGGGATTGTCTGTCCAGGGAAGTCTGGTCACATCCTCCTAGCATCTGGAACCTGGTGGCTGAAAAGAGAGTTAATATACAAAGCCAAACAAATTGTTGACCATTCATGGACCTAAAGTCTGGAATAGTGCAGATGAAGAGTTGGGGGGGGTCCTCCATTTTGTAGATAGCTAGTAGGCATAATTTAGTTATATTTCAAAGGACAAAGGTCCTGTAGCTATACTAGTGTTTTCTTTTTTGTTTTTGTTGTTGTTTTTGCCTGAGTCTGAAATCTGATATGCAGGAGGATCCTCATTATTGTCTGGGGAGATGATGTCATGGCTGGTAAAAGGATCAGAAAGCTGGATCAGGGAAGAGAGTACCTCCCTAATATGGGACAAGGCTATAAATATTACTCAAACTCCAGCGATGTTATGTTGTCTGGAGCCCATAATTAGCTTAGTTGCCTATGTGACCTCTTCATTCCTCTAGATCTGATCTCACATTCTGTGGCCATGACAGGAGTGCTGTTACTTTTTCTGATGTATGAAATTCTCACAGGAGTGAAGTGGTATCTGATTGATGTCTTTATTTGCATTTCTCTGACAATCTAACACTTGGAGAATTTTTTCATGTGTTTCTCAGGCCTTTTGGTTCTCTTCTGTAGTGAATATTCTGTCCATTTCCTCCCCCCATTTTGGATGGGGTTATTTATTTTATTCTTCTTGAGTTTGGAAAGCTCTTTATATATTCTGGTTATTAGCCTATTGTCTGATGTATGGCCTGTAAAGATCTTCTCCCATTCTATAAGGGGTCTCTTGGTTTGGTAGTGGTTTCCTTTGCTGTGCGGAAGCTTTTTAATTTGATGTAGTCCCTTAGGTTTATACTTGCTTTAGTCTTCTTTGTAGTTGGCTTAGTTTCACTGAGGATGTATTTAAAATTTATGTGGAAAATATTTCTGCCAATATTTTCCTCTATCTGATAGTTTGTGGTCTAACCTCCAAGTCCTTGATCCACTTGGAATTTACTTTGTGTTTGGTGAACTATATCAGTTCAGTTTCATTCTTCTGTATGTTTCAACCCATTCTTTCCAAAACCATTTGTTGAAGAGACACTGTTTTCCCCATTTAATAGTCTGGGAACCTTTGTCAAAGATTAGATGCCCGTAAGTGTGGGGGTTTACATCTGGGCTCTCAATTCTATTCCACTGGTCAGTGTGTCTATTCATGTTTCAGTACCAAGAATTTTTTATGATAGTGGCCCTATAATACAATTTGAGATCTGGGAGGATGATGTCTCCAGTCCTGTTCTTTCTTCTCAAGATTGTTTTCGTAATTCTAGGTCTTTTCTGGTTCCAGATAAACATTTGTAGCATTTGCTCTATTCTCTTAAAAATGTTTTTGGGATCATGATGGGGATAGCATTAAATCTGTATATGACTCTGGGGGGTAGTATATAAATTTTGATGATGTGAATTCTTCCAACCCATGAACATGGAATGTCTTTCCACTTCTTGGTGTCTTTTTCTATTTCCTTGAGTAGTGACTTGTAATTTTTGGTAAGCAAGACTTTCACTTCTTTCATTAGATTTATTCCTAGATATTTTGTTCATTTTTTTGTTACTATAGTAAAAGGCCTGATTTATAGGGCCAGAACTTCCAACACTATGTTGAGTAGTACATTAGCATCATAAAAGCTGGAAGGATGTATTCCAGTGTCTTCAATCTTTTGGAAGACTTTTAAAAGTAGAGGTGTTAGTTCTTCTTTGAATGTTTTGTAGAATTCATTTGTAAAACCATCTGGACCAGGACTTTTATTTTTGGGAATGTTTTTTGACAACTGTTTCAAATTCACTAGCTGTGATGGGCCTGTTCGTGTTATCTACTTCCATTTATTTAATTTAGGAAGTTTGTAGGTATGTAGGAAATTGTCCATTTTCTCCAGGTTCTCTAGCTTGGTGGCGTATATTTGTTCATAAACGCCTCCACATGATATCTTGAATTTCTGTGGTGTCTTTTGTGATATGTCTTTTTCATTTATGATCCGATTTATTTGGTTCTTCTCCCTTTTCTGTTTTCTGAGTCTGGCTAAAGGCATGTCAGTTTTGTTCACTCTTTCGAATAACCAACATTTGTTTTCATTGATCTTTTGTGTCATTTTCTTATTTTCAATCTTATTCTTATTTCTGCCCTAATTTTAATGATTTCTTTCCTTCTATTTGCTTTAGAGTTCCTTTGATATTCTTCTTCTAGGTCTTTGACATATGCAATCAGGTTGTTTATTTGTGCTTTTTCTTGTTACCTTATATGTGCTTGTGTGGATAAGAACCTCCACGCAGTATAACAATACCTGTATTCCAAGTATTTTGATAGCTCGTGTCTTAAATTTTATTGACCTCTCAAAACATATTGATTTCTTCCTTGATTTTCTCTTGTTAAGTAGTGTACTGCTGAGATTCCACACTTTGGGACTCTTACTAATCTTATGTTGATTGTTAAGTGTTAGTTTAATTCCACTGTGGTCTGAGAAGATCCTTGGGAAGACTTCAGTGCTCTTGAATTTGCTGATGCTGTCTGTGTGGCTTAATATATGGTCTATCTTTGAGAATGACACATGGGAACTTGAGTAAGATGTGTACTCCAGTTTCATGGGGTGAATGACTCTGACAATGTCCAATATATTTTTTTATCTATCTCCTCATTTAGCTCCCTTATGTCTTTATGGTTTTCTGCTTGGGTGATCTGTCAAAATGAGAGAATGGTGTCTGAAGTCCCCTACTATGACTATGTTGCTGTTAATATATTGCTGTGGCTCTTTCAGTAGATGTTTGATGTATTTAGATGGCTTCTTATTGGGTGCATAGATATTAGTAATTGTTCAGTACTCTTGATTGACCGATCTACTGACCATTAATTAGTGTCCATTCCTATCTTTTTAAATTTTATTTATTTTAAAATCCATCATGTCAGATATGAGAATAGCTGTTCCTGCCCCTTTTGTGGACCATTGGCTTGTATGATAATTATCTATCCTTTCACTTTAAGCCTGTGTTTGTCCTGTTGAATGAGGTGGGTTTCCTGTAGACAGCAAATTGCTGGGTTGTATTTTCTGATCCTTCTTCCTACTCTGTGTCTTTTCATAGGTGAATTCAGGCCATTGACATTTACTGATATCAAAGATTGAAGATATTGTAATGCCATTCTTGTGGAGTTTCAGAGTGTTCTGATATGTCTTATTTATGGTGGTCTGAATGATTATAGGAGGCCTTGCAGAACTTCTTTCAGGGCAGGCTTGGTGATAGTTGATTCTTTTAACTGTTGCTTATCTGAGAAGGTTTTGATGCCTCCATCTAGTCTGTTTAGTTTGAATGACAGTCTAGCAGGATACAATAGTCTTGGTTGAAAGCCTTTCTCCTTGAGCACTTCTTTCCATTCTATTCTGGCCTGTAGTGTTTATGTGGAGAATTCAGCTGCTAATCTTATGGGACTTCCTCTGTAGGTGACTCTGTTTTTCTCTTGCAGCCTTCAGAATCCTTTCTTTATCCTTAATCCTTTCCATTTCTAAATATGATGTTTCCTGGTGTCTTTATGTCTGGGTTAATTCTGTTTGGGAACCTCTGGGCTTCTTGAATCTTTATGTCTTTGATGTTGTCTAGACTAGAGGAGTTCTCACCTATTATGTCCTGAAGAATGCTTTCTTCCCCTCTCTCTCTCTTTCTTCCTTAACTAAGCCAATAATGCGTATATTGTTTCCTTGAAAGTCATACCATAGGTCTCTGTTGTTGTTTTCAATATCTCTTAATGTCTTTTTGAGATCTCTTACTTCTTTTTTAGTCATCTCTAATTCTTCCTTGATACTGCTAATTCTGTCTTCAGCCTCATTTATTCTATTCTCCCTCCCCTATACTGTTTCTGGAGTTCTCTTATTTTGTTACCCTGTTCTGATACTGTTTTAGCTTGTTCAGTTTGTTGTGTTCTTAGCTCAGCTATTTCAGTTGTTGGTTCTCTAATAACCTTGAGATAATTAGTGTTTCTTCCAGGGTCTCATTTGGTGTTTCAGCATTTCTGATACAATTCTTTCAAACTCTTTACTCACTCCTGTGAGTATTTCCTTAACTAGTGTTTGAATGTTGACCTCATTATTTTGTGATCCAACCTTTGGGGGACTTTTATTTGGACTCTTGTCCTCATTCATTTCTCCAGTATTTCTTCTTGTTGGTTTAACCATTTTATATATGTTATGAGGTCCCTCTCTCAGTACTTTTCAAATTACTGATGACTCTTGCCTGTATTGACTTGTGTATAATTAAGGTAATTATAGGGTTCACAGTTGTGGAAATTGACCGTTGTTTCAATAGTATTTTAATCCCTGAGTTGGAAGTCAGTGGCTTAAAAGCCTCTTTTGTTCTTTCTCTTCCCTGTAGGCTATAGGAGCCTGAGTGCTTTTAAACTTTAAGTAGGCTTCTTTCCTTATTCACTGACTCCTGATCAAGAGATAAAGCAGGGTGTGACAAAGATAATCCAGTAGTTTTGCAAAGAGACATTCATAGTCCCACCACTAAGTCACAAAGGTAGAGATCTTCTGCTGAGTTTTGTCATTAGTTCTCTGTCCCCTGGTGTCAGCACACTGCCTCTATGCTGCTGCTCCAGATTCTGAGGGCAGTAACAATGGAGATACACACTTGCATTTGGTGAGTCTCAGGAGAGTCCTCTCCTCCCTTCAACCATTTCTTTGTTGGTGAAACAGAGTGGAGGTGTTATCTTAACTGTTAAACTGCCACTTACCTGTTAAACTGGTAAACTGTTAAACTGCCACTTAAACTGGTAAACCAGCCACTTAATCTCTCCTTAGGCTCATCTCTGTCCACGAGCCATACATGTTTGTACTCACCAGTGATTTGGTGGGTTCCTGAAGTTAAAGTCATTCTAGTCGTCATGTGGTCCCAGGAGTCTCCTGTGATATTCCTAGTTGACCCAGGAGAGGAGAGGAGAGAAACATAGTTGCTATTGTTCTGTAGCCCAACCTCCAGAAGTGTTCCCCTTCTCTTCTTATTTTTCCACCAAGATCATCACTGGAGTTTGTTTCCCACATGACAGTATTGCTCCCAGTGAGAGAAAAGGAGGCAGTGAGGGAGAGAGAGAGAGAGAGAGAGAGAGAGAGAAAGAGAGAGAGAGAGAGAGAGTAATCTCTTGTACTGCTTCACTGTTCATGATGTTTGCGTCCTTGAGCCTGATAACCCGTATGATCTAATGGCCATGCCACCATATGAACTCCATACATTTGCAATTTAAACATTTACTGTATCTGCCCCTGGTCTTTGTTAGCTTATTCTGTGGAGAGAGTCTGAAACTGTGACTCACAAAAGTGCTCTGTCCTATTCCATCTTCCACTTGCTGGTTGTATTATTTAGAAAGCTCTTTACATGTTTAATTTCATTTTCTTTTTTTTTTCTCCAGTGTTCTTGCTAGGGCTGAATGCATATATGTGATAGAATCAAGAGATGGAGAGAGACTACGAGTGAGACAGACAGAAAGAGGGGTGACACCATGGCACTGATCCATTGCTCATGAAACTTCCCTCTTTTTTCTTTATTTTGATTCTTTTTTTAAAATACTATTTATAAAATGAAACACTTACAAGATCATAGAAAAAGAGAGGTACAATTCCCAATGCCAGATCTTCATATCCCATCCCATCTGCTCATAGCTTTCCTATTCTTTAACTCTGTGGGAGTGAGTATGGACCCAAGGTCATTGTGGGGTGTAACTGCTTCTCTGCTGAATAAGAGCATTGACAGGTTGATCCATACTTCCAGCCTGTCTCTTTCTTTCCTTAATGGGTCGGGTTTCTGGGGAAATGGGGCTCCAGTACAAATTGGTGGGGTTGTCTTCCCAGGGAAGTCCTGTTGGCATCATGTTAGCATCTGGAATATTGTGACTGAAAGAAGAGGTTACATAGAAAGCCATACAAGCTTCCGTCTTGTAGGTGCTACCATGTGGTTTCCAGAGTCTCAAACATACATCCTTGTACACAGTCACAGATATATTCAGTAATGTAATACTCATTTCCCTTAATGTGGCCATGGTCTCCAAGATATAGACGACCAGGGAGCAGTGGGTTAGCAAAGCCCCTGAACTCTCTCCCAGGTCACAGCAAAGCCTGAGCCACGAGGCAGTGGAGCCCCAGTGGCACACTGGCAGCAGGTGGTCCTGTCTCAGCCACTCAGTCTCAGGGATAAAACTACCTTGGATGTCATCACTGTATATGCAGTACTTGTTTCAGTACTTGTTTATCAGAAGGAAGGCACTGGCATTGGCAAAGTCCTCAATCTGGACAAGTGAGTGGTTTCCATATCAGAGTAGAGAAGTCCGTGATAGTAAAAACTATACTATACTGTACTGTACTGTACTACACTATACTCTCAGAAAGGGTTGAGACATCCTGAATGCTAGAACTTTCTGCAGGAAGGATACATTTCCCCTCTACTCATACCATCCTGCGCTTGCCTCCAGTCAGAACAGCTCAGGCCTGGAGGTTTTCCCTTAGGACTTCATCTGGGTTCCCTCCCCCATGGCCTCAGTAACCACCTATCCCCATACCCTCCACACACTTACCACTGGTGGCACTGATTGTCTCTGAGTTCTGAGGTGAGGCAGGAGTCTCCATCCCCCCCACTCTGTGCATCCTCCTCCTCATCCCAGTTTGTTCATAGAGCCTATCCCTTCCACACCCCATCCCAGGGGCTTGTGAAGCTCACTTGTGGGTGACTGCCTGCATGAACTCGTCCAGAAGCTGGTTGTAATCCTCTCTATGCATGCTCTCCTGTCACATGCCAATGTACAGGGGACCCCATCAGCTCATGGGGCAGACATACAGGGAGATTACTCAGGACCCCATCCAAATGAGAAGTCCGTATGTGGAGGTTGGAGGTGATTGTGCTGGAGGTTCCTTGGGGCTAAGCTTCCATTCTAGGGGGCTCCTCTGAACCTCCAGACAAGCTCAGTTATTTATTTCTTTGTTTATATTTTGGTCTTGGGACTCAGTGTAGCCTCTGGTATATGGGCCAAAATTCTTTTTGGGGGACAGAACAAAGGAGTTCTGGCTTCTTTAACTGCTTCTCTGTAGGTCATGTATGTTGCCTGGCCTGGCATCTCTCTCTCTCTCTCACTCTCTCTGTCTCTCTCTCCTGTCTCTGTCTCTCTCCTCCTGTATGGCCTGTACAGAGGAGGTGCCCTGAGCTAGAAGCATCCCTGCTGTCCTCAGGGCCTTATGCCCAGTTTTGGGGGGATTATCTGCTTGTTGTTACCCACATGTAGCATCATAGGCAGGCACTGGCGTGGGGAGATGATCCCACACACTCTGTATAGCACCAGCTTGCCCACAGGGATGCCCATGCCTTAGAAGCGCAGGCCAAATGGTTGCTTGCTTTAATGTTATTTCACTCAAAGTTCACACATACACTTCACCTTTTGATCACAAAGGAAGAACACATCCTGTCACACACTGAAAAGCCCCAAAAACCTTATTTCCTGGTTTACTTTGATGTCCTTAATTTACATCAAGCCTTGTTCTTCCTTCTCTATCTCACCTTACTGGTTCAACCCCTATTCTTCTTTCAGATGCCTTTGGATAATTAAATTCCTGCATCAGAAGACTGCCTGTTTTGACCTTTATGTGTCACATCAACTCTTGTCATACCAACCCCTTACCATAGGGGGCAAGATGACCTTTAAGAAACCTGTGAGTTCTGACATATGTGAAAAATGTTCTTTGTTTCACTTTATATAGTAGCCCAAAAACAACCCCCCAGTAAACGGGTATTTGTACCAGAATTCTTCTTGAGTCCCCTTTATCATGCAGTCCCTAGAGCTGGTGTTAGGGCCTCAGTAAGCTTACCTTCTGGCTGGAGCTACCTCACATGAGCCTCAGCAGGTATGCTTCTGACCCAGTGGCCCACCCAACTTGCTTGCAAGTATAAATGAGACAGTAAGAGAAAAAGACACTACTGGCTTGTATTAACCAAAGAGGACCTAGTTTACTTTTGTCCCCTCAGTCATCCATATTTGTGTTTTGTGCTTTAGTTTTTTGTTTATTTGTTTTCTGTTTTTTTTTCTTTTGGTGGGGTGGTGTGAGACAGGTGTGGGGAGATGCTTTTAAGACCCAGTGAGGCAGCAGCCTGGGAGCCAAGGTCAAACTGCTTTCCTCCACACCCAGAGTCCCATTGCACACTGTCATTAAAGGGACAGTTGTCCATGCATTCTGAGGACAATCTTGAAGTAATTCTAAGTGGAAGGAGGGCTCTTCCCACTTTAATTTATTCAGATGCACGGCTGAATGTAGCTCACACACTCTTGGTGCCAAGAACTAGAGTTTGAGAACACAGTGAAGTACTCAGTGAGGACATCAGGTGGTGAGGAAACATACGGCCTGGTCACAGAAAGCCAAAACACAAACATGGATGACTAAGGGGACAAAAGTAAACCAGTCAAGAGAGACACTTGCAGTACTACTTTACTACTTGTGAAGTTTGGGACCACCGTGAGCTTGAGCCTGGATCCCGGCACCTGGTAATGTGTGTACTCAGTGGGTGCACTACTCTGGCCCCAGGGAAAGTGCTCTCAAGTCTAGATGAAGTAGACAATGACCTTCATTCCCCATTGACCTTTCACCATGTGGGAGAGGTCAATAGGCTCCAGGTTGCATTTTGCACTCAGTTTGCCCAGGATCTCTGGAAAAATGCTCTGTGACTCAGAAGGTGTTGTTGTAAAGTGTGGCACTATCAAACATGAGGCCCAAGTTCCATCCGTGATATGGCAGGTCCCAGAGTGATGCTTTGGATCTCTCTCTGAACTCCATAAACAAAGAAACAAATGAGCATTAAAAAGAAAAAGGTTAGCATTTAAGGAAACCTCTGAGGACATTCTAGTAAGAGAATGTAAGAGAAACCTGTAGGCCAGCCCCCCTGCTCCATTGCTGATAGTGCGGTCTATTTACATAATCATTGTTTTTCCTGAGACCTGCCCTGCCTGCATAGTATTGATTACTCCCACTGGTTTCAACCTTCTCAACAGCTGCTCTGGAAGCTTTCAACCTTGGTGCACTTTTTTCCACCCCCTCTACTAGCCATTTCCTTTTCCCACTTGCCACTTCCATTTAAAGTTAAATATAAAGGAGTTGTCTCTGATCACTAAAGGCATGGCATTATGTTCCCACTCTGACATGAGTTCCCGGTCTCTCTTTCTTTCCTGAGAAGCTAGCCCTTTAGAATCCCATCCAGTGCAGTGGACTCACAGAGGGAAGGTATCTAACAATGGAGCTTGATTGGCCAGTTGGTTGGTGCTGAGTCTTTGATGACCAGGCAGCCTGTACTTTTATTGAAGCCATTCTACAATGAGGCTTCACCCATGCCTTAGTACAGAACCTTTGAGAACACCTATGTCCTTTGCCGCCTCCAAGATGCTTCTCCTGACACTCCAGTCCCTGTGCCCACACTCACAGGAGCAGGTAGGGTGTTCCCTGCTTCCCCAAATACAAGCTTCCCCTTCAATATGCCAAAAAATTCCCATTCACATACATCTGAGACTTTATTTTGTGTCATATATCTATATCTATCTATATATCTCTATCTATCTCTCTCTCTTTCTCCATATATATATATATATATATATATATATATATATATATATATATATATACTTATTGGCAGGGGAGGTAGCTCCACTGGCAGAGTGCAGGACTTGCATGCTATTTGGGCCAGAGAAGTACTCACATGATTTCTCTCTTGCATACAAAATTGTACTTTAATAAAAGCTAGTCCATCCCTTGATTGATGCCCACATGAGTCAAGACCCAGGGTATGTGGTCCCACTCTATCCTGTCTCTTGCACCCAGCTCTCTTCTGAGAAGCATATCAGTTAGGGGGGATAAGACAGAATTCCACTGACAGACACTCTAGGGTCAGTTTAGTTCCCCTTCTTTAGCTGTGGCCCAGTGTCAGTGGTTGAGCCACAGCATCAAGCATCAGCCAGTTTTTGGTGGGCAGAACATGAAAGAAACTCAGGCCGCGGGTATTTTTTTTTTCATTAAAGCAAAAAAAAAAATATTTCCAACAGGGTTATCACTAGAGCTCCATGCCAGCACAGTGAAGTTGTTGGCAGTATTTTTTCCTTTTCTTGAAATATAATAGGACAGGTGTTACTCTCCTCTCCTCTCCCCAGTCCACTAAGAACATCTAAGGAAACAACTTAGGTCCAAAACAAAACAGGACTAGAATGACTTTGGGAACCCACCAAACAACCAATGAGTGCACACACATGTGGCTTATGGACAGAGAGTAGCCTAAAGAAAGATTCCTGGAACTGAAGCCTACATTTACTCCCAACTTGCTGGTAGCAGTCTGGCAGTTTACCAGTTGAGGCACCACCTTCAGTCTGTTTTACTAACAAAAAGACTGATGAAGGGAAGAGAGGACTGAGGTAAGGCTCACCAAATGCAACTGTCATTCGCCATTGCTACTGGCCCTCAGAGACTGGAGCAGCAACTGGGAAGCCCCATGCTGATATTGGGGTGCAGAGAACTTACTTCTCCTGTGAGCTACCAGGTTCCAGATGCTAGCATGATGCTTACCAGACTTTCTTGGACAGACAACCCTACAAATGGGTCCTGGAGCTCCACTTCCCCAGAGCCCTTCTCCACTAGGGAAAGAGAGAGATAGCCTGAGAGTATGGGTCAGCCTCTCAATTCCCATGTTCAGCAGGGAAGCACTTACAGAAGCCAGACCTTCAACCTTCTGCATCCCACAGTGACCTTGCGTCCATACTCCCATAGGGTCAAAGAATAGGAAAGCTATCAAGGGAGGGGAGGGGATACAGAGTTCTGGTGGTGATAATTGTGTGAAGTTGTACCCCTCTTATCCTATGGTTTTGTCAATGTTTCCTTTTTATAAATAAAAAAGTTAAAAAATGAAAAGCAGAAGAATATCTACACCCTGGTGGGCTATAGTTGGAGCTGCATAGTGAGTATATTTCCACATTGTTTTCCTGATAAATTGGGGAGAGATGGTGAATAATTGCCACAGAACTGACAGAGTATAAACAAGAAGAGTTTGGAAACTCTCTGAGCCAAGTACTTTCAGTTTGGCTCTGATGCTAGAAGAACTGGTGAATTGAGCCCTTTGGGGCTGGGAGTCTCTTTGCATAATCACTGTGTTACCTCTCCCCCACCCTGATTTATCTATTGGTCTGGAGAGAGTGATTAAGCTAAGAAGCTTACCTATAGTTAAAAAGCCCTCAGGCTCTCATTGCCCACAGGAAGAAGAAGAACAAAAGATGCTTTAAAAGCCACTGTGCTCCAACTCAGGGAGTGAAATAATATTGAAACAACCGTAAATTTCCAAAGTACATTACTTAGACACAAGTCAATCCAGGCATGAATTTACAGAAATTTGAAAAGTATTGAGTTAGAGACCTCAAAACATACTATATACCATGTTACAACCAAGAAGAAATATTGTAGAAATGAACCAGGAAAAAAGACCAACTAAAAGCCCACCAAAGGTTGAAGCACAGAACAATGAGGTGAACATCCAAATGATAGTTAATGATTTATCCAAATCAGACTTAAGGAATTAATCACAGGAGTGAGGAAAGAGTTTGAAGGTATATTCATCAGAAATAAGGAAACAACAAATGAGATTCTGGAAGAAAGTACTAATTATCTTTAGGTAATTTGAAAGCTAAAAGCTGAAATAGCTGAGCTAAGAACTCCACTAGCTGAATAAGCTAAAACAGTATCAGAATGGAGTAACAAAATAGTGGAACTACAGAAAACAGCAGAGGGGGGAGAGAATAGAAAAAATGAGGCTGAAGACAGAATTAGCAAGATTGAGGACAAATAAGAGAAAAGTACGAAATTAGAAAGAGATGTCAAAAAGAGATTTAGAGATACTGAAAATAACAGAGACCTACAGGATTACTTAAAAAGAAACAATATATGCTATATTGGCTTACCAGAGGAAGAAAGAGAGGGAGGGGAAGAAAGCATTCTTCTGGACATAATAGCTGAGAACTTCTCTAGTCTAGGCAACATCAAAGACAGAAAGGTTCAAGTAGCCCAGAAGGTGCCAAACAGAATTAACCCAGGTTTAAAGTGACCAAAACACACCATATCTAGAATGGAAAAGAATAAGTATAAATAATGGATCTTTAAGGCTGCAAGAGATAAACAAAGAGTCACCTACAGAGGAAAACCCATAAGATTAGCAGCATACTTCTTCACACAAACACTACAGGCCAGAAGAGAATGGCAAGGCATCTATCAAGTGCTCAATGAGAAAGGCTTTTAACCAAGACTCCTTTATCCTGTTAGACTGTCAATCAGATAATACGGAGCCATAAAAACTTTCTCAGGTAAGCAGTAGTTGAAAGAATCAAGGATCATCAAGTCAGACCTGAAAGGACTTCTGAAAGGTCTCCCATATACAGTCAGACCAACAATAATACGCCATATATCAGAACACTCTAAACATCTACAATAATGCTGTTAAAATATCGTCAATATTTGATATCAGTAAATAACAATGGCCTGAATTCACCTATTGAAAGACACAGAGTATGAAGATAGATCAGAAAACACAATTCAACAATATGCTGTCCACAGGAAACCCACCTAACTCATCAAGACAATCACAAACTCAAAGGGGAAAGATGGAAAATTATCATACAATCCAATGGCCCACCAAAAAATGGCATGGACAGCTATTCTCATAACTAACATGATAGACTTTAATATAAATAAAATTAGAAAAGATAGAGATACATATTACTTAATGCTCAGAGGATCGGTCAATCAAGAGGACTTAACAATTATTAGCATCTATGCACCCAGTAAGAAGCCATCTAAATATATCAAACATCTACTGAAAGAGCTAAAGAAATATTTTAACAGAAACACAGTCTTAGTAGGGGACTTCAACACCCCAGTCTCTCAACTTGACAGATCACCCAGGCAGAGACATCAATAAAGACATAAGGGATTTAAATGTGGAGAGAGATAAACTAGAAATATTGGACATTTTTAGAGTCATTCACCCCAAGAAACTGGAGTACACATTTTACTCAAGCCCACATGGGTCATTCTCAAGGATAGACCATATATTAGACTACAAAGACAGCATCAAGAAATTCAGGACCATTGAAATCATCCCAAACATCTTCTCAGACCACAGTAGAATTAAACTAACACTTAACAATCAACAAAAGATTAATAATAGTTCCAAAATGTAGGAGCTCAACAGTATTCCTTAACAACTACTGGGTCAAAGAGGAAGAAAAGGAAGAAATCAAAATGTTTTGAGAGATCAATGAAAATGAAAAATGAGCTATCAAAATATTTGAGACATAGCTATCACAGTACTGAGAGGGAAGTTCATAGCCATACAAGCACAGATAAGGTCACAAGAAAAAGCAAAGATAAACAGCCTGATTGCACACCTAGAAGACCTAGAAGAAGAAGAACAAAGGAACTCAAAAGCAACCAGAAGGACAGAAATCACTAAAGTTGGGGCAGAAATGAATAACACTAAAAAAAAAAACATACAAAAGATCAATGAAAATAAATGTTGGCTCTTGGAAAGAGTGAACAAAATCAACATGGCTTTAGCTAGACTCACAAAGCAAAAAAAAGGAGAAGACCCAAATAATCAGATCATAACTGAAAGAGGAGATATCACAACAGACTCCACAGAAATTCAGCATATTATGCGAGGCTTCTATGAACAAGTATATGCCACCAAGCTAGAGAACCTGGAAGATATGGATGATTTCTTAGTTATCTACAAACTTCCAAAATTAAATAAAGGGAACTAGGTAATATGAACAATCCCATGAAAGCTAATGAAGTTGAAACAGGTATCAAAAACATTCCTAAGAATAAAAGTCCTGGACCAGATGTTTTTTTTTTTTTCAAATAAATTGCAAAAACCTTCAAAAAGAAATAATACCTCTACTCTAAAAAGTCTTCCAGAAGACTGAAGACACAGGAATACTCCCTGTCAGCTTCTATGAAACCTACATCCAAAAGCAGACAGGGACACAACCAAAAAAGTAACGTACAGATCATTATTTCTGATTAACATAGATGTTAAAATATTGAACAGAATTCCAGCCAGCCGGATATAGCAATATATTAAAAAGATTGTTCATTATGACCAAGTGGGGTTTATCACAGGGATGCAATTTTAGGTAAATATATGTAAATCAATCAACATGATCCATCAAATCAATAAAACCAAGACCAAAAACCACATGGTCATATTAATAGATGTGGAGAAAGCCTTTGACAAAATCCAACATCCCTTAATGATCAAAATACTACACAAAATTGGAATAACCTCCCTCCTGTGATAATGGCATACAACAAAAAGGACAGCATCAACAAAAGCTTGAAAGGCTGTGGGGACAGAGGAACCCTTTTGAACTGCTGGTGGGAATATAAATTAGTCCAGCCTCTGTGGAGAGTAGTCTGGAAAACTCTTACAAAGCTAGACATGGACTTTCCTTATGACCCAGTAATTCCTTTCCTGGGGATATACCTCAAGGACTCCATAACCCCCAACCAAAAGATATGTGTACTCCTATTTTCATAGCAGCACAATTCGTAATAGCTAAAATCTGGAAGCAAGCCAGCAACAGATGAGTGGCTGAGAAAGCTGTTGTATATATACACAATGCAATACTACGCAGCTATTAAGAACAATGAACCCACCTTCTCTGACCCATCTTGGATGGAGCTAGAAGGAATCATGTTAAGTGAGCTATGTCAGAAAGATAAAGACAAGTATGGGATAATCCCACTCATAAACAAAAGTTGAGAAATAATGACAGAAAGGGAAACTCAAAGCAGGATCTGACTAAATTTGTAGTAGGGCACCAAAGTAAAAACCCTGGGTGGAGGGTGAGGGTGGATGTTCAGCTTCATGGGGCAACGCTGAGGGGGGTTGGGATGGGACATAATATTTTGGTGGTGGGAATTGTGTTTATGTACACCCTATTATTTTGTAGTCATATAAATCACTAATATGAGAGGGGGAAAACTGATTGAATGTTTCAAAGATTTTAATGCACAGACAGAATTTTTAAATGTATAGGATGAATCTTTGATATGTTAACTCTCTTAAAAAATTAGTCCAGGGAGAACAAAAACAACCAGAGGCATAGCTATATGCAAAACAATGTCAAAGAACATAAAATATGGTCATGGTGTGTATGATGTAGCAAATCCTAACAAAGGGATTTTTCAAAGTTAACCCAATAGCCAAATAATGTGATTATTGAAATAACTATCTCTTGTCTTCTTAAATCCTAAGACAATAGGAATCTCTCACTTCTTCTATAGAGCCTATGTTTCTCTCAATACTAGAACTTCTGGAGTGGGGCTTATTTCCCTGCATGCTGCTCTCGAGTCATACCAAATGATATTGCATCCACCGATTCCAACCTAATCAAAGCAACGAGTACCATCTCAGCATACATCTCATCAGACTGTGTACAGAGACATCAGACATGGAATGCAACCTTTCACCCTCATAACTTGGCTCAAACCTTTCTTTTTATGGTATTCTCTGATTCCATTCCAGGAGGTGCACTTCCTAAGAAATATCCAAAATCTAGATATAGGCCAGGTCCCATTAGATAGAGCATATGTTCACATGTATCCTTAAATTAGGGGAAAATATATAACTGAAAGCTAAAATACACAATAGTCTGTAGTGAGTCAGTATCAAGTTCATAATGAAATAGTGTCCACTTAGACATAGATACCCTCCTCACCTACTTCCAATTACAGTTCTCTCACTCACTCCAAAGCTAATCTTATCAAAGCAAAGACTGCAAAAGCTGAATAAGAGCAAGAGACTTGCATACTTTACTGATGTCATTCCGCCAGCTGGGGCTCTACTCAGGGAGTCCTGAGATTCCCAAACATACTTGATGGGCCTAGAACTCGAATAAATCTCCCTCTCCATTGTTACTGGTCATCTCTATCAGGAACAACAAAATAGGCCTCTTTTGGGCTCCCATAGGACCTTGCCCTCAACTTGGATCAACAATGGTAGAGAATGTTCCATCCTATGAAGGGGGGATGGACTACATACTCTATGCTACACCTGAGGAAGATGGGTCAATATTGGGGCAGCATGGAATGTTCCTACTCATGACCACAGTATGTGAACTCAGGTCTAGAGGGTTGTAGAGGTCATACAGGCTCCTAAGCTAATTATGGGCTAATTATGGGACAAGATCCCTCCCTGCCTGGCCTGGCATCCCCATGACTTGTCGATGGTTCCGGCTGCCTGCAGGATGGCACAGGGTCGCTGCCATGTTTGGCTGCTTAGTGGCTGGGAGACTGGTGAGGACGGGCGAGGGCATGAGCCCAGGCTGGTTGGGGAGCAAGCAATGCCCGCCTGGAGCCAGGTCACTGCAGGCACATCTTGGACCATTGCTTGCTGCCCTCTCCTGGAGCTGGGACTGAGGTTCCACCCCCCAACCCAACCCCACCCCCCACTTCAGTCGCCCATGTAGGTCAGTAGCAGGGATCCTTGTAAGGGCCCCAGAGAGGATGCATGCCATTCTAGATTGTGTGACACGGGCGAGGTCACCCCCTGAAATGGTCAGGAATAATCTGGAGGTGCAGCCTGGCTTGCCTTCTTTGAAGCCACCTGGAAGTGTCCCAGAGTTCTGCTTTCTTGCTGCTATTCAGTATTGCAGTTGCTTTGTTGAATGGTGTTAAGGATTACAGCAGCCCGGCTTCCTCCAATGTGCTGGGTCTGGCCTCAAACCTGGGTCCTGCGCACGGCAAAGTTCTGTACTATCCGAGTTAGCTGTTTCACAGCCTCCTTGGATACTTATAAATCTGTTTTTTATTTAAAGATATCCTTCACTCAGTGATCTCTTAAAGTTAAATACTTATTTTAGATCACTAAGCTTTACACTTTTCTGGTATACATGGACTATTAGATTAACCAAGGTTATACATAGTGTATTGATCGTAATTGATTATACTTGCTATTAGAGTTTACAGATGTTCTGTAAAGGTTATAGAAACTTAGGTGATGTTTTCTAAGAGGAGTTAAGAATAACTTTAAAAAGTAAGTAAAGTGGGGACCGGGTGGTGGCTCACCTGGTTGAGTGCACAAAGCACCATGCTCAAGGACCAAGAATGTGCCCCCACACCCCCCCCCCCGTGGGGAATGTTCTACGACTGGTGAAGCAGGTCTGCAGTTGTCTGGCTTTCTCCTCTATCTCTGTCTGGCAGCTCCTGAGATTTGTCACGAATGGGAAGCCAAGTGCCATCTTCAAAATTTCAGGTCTTCAATCAGGACAGAACAGAACATTGAAACAGTCTCCTAATTGGTGAACTTAGGAACTTGTTTTCTTACAAAAGACTTCCTTTGCTCCTCATATTAACACCTTCTGCCCCTGGGGAAAACCACTCAAAATGTTCTCTTTGTAAAGGGATTTTCCTGATTAATGGATGTATACTGAATAGGAGAGGACAATGAAATAGCTCACTCGGATAATGCACTGCATTGCCTTTTGCATGGCCCAGGTTTGAGCCCAGCCCCACTCCTTTGAAGAAAACTCCGGTGCTCTGGTCTCCTTCACTTTCTTTTTACCTCTTTGTCGAGAAAAAAAGGGGGGGGATAGATTAAATATATGTCAGTTTTTTAAATATTTTATTCATTTTATTTTTGAGAGAGATGCAGAGAGATAGAGAGAGAAACACCACACTAGTGCACTGCCCAGCTCTGGCTTATGGTGGTACGGGGGATTGAACCTGGAACTTCAGAGCTTCAGGCATGAGAGTCTCTTTGCATAACCATCTTGCTATCTACATCCACCCTGTATGTCAGTTTTTTTTTTTTTAAAGTTGAGCAACTAGACTCTCATGCAAGAAATTTTGAGTTCAAACCTTGGCATCTCATGCCAGAGTGATGCTATGGTTCTCTCTCTGTCTTCCTCTATTCCCCCATAGCCTCTATCTTACTAATAAATAAATTATTTAGCTTTTTTTAAAGAAAAGTACAGAAATAGAGTTGATTTCCATTTAAAATCCTCCAAGAATAATAAATCTTTTAAAGTATTAATATAAAATCATGGGTATATGTTATGTATGGACATATGTATTCATAGCCTCTGGTATACTTTCAGGGTCTGTTGGACCATTTACACATATTTTCCCTTTTTTTAAAAGGGAAGATACCAGTATTTTAGGAATTTTTATGCAAGGAGACTCAGTAATACAGTGTCTGCTTTCTTTCTTTCTTCTTCTTCTTCTTCTTCTTCTTCTTCTTCTTCTTCTTCTTCTTCTTCTTCTTCTTCTTCTTCTTCTTCTTCTTTTTTTGCCTTATTTTAGTTTTCTTATATTTGGTAGGACAGAGAGAAATTCTGAGGGGGGAAGAAAGACACCTGCATCACTGCCTTACTACTCCTCTGCCCCCTGCAGTTCAGGACTGAGAACTTGAACCTGGGTCCTTGTGTATGGTCATGTGCCACCACAGAGCCCCTGATGTGTATATTTCTTAACTCTGCACTGAACGTGTTAGTTGTCGTGGGTCAAGAAGCTCTGTTGATAGAATTGTAGTTGGTAGCAGGTCCTGAATTAATCTACTGTGACTTTCAGTTTGACTGAGAAGGTTATTTGTAACACTTGGATTCTGAAAAGGAATTTTATGATGATTTTCTTTTCTAGTTAATGGTAGTTAAACTCTGATAAAGCTCATTGGCTATGACTCTCCCATAGCTCAAAGTTTGATGAAATCGCATCTTTATTTTTACATCTGCACTCACTTCTTTACTCTTTCATTTATTTATTTGTTGTATAGAGACAGAAACTGAGAGGGAAGGGAGAGATAGAGAAGCGGAGGGAGGGAACATCTTCAGCACTAGCATCTGCAGCACTGCTTCATCACTCATGATGCTTCCCTCCCTGCAGCAGCTGGGGAACAGAGGCTTGAACACAGACCCTTCTGCACTGTCATAGGCACTCTACTGCTGTGCCACCACCCAGCTCCTGAATTACATTTTCAGACTGATGCGGGAATAGTCTGGGAATGATGATTCAAAACTAGGATGAGGGGGCAAGTGCTAGCACACCAGGTTAAGCGCACATAGTGTGAAGCACAAGGACCCGCACACTAATCCCAGTTCAGTTCCTTGCAGGGGGGTTGCTTTGCAAGCCCTGAAGCAGATCTGCAAATTTCTATCTTTCTCTCCTCTTATCTACCTTCCCCTCCTCTAACAACAATAACAGCAGCAACAATGGACAAAAGATGGCCATCAGGCGCAGCCAGTTTGTAGTGCCAGCACTGAGCCCCAGCTATAACCCTGGAGGCAAAACCAAAAGCAAACTAACAAAAAACTGGGATAGGTGGGCTTGGGAACGTACCTGCTTTGCCATATGATTCACTCAGATTCGAGATCTGCCCCACAGTACTGAGGGAAGCTTCAGCTACTGCTGCTGTGGGGTCTGTCTGGCTCTCTCTTACTGTTGTGAAATAGTAAACCTTTCATTTTATATTTTTCAGTTTAGTACCATACTGGTTTTTTGTTTTTTTTTCTAGGATTTCACCATTCTCTGACAACCTTCTTTTTATCTTTTTCGCTGACAGAAAGAGAAGGGCAGAAACAAAGTGGAGGAGGAGATAGGGAGGAGAAAGTGAGAGACAGACAGACCCCACAGCACTCTCTGAAGCTTCCCTTAGTGCTTAGGACAGATCTCGAATCTGAGTGCATCATATGACCAAGCAGGTACCTTCCCAGGCCCACCTTCTCTCCCTTTCTAGCTCCAACAAAAATATGCCTTTTATTATTATTGTTTTCCCTTTTTTGCACATATTTTATCTCAGGTATGATTTGGTAGCTAGAGACTTTGGGATATTTAAATGAATCGTTTTCTATTTTTTTTCATTATCTTAATGTATTGGATAGAGACAACCAGAAATTAAGAGGGAGGGGAGAGTTAGAGATAGAGAGAGAAAGAGCGACACCTGCAGCCCGGCATCACTACTTGCAAAGCTTTCCCCCTACAGGTGGAGACCAGGGACTCGAACCTGAGTCCTTGAGCACTGTAACATGTGAGCTCAACCAGGTGTGCCACCATCTGGCCCCTAAATGAATCTTTTTCTATTTTGTCTTTAGATGAGTCTCTTCTTCCTAATATGGATGAGACATTTAATTAAAAACTCAGTACAAATAATTAAATAATTATTAATTAAATAATTAATAATTGGGAGTTTATAAAGAGTCTTATAGATTCTTTGATTTGGAAGTACATTCTTTGCTTTGGATTAGAACATATCAGGAGATGTTAACAGTTAACATTAGTTTTTGTTTTGATTTTGGAACTGCCAGGAAGTGTAATAAGTTACTGGTAATGTGGTTTAGGCACTATATGTCTGTTGATTATACCTTGAGTTTTTAAAAAAATTTATTTATTTTCCCTGTTGTTGCCCTTGTTGTCTTTTTATTGTTGCTGTAGTTGTTGTTGTTATTGATGTCACTGTTATTGTTGGATACGACAGAGAGAAATGGAGAGAGGAGGGGAAGACAGAGGGGTGGAGAGAAAGATAGACACCTGCAGACCTGCTTCGCCACCTGGGAAGCTATATACCTTGATTTTTAAACTGTCTCTATATAGTGAAAGCTGGGGGAAAATACTTGGGAGTTTATATTTAAGTTCCAGAAGAAGAAAGGACCTGCTCTTGTGGTTAAGACTGTGTGGTTTATCTTATTCCTCAAGAATATCTACTCTTTCTTAGCATGTGTGCTTTAAAGTAGTGACTGTTTTGGGGATATTCAAGTCACAGAAGCAGGATTTGAAGAAAACAAACAGTGCACTGTCAGAAACAGCCTATGAAAGATAATGATTCTCAAGTGTTCAGTAGACTTGAATGGGATAAAAGTGGGAGAAGGACTACTGTATTTGTTAGTAGTTAGAATCATAAACTAGTAACATCTGCTGCACCTTCAAGTAGAGGGGAAGCTTTTAGGATGGCATGATAGGCTTATTTTTGGAAAGTCTTGAAGATCAAGTAGATTGGGTAGCATACAGGATTGGGCACTCCAACATGAGGTCCTGAGTTTAATCCCAGGCATCACATGTGGTGGAGTGATGCTCTGGTTCTTTCTCATTGATAAGTACTTAAATAGGGAGCAGGGCGGTAGTGCAGCAGGTTAAGCACACCTGGCAGAAAGCATACCCACCAACATCAGTATCCTGATTCCACGTTTGAGCTCCAGGCTCCAATCTGGTTCCACGTTTGAGCTCCACGCTCTCCACCTGCAGGGGCTTCACTTCACAGGCTGTAAAGCAGGTCTGCAGGTTTCTGTCTTTGTCTCCCCCCTCTCCGTCTTCCCCTCCTCTCTCTATTTCTCTCTCTGTCCTATCCAACAACAGTGATAGCAATGACAACACAAAGAATAATATCAACGATAAACAACAAAGGCAACAAAAGGAAAATAATTAAAAGGTCATCAAAAGGGAGAAAATTAAAAAAGAAAAGTTAAAAATATATTTAGATAAATAAGGAAGTAAATAAATGTTGAGATGGGTGTTAGGCACACTAGAGGGGGTTTCAATTTTTTTCTTTTTTACCTTCTGGTAGGCAAATATTTGAGCAAGACTCTATTCACATTGGTGTCTGAAGAAAACTCTTATCTTGGATGGACTCAAGACTGTAGCTTAGGTTAGAGTCAAAGAAACCACCTAGTAATAATAGTGGGATCATGACTGAGGGATGAAGGAAAAGGTAATAGATACTGACTCTGTGCAACGTGCCTTTGCAAACATTTCCTGTGTACTAGCTACGTCATCTTTAAAAATCAACCTTTTGATGTGGTGCTATTGATATCTCCTGTTTCAAGAGACTGGGTTACAAGAAGTTTAGTATGTTGTTCAGGCAACCCACTGATTTGTGGGCAGTAAACAGTCATACTTTGAAGAGCAGCACCATACCTCATTCAACTAGTTCAAACTGCTGGAAATTTGGGGGGGGGGGGGCTCATATTCTCTTAGCGTTTCACCAGCAATGCTGCAACAAGTATTCTTACATATGTCTTTGTACATATTTTGTAGCACTGTTTTTCTGTAAAATAATCTCCTAGAAGTGAAACTGAATCCCTGGATTAAAATGCCCTTTAAAGAAAATGGTATATGAGGCCTGGAGAAAGGGTACTTAGTGACTATGGATAATGGAACATTCTTGTCATGCAGTGTGTAGAGAGATGTAAAAAAGGTACAGTGTGCTTGGTTCTACAGAAAACACAAACAGAGTACAACAGACAGAGTACATGCTCACCAAGTAGAGTAATGGAGGAAGTCATGGAACATTAGATGGAAGGCCCTAAAATAATTCATTCCTATTTGTTAATTGTATTTTTGAAACCTAAAAAACCTTTGTCTCCTTCTTCTCCTTCTCCTTTTCCTCCCCCTCCTCCTCCTTCTTCCTTCTTTCTTCTTCTTCCTCTTCCTCTTCCTCTTCTTCTTCTTCTTCTTCTTCTTCCTCTTCCTCTTCCTCCTTCTCCTTCTCCTCCTTCTCCTTCTCCTTCTCCTTCTCCTTCTCCTTCTCCTTCTTCTTCTTCTTCTTCTTCTTCTTCTTCTTCTTCTTCTTCTCCCTCTCTTGCAATTAAGGTTATTATTATTTTTAAAATTTTTTAGTATATATTTTCCCTTTTGTTGTCCTTGTTTATTACTATTGTTGTAGTTATTCTTATTGATGTTGTTGTTATATAGGTCAGATATAAATGGAGAGAGGAGGGGAAGACAGAGCGGAGAGAAAGGCAAACACCTGTAGACCTACTTCACCTACTGTGAGGCGACTCTTCTCCAGGTGGGGAGACGGGGGCTCGAACTTGGATCTTCACGCTGGTCCTTGCACTTCATGCCACATGCTTAACCTGCTGTCCTACCACCGGACTCCCCCCCTTTAAGGTTACTGCTGACTGCAGAACAGAGCCATCACTCCTACCCACCATCTTTTTCTTTCTTGATAAAAGATGAGAGACATATAGACAAGGAGGAGAGATACTTGGAACCGTGCACCACAACTTGTGAAGCTCCCGCCAGAGGTGGGGGATAAGCGCTTGAACCCCAGTCCTCAAATATGGTCACATGTACTCTGTTCTAAATCTTTCACCCATCCAAAGTTATTTGTTTATTTATTTTTAAACCAGAACACTGCTCAGCTCTGGCTTGTGGTCATGTGGAAATGAACCTGTGACTTTGGAGTCTCAGGCATGAGAGTCTCTTTGATTAACCATTATGCTATCTAACCCTGTTTTTTCTGCTTTTATTAAACTTTTTGTTTTATTTGGTAGCTCAGTCAATGTACTCTTAATTCCTTTGATCAGTTAGGAATCGCTCTGTCATTTCTCTGAATTTGTAGGTGTCCTCTGCAGTAATCTCAGTTTGGTGAACATGCTTAGGCCTGTTCCCATGAAGTCTTTGGGAACATTCGGAATAAAAGGTTTTTCTACTGTTGTCTTGTCCCATCATTATAGGTGGTTTTCTTTCCCTGCTTTCAACTGTCTGCACATGTGGAGTTTTTAGCTTTTTTTTTCTGGAGTTTTTAGCCTTTTCTGTTGGGCCCAGTGGACCATTGGAGAGAACCTCTGGCTGTTCCAGGCAGGTGGCCCTGCTGAACATTCATCAGGGTGAATGAATGTCCAGAGCAGTGCAGACCTGCTGGGAGCATGTGGAACTGAGCAGGGGATAGATTGTTACCTTTGTTGTGAAAGTCTCTCCCACTTCACTGACTACAACCTGAGCTTGTTCTTTTGTCCGTAGTTTACCTGAGCTCCAACCTTGTTTCCATGCTGGTGTTTTTCCATGTATGCTCTAGTTGTTTGTTCCAGCAGTGGTGGTGTAAAAAACAGGTTGGACTAGTCCACTTGGCTAGAGGTGAACATTATAATTCTTACCAGCATATAAGGGAGTCAGTCAGATATGGAGAACAGGAAAGTAAAAATGTTGTTATATTGAAGGGCCGAGCAGTGGTTGAGCATTTGTTATAATGTGGAAGGACCCAGGCTCAAGCCACAGGTCCTCAATTGCAATAGGGGAAGCTTCATGAGTGGTGAAGCAGTGCTGCAGTTATCTCTTTTTTTCTCTCCCTCTCTGTCCTCAATTTCTTTCTCTATCGAATAATTAAGTAAAATAGTAATAAAAAATTGTGTTATACACATTCACATCCTAGGCTAAAAAGACAGTTCACTGGGTGGGGTGCCTGCCTTACCTTCTGCTGAACCCATGTGAGTGTCACATCACTGAGAGAAACTTCTGTACTCTATATCTCTCTATTTTTTTTTTTAGTTTTGCTTTATCATTATTTATTTATAAAATGGAAGTATTGGCAAGATCCTTGGATAAAAGAGGTATAATTCTGTATAATTCCCACTGCAAGAACTCCTTATCCAATCCCATCCCTTCAAAGCTTCCCTATTTTTTATCCCTCCAGGTGTATGGACCCAAGATCATTATGGGGTGTAGACAGTGGGAGGTCTGTCTTCTGTAATTGCTAACCAGCTGAACATGGGCATTTACAGGTTGTTCCATACTCTCAGCTTGTCTCTATCTTCCCCTAGTGGGGTAAAGATCTGGGGAGGTGGGGCTCCAGGACACATTGGTGGGGTTGTCTGCCCAGGGAAGTCAGGTTGGCATCATGATAGTGTCTGGAACATGGTGTCTGAAGAACAGTTAAGATATAAGGCAGAAAACATTGTTGACTAGTCACAAACCTAAAGACAAGAATATTACAGATGAATATTTGGGTTATCTATTTGGAAAACGCAAGTAGGTCTATTTTAAGTGTATTCCAAGGGGCAGATGAGCCTACTAGTTATTCCCTGAGTTTGACATCTAACATGCAGGTGACTTAAGTTATTGTCTAGGAGAACGGTGTCTTAGTTGGAAAAAGGACTAGAAAGCTGGACCAGGGAAGAGAGTATACACATTCACATCCCAGGCTAAAAAGACAGATTACTGTATGGAGTGCCTGCCTTCCTTTCTGCTGAAACCTTGTGAAAGTGTCACAGCACTGATAAAAACTCCTGCACTGTATCCTCTATCTCTATATTTTTATTTATATATTTATTTACTGGGGGACTAATGTTTTACAGTCGACTGTAAATACAATAGTTTGTACATGCAAAACATTTTTCTGTTTTCCAAATAACAATATAACCCCCACAAGATGATCTGTCATCCTTTTCCAGGTCCTGCACTGTCCCTGCCACCCAACCTAGAGTCTTTTAATTTGGTGCAATGAACCAATCCCAGTTCATATTGTACTGGTGTTTTCTCTTATGATCTTGTTTTTCAACTTCTGCCTCAGGGTGAGATCATCCCATATTCATCGTTCTGTTTCTGACTTATTTCACTTAACATGATTTCTTCAAGCTCCATCGCAGATAGGCTGAAAAAGGTGAAATTACCATTTTTAGTAGCTGAGTAATTTTCCACTGTGCATATATACCACAACTTGCTCAGCCACTCATCTGCTGTTGGACACCCGGGTTGCTTCCAAGTTTTGGCTATTACAAATTGTGCTGCTTAAAACATATGTATACACAAATGCTTTTGGATGGGTGTGTTGGGTTCCTTTAGATATATCCCCAGAAGAGGAATTGCAGGATCATAGGGTAGGTCCATTTCTAGCCTTCTGAGTGTTCTCTAGACTGCTCAACACAGAGGTTGGACCAATTTACAATCTCACCAGTAGTGCAGGAAGGTTCCTTTGACCACACTATCTCAGCAGCATTTGTTGCCACTGATGTATGACATACTCACAGGAGTGAAGTGGGATCTGATGGTTGTCTTTCTTTGCATTTCTCTGACAATCAGAGACTTGCAGCATTTTTTTTTTTTCATGTGTTTCTCGGCCTTTTGGATCTCTTATGTGGTAAATATTCTGTCCATGACCTCTCCCCATTTTTGGATGGGGTCATGTGTTTTCTTGTTGTTGAGTTTGACATGCTCTTTATATGGTTGGTTATTAAACTCTTGTCTGAAGAATGACATGTAAAGATCTTCTCCCATTCTGTGAGGGGTCTCTTGGTTTGGGTAGTGGTTTCTTTTGCTGGTCAGAAGCTTTTTAATTTAGTATAGTCCCATAGGTTTATTCTAGCCTTCGTATTCTTTGTAATTGGGTTTGTTTCATTGAAGACGTCTTTAAAATTTATGCAGAAAAGAGTACTGCCAATATGTTCCTCTATGTATCTGATAGTTTGTGGTCTAACATCCAAGTCCTTGATCCACTTGTAATTTGCTTTTGTATTTGGTGAAATATAGTGTTTCAGTTTCTTTCTTCTGCATGTTTCAACCCATTTTTTTCTAATACCATTTGTTGAAGAGACTCTATTTCCCCATTTAATAGTCTGGACACTTTGGTTAAAGATTAGATGTCCATGATGTGGGGGTTTACTCTTAGGTTCTCAATTTTATTCACAGGTCAGTGTGTCTATTCATGTCTTAGTACCAAGCAGTTTTGATGACAATGGCCCTATAATATATAATTTTATATCTGGGAGTGTGATGCCTCCAGTTCTGTTTTTTCTTCTCAAGATTGTTTTGGCATATTTAGGTCTTTTTTGGTTGCAGATAAACATTTGTTAAGCATTTTGTCTATTCTCCTAAAGTGTGTTTGGGATCTTGATGGGGATAGCAATAAATTTGTATATGACTCTGGGGTAGTATATAAATTTTGATGATGTGAATTCTTCCAACTCATGAACATGGAGTATCTTTCCACTTCTTTGTGTCTTTTTAAAATTTCCTTGATTAGTCATTCATAATATTCAGTATACATGTCTTTCACTTTTTCTGTTAGCTTTATTCCTAGATGTTTTATTTGTTGTTGTTGTTGTGTAATAAAAAGTATTGATTTCTGGATTTTAGCTTCTTCTGACTTAGTGTTTGCATAGAGGAATGCCACTGACTTTTGAATGTTATTTTTGTAGCCTGAAACATTATTGTATTGCCTGATGATTTCCAAAATCTTCTTGCTGGATTCCATAGGTTTCTCTATGTATATATTATCATGTTGTCTGCAAATAGGGAGAGTTTGACTTCTTCTCTTGGGGTGGGCTTTACCTATAAATAGATTTTTTTAGCTTAATCACTCTCTCCTGACCAAGGGATAAAGCACCGTGGGGGAGAGATAGCACAGTGGTTATGCAAAGAGCCTCCCACACCCCACAGATTCAAAGCTCCGGCTCAATCCAGCTTGACTGCCAAGCCAGGCCATATTGCTGGGCCCTGTGAGTTTCTACACAAGTATCCTTTATAGTCTGTAGATTCTGTAGCAATTATCCACTATGTTCTCATAAGGAGAACAATGTGGAAAGGTTCCCATTATACAGCCACAGTTCAAGACTACTGGGGTGTAGACCTCCTTAGTTTCCTGGTCACTTCTCTGCCCCTTGTTGTCAGCACAGCCACCCCCCACCCCCCAGGCTGCTGCTCCAGCCTCTGAAGGGCAGTAGCAAATGGAGACTCACAGTTGTATTTGGTGAGTCTAGGGGCATCCTCTCCTCCATTCATCAGTCTTTTGTTGGTAAAACAAACTGGAGGTGGCTCCTCAATTGGAAAACTGCCAGACTATTACCAGCCGCTCAGGAATCTCTCCCTAGTGTCCTCTCTTTCCACGAGCCACATGTGTTTTCACTCACCCGTGACTTGTTGTGCTCCCAAAGTAATCCCAGTCTCGCTCGCCTTGTGGCAGCCTCCGGTGATCTTTGATATTCCTTGTCATTTAGAGAAGTTTCTCAACTGGGAGAGCTGGAGGTCTCAGCAGAGTTGTGGCCTCTGGATGCTCTGGAGATTTGGTGGGCTCCCAAAGTAGTTCTAGTCCTGTCTTATTGCCATCCCTTGACGTTACTAGTTGACCAAGGACAGGAGAGAAACACAGCTGCTGCTAATAGGTTTTATTTATCATATTTATTTTATTTTACTGGGAGATAAAGAGAGAAAGACAATGAGATAAAGGCAAGATCACTGCTCACCTGTGGCTTATGTCCCACTGTGGGTTATTTGATGCTCTTTCTAAGTTAGTCTTGACAAAGTCTCCCTGAAAAATGGACAGAGAGAAATTGAGAGGAGGGGGGAGATAGAGAAGGAGAGAGGAAGAGAGATATTTGTTGCACTGTGCCACAGCTTATGAAGTTCCCCTTGCAAGTGAGTACCATGGGCTTGAACCAGGTCCTTGTGCCTTTATCTCTCTCCCTCTGTACCTCCCTACCCCATCTCAATTTCTCTCTGTCATTTTGAATACAACAGGAGAAGTAAAAAGAACAAATGGCCACTGAGAGGGGTGGATTCATAGAGCCAACACTGAGCTCCAGCGATAACCGTGGTGACAATAAAATAAAAGATATCCAATAAAATAAAAGTGGCACACCTCATCAAGCACACACATTACAGTGTGCAATGACCCAGGTTCAAGCCCCTGGTCCCTATCTGCAGGGGGAAGCTTCACAACTGGTGAGGCAGGGCTGCGGTGTCTGTCTCTCCCTACTTCCCTTCCCAATGTCTCTATCTCTATCCAATAATGAATATATAACAACAGGTGGCCGGGTGGTAGTGCAGTGGGTTAAGTGCACATGACAAAATAAATGAATAACAATATAAAAAGAAAAGAAAAAAGCATCCTTTAAATGTGTCTGCTCAATTAGTCACCAACAGTCAACCACAATTTAAACTTTTAATCAGAAGGAGACAGTCGGTAGTGCAGTGGGTTAAGCACACATGGTGCAAAGCTCAAGGACGAGCATAAGGATCACGGTTCGAGCCCCAGTCACCCCACCTGTGGGGGAGTTGCCTCACAGGCAGTAAAGCAGGTCTTCAGGTGTCTATATATCTCTCCCCCCTCTGTCTTCCCCTCCTCCATTTCTTTCTGTCCTTTCCAAAAGCAATGCCATCAATAACAACAACAGTAACTACAACAATAAAAAACAAGGCCAACAAAAGGAATAAGTAAATATTTAAAAAATCAAAACCACAAACATAGTTCAAAGATGTTCAAAAACATCTTTTGAACAAAACACCCTGCAAGCCTCCCATATAGGTGCCATGATTTTCAAGCTTTTTCTTTTTGTAATGGTCATTATTGTTCACAGTAGACAATATGAGATTAATTAAAAGAAGAATAAAGAAAACCAAAAAAGGGAAAAGAAAAGAGAAATGTACTGATCTATACATGTCAAGGATGGGGACCAGGCAATGGTGCATTTGACAGAGAAGAATAGTTACAATACACGAGGACCCAGTTCCAGCCCTTGGTGTACACACATGCAAACACACACACACACTCACGCAAACACACACACCACACACACATGCACACACACACACACACACACACACACACACACACACCACCACCACCACCTGCAGGGGGAAAGCTCAGAAGAGGTGAAGCAAGGTTGCAGGTGGCTCTTCCTTTCTATCTTCTCTCTCAATTTCTTTCTGCCCCCACTCAATAAATAAATAATACAATTTTTAAAAGATGTCCAGAACATGTTCTATAAACAAAGACAAATAGCCAGAGCTGTGGGCTCTGTCATAGTCACCTTCATTGTTAAAATTTTGTAGGATCTTCACATCAAGATGTATTAGTGGAGACTCTACTCTATGGGCATATGAATGATTTATAAAAGAGAAAGATCATAATAGTAAAAAGAATCGCCATACTGCTTCCCACAAGGGTTGGACCAATTTCCATTCCCCCCAGCTATATAGAAGGCTTTACCTCTCCCCATCCCCTTGCCAGCATTTGGTGTTTCTATCCTTTCTGATGTCTGACATCCTCAAAACTGGCATCTCTTTGTTGTTCTTACTTGCATTTCTCCAGTAATCAGTGACTGAATGTTTATTCACATGTCTGTTGGCCCTTGAGATCTCCACGTATCACAAGAATATAAGAAACTGTCCTCAGATGCCAATACTGTAAAATATTATTTCTCCCAGGAAAATTGGTTGTGGTGGGGGATACTGCAGAGATGACTCAGAGACAGAGCACATGCATGAGCCCCTGAGTTTGAGTCCTAAGCATCTTATTTCTGCAAAATACATCAGAAACTTCTGGCTTCAAATAGTGAAATGTCTCATCCCACTGCTGGAGGCTTGCACCTGGGATGAAGGTGTTGGCAGGGCCATGCTCTTTATAAAAACAATGGCGGGGGTGGGGGGGCTGGGGTAGAGTCATATCTTGTCTCTGAAGCTTCTGAAAATCACAAGCAAGCCTAGTCCCTCCTTAGTTTGTGGATTCTGCTGCATTCACCCAGTCTGCCACCATAACCACATGTCCATTTCTCCCTGTGTGACCCTCTCTTTCCCTCTTCCTGTGTGACCCTCTCTTTCCCTCTTTTCGGGAGACAAACAACAGACTAGATGATAGCTCCTCTTACCTTGAATGTGTCTGCAAAAACCCATTTTCCAAGTAATATTACTGGGATCAGGGTTTCCACATGCCTGTTAGTTTGATCCAGTCCCCCAGGGAGTGAGCAGGAAATATCTGGCTATGATATCACTCTCTAGCAAAAGTAACCCTCCTCCATCCACATTTATGGACTGCTAGGTCATGGCCTTGCCTCATTTTATCCCATGTCATCCTCATTTTGAGGTGACTCTGATTATATGTCCAGAGGCTCTATTCACTAAAAAAAACTGAAAACAAAAACATAAGATGCAGACCAATTCACTTGTGTGTATGTGAGTGTCCTGGATCCAACAAGCTCACAAATGCCCTGTGGAGGGTGATGGTAGGGTAGGCTCTGGGGATGGCACCGGTGGGAAGACAGGTGTTTTCTGGTCCCACCGAATAGACAGTCTAGTGGGAGGAGGTTTGCACTCAAGATGTGTCTTCCAAAGTAACAACCTCTAGACAGGGCTGAGGACAGAGCCTGGTGATGTACATTCCTGGGTTCTGGCGCCCTCTGGTGACTGTGGCTGTGTCTCTCCTAGTGGGCTGTTCATCACCATTCATGACAAGGGCCAGATTGCCACCATGTTCAACTCATGACCGGAGAATGACATTAAGGTAGGGTTCTTCTCTTCTATGCTGTTGTTCTGTACTGGACTGGGTCCTCTCAGCCTGGATCAGAAAGAAAGCCATTGCATCACCAAAAGGAAGAGTCAACACACTTGTATAAGGCTTGGCTCCCATACCTGTCATAGCTATGCACAGGAATCCTGACAGAGGGAAAGTGGGCCAGAGCAAGGGTTCCAGAGATAGTGGGGCTGAGGAATTGAACACAGATCCTGGTTCAGGGTAACCTTGGTATCTCTGAATGATGATGGCAGATGGGTTTCCTCCACTGAGCCTGCAGCAACCACCACACCTTTAAGGGGAGTTGAGGGGACAGGGGCCCACGTTGGCTCAGGTAGGCTGGCATCCAGAGGAAGACCACTGCAGGAGCACTCTCCCTTGTCTGGCAGGCTGTGATGGTGACAGATGGGGAATGCATCCTGGGCCTGAGGGACCTGGGCTGCTATGTTATGGGCATCCAAGTGGGCAAGCTGGTGCTATACACAGTGTGCAGGAGAGTCAACTCATGCCAGTGGCTGCCTGTGATGCTGGATGTGGGCACCAACAACCAGGTAATGACGCCAACCCAAGGCACAAGGCCTTGAGGACAGCAGGGATGCTTCTGCCTCAGGGAACCTCCTTTTCTTAGACGACATAAGAGGAGAGAGAGAAAAAAACATAGAGAGAGACATGCCAGGTCAGGAAACATACATGTCCTGCAAGATGCAATTATAGACAACAGAACTCCTTTGTTCTGCACCCTAAAAAGAATTTCTTCCAGAGACCAGGTGGTGGTACACCTGGTGGAGCACACATGTTATAGTGCTTGAGGACCCAGGTTCGAGCCCCCAGTTCCCACTTGCATACGGAAAGCTTTGCAAGTAGTGAAGCAGTTTTGCAGGTGTCTCTCCCCTCTTCCTTGATATCTCCTCTAACTTCCCAATTTATGGCTATCTGGAGTCAATAAATGATGACAAAAAAAATGTACTTTGTCTCAGACTCCGAATGGAGGAAAATATTAGGGGAAGATGACCAGAGGAGAATAAACCCCTATTATCCTGGGATCTAAATGTTTTCACCAACAGTCTTTACTTCTAAACCATCACTGAGAAGGAAGAGAATTAGGAAAATCAGAGGATGTCAGGTACTGTTTTGCTTATCTGAAAGAGAAGAGGGAAAAGGAAGGACATTCAGAAGTAGCAATAGGTGTAGCTATGATGTAGAAAGGAAGTGAAGACAGAGTCATAGAAATGAATAAAAATGGGCAAAACAAAACTTCAGAAACACACACACACACACACACAGCAAGAGGGAGACAAATATATACTCAACCCACACCTGTGGCCTCAGAATTATGGTGGTTTCTGCTGGAGGGCGATGGAAACACAGAACTCGGATGGTAGGGATGATATGGAATTGGACCCCTATTATCCTATAATTTTGTAACACACTATTAAGTCACAAATAAAACATAAAATTAAAAGGAAGCAGGGAAAAAAAGCCAGGCCAAGTAGGACAAGGGTCTGGCCCAGATGCGAGCCCCCACAACACAGGGGTGTTTGGCATCGGGGAAATTCAGGTGCTTTGGAGTCTCTCCTCCTCTTTGTTTTTCCTCTCTGTCTCTCACTCTTTCTCTACCTGACAAAGCTGTTGGGGCAATGAAATTGTGCATGCCGGAGGCCTGGCTCCAGAAAGCTAGTCATGGAGAACATGAAGAGAAGCGGTGAAAGTAGAATAGTGGTTCCCATTCTAGGCTCTTTTCTTCAGTATTTTTCCACCAAAGCCATCCTACATCCTAAGACCAAAGCTGCCTTTTCCCAGCAAAGCCACTGGAATCCAGCTGTTCTCAAGTTCATGTGTATTCTGAGTTCTTTCCCAAGTTAGCTTTTGTCCTACTGTGCCATTGCTTTGTTCGTCTGTTTGTCTGTCTGACTGTCTTACCAGGGCACCAATCAGCTCTGGCTTATTGGTGGTGCTGAGGATTGAACCTGGAACCTGGAACCTTGGAGCCACAGGCATGGGACTTTTTTTTATTACAAAGAGGAGTTGTCTCCCTTGCCTCCCTGCCCCAAGGGTGTCATTTGATTGGCTGCTGAGTGTATCCACAGTTCCATAAGGAACTTCCGTCCCACAACTGGACTCAGGAAATTTCTCATCTCCTGGCAAATGTAGCTGGTTCCAGCACTCAGCTAACGCCAGTGAGTTCCTCTGTCTTCCCCCAGCAGCCAGAAACACACACACACACACACACACACACACACCTGGAGCCAAAAGATAGATCCAAAAAAGGAGCTGAAAATGTTCCTGAAAAGATGAGTATGTTCAGGAGGACACATGAGGCTGAAGCTCAAAGGGGCAGGAGTGTGGTGGATGTGTGGAGAAGAGCCAGAGGGATGTCATCCAGGAATGCCCAGAGAGGTTGTCTTCTGGCCTAAATAAGCCAGTGCTGCCCACAGTGCTCTGGCTTCTCTTGGGGCAGAGCCCCCTGACACAGGACGAGGAACTGAATGAACTGCATGTCTCAGTGGCTCTTCAGGGACTCTTCAAGGAGCTGGGAGTAGCTTTAAGTGCTGGGTTCAAGCCCCCAGCACCACGTGGGAGCATCACAACACCAGGGAAACTTTATGCCTGGTGGACCAGTGCTGTTTCTTTCTGTTTCATGCCCCCACCCCCAAACAAAAAATAGGGAGCAACAAGGCACTACGTGGCTTGTCTGGTAGAGTGCAAATGTTACCAGGCCAGAGGACCATGGTTTGAACTGCAGGCCACTTTGTGTGAGCACCTGCAGAGGGGACACTTTCTGTGCAAATGAGCATTGCTGTGGAGGTGTCTCCCCACCTCTAGCTCTCTGTCTCTTTTGGTATCTCACCCTTTCAGTGCATTGCTGGGGCTCAGTGCCTGCACAACTCAACTGCTACCAAATGCCATTTATTTTCTTTCCTCTAGATAAAGGTTGATCAATACAAAAGAGAGACACAGAGAGGAGAAGAGAAACCACAGCACTGGTCCAGTACTTTTGAAGCCCCCCCAGCCCCATCAACAGGTATCCCCATGTTGTGGCTGGGGTTCAAGCCTAGGACCTCTTGTATGATAGCATATATTCTCACTGATGTCTACATTCAGATATGGAATCCACTGCCTCATCCAGTTTGAGGACTTCGCCAATGTCGATGCCTTCCGTCTGCTACACAAGTACCTAGACAAGTACTGCATGTTCAATGATGACATCCAAGGTAGGTTACTCCCTGAGACTGGCTACCTCACACAGGACCACCTGATGCCAGCATGCCACTGGGGCTCCACTGCCTGGTGGCTCAGGGTTCACTGTGACCTGGGAGAGAGTGCTGGGGCTTTGCTAAACCACTGCTCCCTGGTCTAGACCTTGGAGACCATGACAGCATCCAGGGAGATGAGTACTACATGACTGCATATATCTGTGACTGTGTACAAGAATGCAGGTTAGAGCCTCTGGATACCATATGGGAGCACCTATAAGAGGGAAGCTTCATGAGCAATGGAGCGGTGTTATGGTGTTACTCCTCTTTCTATCTTTCTCACTCTTAATCTCTCTGTCATCATAATTTCTTTTTTTTCATTTATTTAAGAAAGGAGACTGTTGTTAAAATTCGTAGGCTCTATCCGGGCGGGCTGGCTTCACAGGCGGGTAACAGAGACACGGAGACAACGGCTGGGCAGGGAAGCTGTATTTCTTTATTCAGGAACAACGATTCATAAACTAAACCAAACTAATCACCAAACAGAACTCTGCTGTATCTTTGCGGCGGCACAAGCACTCTCTCTTACACTCGAACTCTGGAACTCAGGGACTCTCCAACTCTAACTCTGGAACTCTGGCGGGGTCCCTAGGGGCGGGGCCAAGCAGGCCCGCGAAATTAACTGGACTGATCTAATTTTCTTGGCGGGGGAGAACTAGAACCCAATGTAAAGCATACAACAATTCCCCCTTTCCTTTTAACTAAATGACTACAGTATCAAGGGTGTGGGGTGAACAGAAACATATATCATACAGGCATTTTTAAAAAAGAAACTGGCACAAACATGGAGAAACATGCAAGCAAATAACAAGAACCAGCGTGTTGCCAAGGGAAGGCCTGAGGGGGCCATATCTGCCTCTGTGGGCTAAACTTTATCAGCTTAAAAAAAACATTTCTTGCCTCTGGGGGGCGTACTTTCTTGCCTCTGGGGGGCTACTTGCCTCAACGGGCATTTGCATGGGGGCGGGGAATGGCCTAGAGTCCCAAAGGCAGCTGGCTGCAATTTCCTTACTATGAAACAAAACTTCTTATTAGCATATCTACTGCACGATCCAACGTTTCTAATAGAGAAGGAATTTGAGACTTTTACATATCAACAACGTCTTTTAACCTTTTGTTACACCCATTCAAGATGGAGACACACCCTAGTTGTGGGCAGGAAACGAAACCTCAGGCATGAGAATAATTAGCATAGCCACTGTGCGATCTACCATTTCTAATAGTGAAGGTAGTGAAGAGTTTTACATATCAACAAGTCTATTTAACCTTTTGTTTAGACCAACTTAGTTAAAATATATTGATTGTTAACTAATTTTTACCTCAGACTTTAAATGTAAGTTAATTTTATCTTTATGAGAATTATGTTGAAAACCTTTTTCATTTAACTTTGACTAGTAAGAATTTAGCCTTAAAGCTACTGTTTACCAAACTTTAAACATACACATAAACATGGTCATTAATACACAAGGAGAGAAACCTTTGTTACGAAGACATGTCATTTTAAACACGAATTTAAATCTGTACTGTCTTAGTTGTTGGGGGGGGTTTACCATCCGGAGGTGGCTTCCCGCGCAGCCTCACTTCTAGGAATTGCAGGTTGCGATCTCTGCACAAATCTCTGCGTACTCCAGCTTGTCTGCCTTCAGAGCGGACAAGCAGCTGGAGATCTCGTGTGCCCAGTTTCGGCAGGGAGCCCGGGGGTCCGGGAGGCCCAGGATCATTCCAGAATTTATAGCAAGAGGGCAGGCGGGCCAGGCTTGTAGAAGGTATGGGCCTAGGTGCCCAGGGGTGGCGGCCATGATAGGATGCCGCGGCCCTGCCCCATGGCCCTGCCATGTCTGCTGCCCTGCTCGCAGTGGCCGAACAGCGTGGAGGGATCACGCGTCCAGTGCCCTGCACCACGCGAGGGAGAGCCGGCTCCTGTGGGCTGGCCTCGGGCTCTTGCGTGTTGGCATCGGGCTCTAGCGTGTTGGCATCGGGCTCCAGCATGTTGGCATCAGCCTTCTGCGGGCTGCGGGGCTGCGGGGCTGTGGGCGCGGTGCATGGGGTTGTCTGGGCGCAGCCAGCTGGCTGGCTGTTTAACCAGGTGGAAACGGCAGCTCCGCACCTCGCCTCCCGCCCGCTGGCTCTTCCCGCTGGCTGTTCTGAGTTCGCCCTAGCAGGTGGAAACCACAGAGTGGTCCAGAGATAAATGTTCCAGAAACAGCGAAACAGTCTCGTGAAGAAAGAGCAGAGGCCTTTGGAGATCTCTTCACAAGCAGAAGAGAAGGCCATAGTACATAGGTAGCCAAATTGTCTTTACTTATCTGAGAGATGCGCAGGTCAGGTCCATGTGGGCGCCATTTGTTGTTAAATTTCAGAGGCTCTAGCCGGGCAGGCTGGCTTCACGGGCGGGTAACAGAGACGCGGAGACAACGGCTGGGCAGGGAAGCTGTATTTCTTTATTCAATTCTTGTTTTGCCATTATGGGGGTCCCATTATTTTTGAAAACAGACAATGCACCTATGTTTACAAGTAAACAATTTAAAGATTTTTGTTCCCTCTGGAATATTACTCATACCACGGGCATTCCCTACAATCCACAGGGACAAGGCATTGTCGAGAGGGCCCATCAAACTCTGAAGGCTCAACTAAATAAAGATAAAGGAGGACCATATCCCCCCAATATCCAGCTAGCAAAAGCCTTAACTACGTTAAATCTCTTTAATATTTACAATAACTCGGCCTTATCCCCTATTATTCCTCACTGGCAAACACCATCTACCCTCCCATCTATTAAGGTCAAATGGAGAGACCCACTCGATAAAATTTGGAAAGGGCCTGACCCATTATTGACCATGGGAAGGGGTTTCGCATGCATTTTTCCTCAAAATTTCTCTAAACCTGTCTGGGTTCCTGCCCGCCATGTCCGACAACACCCGCAGGATGGCGCTGTTATTCCTGAAGGACAAGAAATACTACAAGAGGACCAGATGCAGGATACATCCCAGGACCCATAATACGACATGGCAGAACCTACAAAATTTGGCTCACAGAGACCTCTCTCATACCCTTTCCCTGTATGTCTTATGTTATAACTGGCCAGTTGTTTTTGTGAGTGAGTGTGTTGAATGACAAAAAAACTCTTTTTTTTTGCATGACCCATCTTCTTGGAGTACTCTAAAATGTAATTGGCTTTATATAAAAATGCTGGACGCAGCCAGTTTCTGGAGACGTCCAGAAACATTCCCAAAATTTTTTTTCTCTCTCCCTCTTTTGAATTTTATATATAGTTTTGGTATATATGTAAGTGTTTAGTCTTAAACTGTGTGACTAATGACAGATTTAAATTTGTTTTTAAATAATGTGTTTTTATAACAAAAGTTCTTTTTCCTCCAGTTTGTTATAACTAAATGTTTATGGCTATGTCTCAAGTTTGGTAACACTAACTTAACGGTCAAAAGTGTAACCCTACAGCTACACTTTTACCAGACAAGGTAAAAATTAATTTGTTAAGGTAACTTACTATTTAGGTAAAAGTCTAAATGTTCAACGTGACTATTCATTCCCAAAACTAAACTATATAAATTTTATATACAGGACACCTTTGAAGGGCCCCCAAAGGTGCCCTGTAAACTATCTTGTGGAAATTAATCCACAACAGATCTGGAATCAATCTGGCACTGTAAACGTTAAAATCATTGTCACGAATATGCGTTAACTCTCTAAGCAATTTGAGTCTGTTTAAAATACATATTTTAGCTAAAATTGGTCTCAAGATCCTGCAGTAGAGGCTGCTACAGGAGGTCACATTAGATGACCTTTAAATAAAATCATAAAGAGATTCTAAACCAATTATAATCATCGAGGTATCAACTATAACAAACCTATAACTTGTTACAAGTTCAAATTAACCACGAGAAGCTGATTGTTTGTGTTTCTTTCACAGGAATCCCGGAAAAACCATCTGAACCCCTGCACACCCTGACGTCACCCACTAGATGGCACGACTACCGTGGCACACCCCCCGAAACCCTAGATGTCACTCAACGCGATCTGAAGAACCTGATACACAGACTCCAAGGACAGAACTTTCTTCATGCCTGGTTACCGTTCCTGCTTCTGACCTGCTTGTCACATGTTGGCAGTTCCAGCTGGCTATCTACAGAAAAGCAACATTCCAGCGGCTGACCTCCCTCATGCAGCGTTGCATCCCCTGCCAATTCTTCCCCTAGCCATCTACTTCGGACTGAGACTTGTATCGGACTTTCTGACATACCCTATATACATTTTACACAATTTTGAAGCAGCTTATTTCCCTTCATGCTGCTGGTTTTTCATAGACTGATCCTGAGTAATTCATAGACTTTACAGATTGTTGCCTTGAGGACTATACAATGCCAAATAGCCCCTCTGTTTGGTGGGTCATGCCTACCGCCTCCCCCTCATTATGTACCCTTGCCCCTTTCCCCACCCAAGCAGGGAATGTTCCTTTACACACCAATCCTTCCCTTCACACCACACTTGCTTTTACTACTCCCCTACTTGTCCCTTCCTATTTTGTTATATCATTTAGGCTTATGCCCAAAAGGTTTCTGCCCCATGATAGTCTTTTACAGACTTTGTACATCTTATGCAATTACTAGATAGAAAGATAGAAAAGATGTAGAGATATTGTGAAGAGATGGTTGAGCAGGCTGCGCTTAAACCTATGAGATGAGTCTCTCCAGGTAAGTCTCTCTCTCTCTAAAGAGGGGTTGAGCACAGGAGGACGCATAATCTCACAAGGTTCGCAGCCATTTAAGCCTTCCCTCCTCCACAGAAAGTCCTACATCTTCCCACCTGAGCATGGCATTCCTCTAAAACATTTAAGCCTGCTCCATTCCATTTTTCTTTACTGTGTCCATTTAGATATAAAAAGATAGGAGGAGATGTTGCTGAGGAGTTATTCTGATGCAGTCTCCGCCCCCAGGTTTCACTACACTGCGTGAAACCCTAGCATTGCCCCCTTCAACCAATCCTGGCCCTACACGTCACCCCTGGTTGTCGCCCAATAAAAATCCCCCTCACCCCCCCTCACTCTCTGGACTCTCAGCTCTCCCTCTCTGAGGTCTCGCTCCCTGCTCTCCCCCCGTGGTCAACGGCCATTGCCGGCTGGCTCCACGTGGTCTGAACCAAACCCCCCCATCCTATAATAAAGATTTGTGTACTCCTTTGCTCTGGACGTCCACTCTCTTCTCCGTGGTGCAGCCCAACACCAGACCACCACAACAACAGGAGACATCAACAAAACTGTAGGATAGCAGGGGTACAACTCCACACAATTCCCACCACCCGATCTCCATATCTCATCCTCTCCCCAATAGCTTTCCCATTCTCTATCCCTCTGGGAGTATGGACCAGGTTCCGTGAGATAGAGCATATGTTCACATGTATCCATAAACTAGGGCAAAATATATACCTGAAAGCAGAAGTACACTAGAGTCTGCAGTGAGTAATCCACAACACTTCATCTCCACCATTCCAACCTTTGGGTCCATGATTGTTCAGCAGCATAGTTTCTAAGCGCCCAAACATGGAAGCAAACCAGGTATCTTAACAAAAGATGAGAGGCTGAGAAATTGTGGTCTATATGCACAATGGAATACTAGTCAGATGTTAGAATGAGGAAGGCATGTGTTTTACTTCATGTTGAATGGAGTTTAAAAGAATCATGTTAAGTGATATCAGAAATAAAGAGGAGAATGAATACTTAATAATCTTACTCCTCGGGAAATTAAGAAACAAGGATAGAAAGGCAAAACACAAAGTGAGACTTGCACTGGGTGTGGTGTTTGCACCAATACATAGGAGAAGGGAGGGAGAGGAAGGGACTTTGGGGGCCCTGGGCTATGATGCTGAAAGGACCTAAGCTGGGGGTGACAGTGTTCTGCAGACACCCACCACAGGGAGGTGAGACTTGCACCCATGTGTCAGCAATGGTTTACCCTGTAAACCATTACCTCCTCCAATAAAGTTATTTGGGGTTGAGGATTTTAAAGAGCAAGAGGAAGATGGATGGACTTACTCTATATCCTAGGAGAAGAGGAAAACAGTTGGTGACATACTAAGAGGGCTTTCATAAAATGGTGGGCAAAAGGAACTGGAGAATTCTGGAGGGGGGTCAGCCTATGCAATGTTTACCACCTCTGTAACTGGCCTGAGAAAAAGAGAAAGAGATGAGGAGAGACTTACACCATGGCTCTTGAATCTTTATCTCATAGACAGGAAGCAGGAGTTTGAACCTGGGTCCTTGCACATGGCAATGTGTGTGCTGTGACAGGTATGCCACCACCTAGCCCCATAAACAAAAAGTTAAGTCCAATGACTACTTCTCTTATTTATAAAATAAAATAGAAAAACCATAGGATAAGTGGGGTAAAATTCCACACAATTCCCACTGCCAGAGTTCCATATCCCATCCCCTGCCATGATAGCTTTCCTATCTTTATTCCTCTGGGAGTATGGGCGCAGGATCATTATGGGGTGCAGAAAGTGGGAGGTCTGGTTTCTGTAATTGTTTCCCCATTGAACATGGGCATTGTAATGTCAATCCACACTCCCAGCCTCTTTCTATCCTTCCCTAGTGGGACAGGGCTCTGAAGAGTTGGTGTTCCAGTATACATGGTGAGGTCGTCTTCCCAGGGAAGTCAAGGTTGGTATTAATGATAACATCTACAACTTGGTGTCTGAAATGACTACTACTGGGTTGTCCTCACCCTTGTAATCATTGAGTGACTTCTTTCTTTTTAAAGGACCATAGGCTTTTTGTTGGATTTTGAGGGCCTCTTCTCATTCAGGGAAAGATTTATCTATCTTTGTGTTGTAAAATCTAAGTGTGAGTTCAGATTTGTGACTCCCTCTCTGGGTCTAGGAAGTTTTTTGAGTTGAATATGATTTCATGAGCCCAAGAGACCTCCTCCTACTAGGTCCCCAGACAATCTACATGCTCTGCAAATCAAGCTATAAATTCATGTTCAAATCTCTTCTCCCCTGTCTGCAGTAGTGTAAGGCCCTGGTGATCCACTGGGCATAAAATGTAGGCCAAAGACTGTGCATGAGTCCCCACACCAAAAATCAATGTAAAGGGCTGGTGTGTGTGTGTGTGGGGGGGGGGATGTTGGGAGAAGGAAAATCAGCGCCCCCCTGGCCCTGATTTTCTCCCTCTCCCCGGAGTGCATCTCTTCCCTTCTGGTTCCCATTCACTGGTTTTAACATCCACAAGCTTATCATTATTTTATCTGATCCATTTCTGTGTTTGCTTATGAGTGGAAATTCACACTGTCTCTGTTTCCATGCTGGGCTTGTTTCTTGATGAGGAAGCCCCCTAGGTTCTTCTTGGTGCAGGTGGTGCGTCTCTGTTTGGGTCTTTGTCTTCTTCTATTTTGTGTTATTATTTTGATTTTGCTTTTGGCAGCAACAAAAACTGCTGTCCTGCTCTATGCAGTGTTCTGCTGGAATCTGTTTACAGGCACTGAGGTCAATGCCAGAAATGATCCCAGAATGACCGTGGGAGGGCTACACAGCAGCTTCTGTCTTTTCATAACAGGCTGTTACTTAGGTCTTCCTCGGTCTCTCTGGGAGCCAGCTGGACACACAGGGCACCCCCCCCCCAACAAAGAAGCTGAGCCCAGATTGCTCTGTCACAGGCACAGCCTCCGTGGTGGCCGGTATCCTTGCGACTCTGTGGGTCACCGGAAGCCGGCTCTCTAGCCATGTGTTTGTCTTCCAAGGAGCAGGAGGTAGGTGCTGCCAGGAAATGGAGAAGCCTAGAGGCAGCCTGGCACGATGCCTCATCTGGACACTGCACTCCTTTGCCATGTGCACGGCCACTGCATTGGAGGAACCTCCAGACCTGTGGGCTTTTTGCACCCTCTCTCATTTGAGGATCCCTGCGTGCCCCAGGTGTGGAGGGAGGAGGGTTGGCTGCTGCCTCCCTGGCTCTGAGCCTGTCCTGTGTGGCACCCCCAGGCTGCCCTGGGCATCACTCACCTCCTGGTTATGGCCCTGGAGAGGGAAGGCATCCCTGCGGCTGAGGCCACCAAGAAGATCTGGATGGTGGACTCCAGGGGACTCATTGTCAAGGTGGGTTGGTCTGGGGGCAAGACGTGGGGTGTCTTACAGCAGCTGGAGATGGGGTGCTCACCTGTGAGGAGGCAATCCTGGCAGGCAGGAGAGGAGGAGGAGGGCAGGGTCTGCTCTTTATTTGGATCAATGGATTGATTGATTTTGCCACCAGGGTTACCACTGGGGCTCAGTTCCTACACTGCTTCACTATTCCTGGCTGCCTTTTTTATGTAGAGGAAGAGATCAAGAGAAATAGAAAGGGAGAAAATGTGAGAGAAATAGAGAGAAAGGTAATTACCCTGCAGCACAGAGTGATCCCACTCAGATGTCACTTAGAGCCTGAACTCAAGTCCCAGATTCCACTAGCTTAGAAAACTGGGAAGAGGGACCTGCGAGACAGTTCAAAGGTCAGAACTGAAAGTGTAAAAACTGGGGCTAGGAGGTGGCACACTGGTAGAGCACACATGTTCCCATTTGTGAGAACCTGGGTTCAAGTGCCTGGTCCTGACCTGCAAAGGAAAAGTTTCCCAAATTATAGAACAGGCTGAAGATGTTTCTCCTTACTCCCTTTCTATCACTCTCTGTCTCTATAAAGTAAGGGGGAAAAAAAGAAAAGACAAGAAAAGGAGGAGTGGGGAGGAAGGAAAGAAAGGAAGAAGGAAATAGTGACTTCCATGAGTAGTGGAGTTATGTAAGCACTGAGCCTGGGCAATAACAGTGCTGACAATATTATTATTATTATTATTATTATTATTATTATTATTATTAAATTATAAGAACCATGGACACATGCATCTAGAGCTATTTATTTCAATGGGCAGGGTGCATGCCTTGCCATGCACTTGAATCACATTCAAACCCTAGCACCATATGGGAGGTTGTCACTGTACTGGGAGAAGCCATGGTGCTGTGGTGGCTCGCCTTCCGTGTGTGTGTGTGTGCGCTTGTGTGTGTGTGTGCATGCATGTGTGTGTATGCGTATGTGTGTTTCTCCTCTTTCTTTCTCTCTCTCTCAGAAAGAAGTACACAGACTACTCTCTGCGGCTCAAATGCAGCAATTCTGCCCAGGTTCCCCACAGCCACATGCCTTCTTTCTTTCCTGCAGGGGAGGAGCCATCTGAGCCCTGAGAAAGAGACTTTTTCTCATGACCATGCTGAGAAACCTTGGAGGAGGTTTTCTGGCAGGTGAAGCCCACAACCATCATAGGTAGGAGTGTCGGCCAGGCTTGATGGGTTTGATTGGATGCATTGGATCGACCTTCTCGTGGTGCATCCCGTGAGTACCCATTCATTGGGGAAACTGACGATCCTTCCTAGCCGACTGAATCCACATGGATCCCAGTCACTTTCAAAGCCAGCTACAAGCAGCTCCTGACGGCTTTCAACCTGACACTGTTGACTGGCTACGGAAGAAGGGCAAACGCTAGAAGAAGAAGAAGATGGGTTTGATAGGCTGAGCCCCTCGGGTTGCAGGAGTGGCCCCAATTCCGCTTGATGTGCAGTGTCTACATCAACTCAGAATAGGTCTGTGGGGGTCCTACCTGCAGAGGAATGTAAGAGTGTAGGAGAAGCTAGTTGACAGATACTCTGCATAGCTCTTGAATGCAGGTCATAATGGACCTAATAAGGCAGGGAATAAAAAGAAAAAAAACAAAGATATTAGATTAGAATGGTATCTCTGTAGAATCTTCTCATTCTCTTGATCCTTCTTTCATTTTTCCTCTCTGTGGTACATGGGGGCAGAGAGAGGACAAATAGGGAATCCAGAATTAGGCTGGGTGCTTCCTCCGCAGCTGTGCTGGTGTCAGGTCTGTGAGGTTGAGGGTGGACTGGTTGTGGGGATTGGGGGAGAGATCCTGGACTAATTGGAGGGGGTTTGATGGGATGGTGTGGGGTGTAGTGGTGAATGTAGGGGTTTAGGCGAGCACACCACATCAGTCTTAGGCTGGGTGCCTTGTCCCCAGTTGCCCTGAGGGTGGAAGGATGGTGGTTTGGGTGTGGGATGTTGAATGGGGTAAAGTGTGTTGCGGTGCTGAGAGGGGTAGAGGCAGGTCAACTAGTGGCGATAGTGGGTGGGATTTGGGGTTTAGTGGGTGCCTCCAATTCAGTTGGATACCTCCTTCAAGCCCCCCAGTCCACCCTCAACCCTCCAGCCCCTGCGACCAGGACAACTGGGAAGCAGACACAGGCAATGGTAAGAGGCCTCCCTTAAAACTGTGAAAAGGAGACAAGGACAGTGACCCCCCCCCCCCAGTGCCTGCTCCCCTAGCTCTCAGCCTTGTCTTCTCCTCTCACTCACTGCCACAAATGATGGGCAATGAAATTCCTTCCACCAAAATGAGAACATCTCCTTTAGAAGAGATTGTATCCCAGTGGGAAAGAGAGCATGGTGGTTTTGCAAAAGACTTGCATGTCTGAGGCTCTGTGGTCCCAATTTCAATCCTCTGTATCATCATCAGCCAGAGTGAAGGAGGAGTAGAGAGATGAAGAAGAGTAGGAGAAGACCAAGGAGGAACATGAGGAGTTATCCATGGGTTACCCACGTTAACAATTTATTAACTAGTCATTTAAAATATTTGGGGGCTGGAGATATAGCATAGAGGTTGTGCAAATGATTTTCATTTCCTTATATGTTCCAGTTTGATCCCCCCAACTTCACTATAATCCTGAGCAGAGCTCTGTGCAGAAAAAAAAAAAAATGTCTGGCATATTGAGGCTTTGATAGCATCTGAAGGGATAGGCTCCATCTGTTTTGGCAACTTTTTCACATTCTCAGTCAGGCACATGTTAATTTTCCCCATTGACAAATGAAAATAAGACAAAAGATCATCACTCTTTCCCAGGCTAGCTGTCAACCTCCATGGCCCTGGGCTAGAGGCTCTACTCCTGGGTGGTGAGTAGAGACAGAGGGCTGAGGAGAGGGGACAGGTACCCTCTGGGAGGATGGTCTGTGACAGTTCCCTGCGGGGTGTCTCACTTTGTTCAGCACAAATTACCCATGACTCTTCAGCTCCATTCCTAACTGACTGCCCAGTTACCCAGGATTCTCCAACTCTGTTTTTAACTGACTCTTCCACTTACCCATGATTCCTCACCTCTGTTCTTAACTGACTGTCCCACTTACCCATGACTCCTCACCTCTGTTTTTAACTGACTCTCCCAGTTACCCATGATTCCTTACCTCTGTTCTTAACTGACTCTCCCACTTACCCATGATTCCTCAGCACTGTTCTTGACTCTCCCACTTACCCATGATTCTTCAGCTCTGTTCTTAACTGACTCTCCCACTTATCCATAACTCTCCAGCTCCATTCTTATCTGAAAACTTCATAAGCCTGGGATGGAAAGTCACTCTTCTTGCTTCCAACTTGTTATTTCCAAAGAGAAATAACCTGCCATCTGATCCACCCAGGATTCCCCACCCTCCACAAAAGGAAAACAAAGCTCCCTCAAGTAGAGGCAGATCAAAACACTGTTGGTAGATATTTAACAGGCAACACAACTGTCCCCACACTAAACTCAGAGCTCTATCCTCTATAGAGTTCCCTTGGCAATCCCCACTCATTTGCATGAAGCTCTATAGATCCCCAGATCAGAGTGGAGGAAATGGGGAGAGGAGGCAAATTGCAACCCCAGAAGGCAATTACTTGTCAAAAGCTTTGGCATCTTCATCTCAGTGCTGCTTCAGCACATCTTTATTTCATTCTTTCTGTAGGCTTAAATTGATTTTGTTTGTTCAATCCTGTTCTTTCTGATAAATGCTTGGAGGGAAAGCAAAAGTCTAACTCCATCCACAAAAACCACCTCCCCCCAGGTCCTCTCTCCTTTGGATTCAGTGGGAAATCTGGTTCTGCTCTCACTCTTTGAAATAAGAGGTAAAGGGAGAGGCCAGGTGTTGGTGAACCTAGTTGAAGGCATACATTACAGTGTGCAAGGACCCAGGTTCAAGCCTCAGGTCCCCAGCTTCAGGGATGAAGTGCTACAGGTATCTCTCTGCCTCTCTCCCTATCTCTATCCAAAATAAATAAGATTTTTCAACAAAAAAGAAATAAAGAAAAAGAGTCAATGACATGAGCAGATACAGTGAACCCTAGTTCTCTGACAACTGGGGAGTCCAGGTCTCCTTGCTTTCAGCCAAAACCCACTTCTGGTCAATGAATCTCCACTCAAAGCTGCTTGTTTCCATTAACTGATCTAAAATCTCATCTCTTAGGTTGGCATGTGACAAGCGACAGCCTCAGATGGTGACTGGGGAGAGTCAGATGAGAACTAGGGTGGGGTGAGCTAGGGCCAGTCATGGACTCTCCATGTGTCCACCCATGTTTCTAGTAAGGTGTCTAGGGAGAGAGGAGAGGAGAGGCAGAGAAAGGAGGAGAGGGTTATGGTGGAGAAGGCAGGCCCAGGCCCCTTACTGTTCTTGGTTTTTCTGTAGCATGTGTTTGTCTTGTTGCTGACTTTCAATGTGGCTTGGGATCATTTTTCTTTTGTCTCCTGCAGCGGCTTCCATCTGTTCTTCCATACAGTCTATGCTTCACTGCCTCTTTCTCATTTTTCCCAACAATGGTGAAGTGCCCATGGATTCATATATGGGCAGCCTGTAAAGTCGGTGTTTCAGACAGAACAGAGAGGGCCAGAGTGAAGGCTGAAGCTTTGGGGTACACTGACAGGCCTACTGTTAGAGGAAGGAGCCAGGGCACCCCAAACTCACATGAGGAAACCAGGTAGATGGGTGGAGGCACAGTATTCTACCATCCACACACCAACATTCACAATGCTAGGTAGCAGTTTGTAGTTCTCAAAAAAGCAACATTCCTGGGCTTCTAGAGCTTTTTATATACCGCTCTTTCATCACATTTGTCCTTTTAGAGTTGAGCTTTTAAATATACAATCCTGATAACTGGGATAGGAGGAGGTAAAGTCACAGTTTATTCTAATGTTGACCAAAACCAACATAACATGTCTACCAAGTAATAGTGGGAATATGTGCCCAGGAAATAAAATCTGGCACTTCCTTCTGGAAGCTTCCATTGCACCTGATGGAGACAGGACTTGGGGCCTGGTGGTGCCTTATCTAGGAGAGCACACATGCTGCCATGTGTTAAGACCTGAGATCAAGGTTCGAGCCTGCAAAGGAGACACATCACAAGCAGTGGAACAGTGCTGCAGGTATCTCCCCTGCTCTCTCTCTCTCTCTCTCTCTCTCTCTCTCTCTCTCTCTCTCTCTCACACACACACACACACACACACACACATTCTATTTAAAAAACTGACTGTCAGAAACGGTGGAGCATCAAAGGCACCAAGCCCCAAATAACCATAGTGGCAAAAAAGGAAGGAATGGAGGGGAGAACGAAGAGACTAGCTTTATGGAGGCAGAAACTTGGAATTGCCTTAGGGCTCTGAGAATCCCAGAGTCTCTCTCCTGCTAGGCTAGCCAGGCACAAGTTCCTTATCCCTCTCCCATGCAGCAGCCTAGGTTGGCTCCAGTCGAGTTCTCTCTAACCCAGAGAGCACTTGCTCAGGAGAAGCACCCTTAGGCTATCCGGGCACCAAGCCAAGGCTCAGACTTTGGCTTTGTTCTGGAAATGGCCAAACTCAGCTTGTTTCTCTCTTCCCATTCTCTCATCCTCTCCCCAACTTCACCGACTGCCCCACCCCAGCAAATTGCCCAGGAGGTGTCAGAGCAGCACCTGTCACAGGGGAGACTGTACCCGACCTCACTTCCATGTGTCTCTGAGAATCACCATCAAAGTGAGGACCTCTGCCCTGTGGCAATGGCAGGGAGGCAAGTGGCCTTCTCTGTGGCTTGCGGGAGGAGGGGGAATGGTGCATAGGAAGCTAGGAGTGTGCTGCCAGGGCTGTCCCCTGCTTGCTTCCTGTCAGACATGCTCTCACCCAGGGCTCCCACTTATGTTTGTGCACACACAGGTATGTGAGGACTAGGCTGCACATGTGTGTACATGTATGTCTTATGTGTGTACATATGTGTGAATGCACATGTGTATACACAGAAGACTGTATGGAACCAGAAATGGGACCTGAGAGCCCAGGCCATAAACATAAATCAGAGGGGCCAGGAGATGGTTCACCTTGCAGAAAGCACAAGTGACCCAGGTTCAAGCAACAGATCCCCATCTGCAGAGGGAGCTTCATGAGCAGTGAAGCAGTGCTGCAAGTGGCTCCCCTCATGTCTCTCCCTCTAATTCTGTCTCTCACTTCTCTCTCCCACTATCTCTGTCTCATTAAAAAATAATAGCCACAGGGAAGAGTGGAGTCATGCAGGCACTGAACCCCAGAAATATCCCTGGTGGAAAAAACAAATGTGGAGCAGCGAAGTTATCTTTGATGATTCCAGGAGTGCTGAGGACATTATTATATTGTTATTTCTATTAATATACATATACATGTATATCTTACATCTTTTTTGTTGATTAAACCAATTTTTTACTGTTATGTTGGCTGGATAGTGGTTTACAGGACAGTTGTTGAAACATGGGTGCAATCTGTCATCTGCAGAAAACTCTCAATCCTAATTTAGGTGTTTCTGTTCCATCGTGCACCAGAAACCCTCCCTTCAAGCTCCCCACAGCTCTTTTGCTGCCTCCTTCCCCATAATCCTTTGCTGTTTTTGTGCAATGCATGAAATTCAGTTCAAATTTACTTGGAATTTTCCCTTTCTGTCCTTGACTGTTAAGATCTGCCTGTGAGTGAGATCATCCAGTATTCATCCTTCTTTTTGGGGCTAATCTCACTTCACATGGTTCCTTCAAGTTTCATCCACATGAGGAAAAGGAGATGAACTTGTCATTTTTCACAGCTGATCAGTGTTCCACCAGGGCTCCACTTTCTTAGCGACTCATCTGTCATTGGGCATCTGGTTGCTTCGAAACTTAGGTTGTTACAAATAGTGCTGCTATGAACATACCTGTAGTATGTATTTATTTCCACAGTAATTTTTTAATATTTGTAATATTTATTGGATAGAATCAGAAATTTAGAGGGAAGGGGTAGATGGAGACAGAGAGACACCTGCAGCACTGCTCTATCACTTGCAGCATCTACCATGAAGATGGGGACTGGGAGCCTCAGCCCTGGTCACTGGGCATTTTAGCACATGTGCTCAACCATATGTGCTATTACCTGGCCCCATATTACTGTTTCTGTGTTTTTTCATTCCCTAGAATTGAATTGAAGAGCTTCATAGCACATAGTCCTCGTAACTGTTCCTGCTCCCCTAGCTGGTGCCCTGCTTAGGGGCACACTAATCCCCTTTATCCCCCACCCCCACCCCTCACAGGTCTTTGACTATGCCTACAAGCACAACCTGGCCACTTACTACCTGGAACCCTTGGACAAGGAGGTGTTTGTTTACTTCCTGGTCTACACTCCTGACTATGACTCCTTCTCACTGGACAGCTACACATGGCCTAAGGAAGCCATGAGTGTGCAGACGGTCTTATGCCATTACTGCAGGGCTGGGGGAGGGGAAATGGAGGGACACCCACAATACAGATAACCTCTGATGGCTGTCCTTGTCACTGTCTATCCCTAAACTCTCTGTGCAAGAGCAGAAACCCAGGGATATCTTGTCCCACAGGCCCTAAATGGCCATCTTTTTAGAACCTCCCTCTACATCTGGCTTAAGGATTTCTCCAGATTTCTGTTGCCAGCTCTGAACCTAAGTTTGTGAGAAATTTAAAAGCCCCACCTGGACCTCGGCCCTGGCAGTGCCCATGACTGCTGGTGGGGAGAGAAGTGCAGTGTCACTTGGCCAGGAGGAGAGTGGTTCAGGGCATGCAGCTGAGCAGTGAGAGAGCAGAGTCGGTGGAGCAGTGACTAAAATACACAAGTCACAAGCATGAGATCCTGAGTTCAGTCCTTGACATCGAGTGTGCCAGTGATGTCACTGCATGACACAAGAAGCAGACACTCAGGAAACCCCTGCTGCCTGCTCTGCCTAGAGCCACACTGCCATCTGTCAGCCACAACAGGCCCCTTTGGCCCAGGTCTTAGTCTCTCCATATCTCCCAGTGTGCTGACACTCAGTGTAGTGTCCCCAAAGCATAGCTCTGTCCCATGACTCCTGGATTTGGGTTGAAAGATTCATGGGTGTTGGGGGGTGTTCCAGAACATTCATTCCTTCAGAAAAGTCCAGGCTTAGGGAGGCATGATAAGATTCACAAGTAACTGTTCTGGAGGAGAGAGGCAGAACATAGCTCTTCATACTAAGGCCTTGGGTTCGAACCCCAGTACCACATGGGAGCACCATGAATGGTAAAAGTGTTGGGGAGCTTCATGGTCAGGGGAACAGTGCTAGGGTAACTTTAGTCTCTCTCCCCCTCTGGACACAGTAAAACATTTGAAGCTGGAGGCCTCTGAGCAATGGAATTACACTAGCACAGGGCCTTGGGCTCCTTGCGCTTAGCTACAGAAAGCTGTTACACACAGGGACCCAGGAGGGGGCTGTGATAAAGCCTTGATATAGGAGACCCAAAGTTGGAGACCTACCACTAAATGGGAGCACCCTGGACAAAGGCCAGTGGAGGGCTGGCAGAAAAGCTTCCCTGAACAGAGGCCTGCTTGGCCCTACACTCAACCTTGGCTAGAGCCCAGCCCCCACCACACTAGAGGAAGCTGCCCTGCTGGGGTCTTTCCTGCTCTTGCTCTGTCTGAAAGAATTGCCTGGAGGGCTGAAGCCCTGGATGGGGCTCCATGGATGATGGGACAGTACTTTGATCTTGTCTTCTCTCTAAAAATACAGACTTACAGATTGTCTGGGAAGGTAGCTCAGTCACAATGAGCAGGCATGAGGCCCCTGGATTCCTCCTGGAACAAGGCACCACATTAGATAAAAAACTATGGACTGGAAAAATAGCTTTGAACAGTGTGCTGCTGCTTTGTCACGTGCATGACCCTGGTTCAAACCTGGCACCCACAGAATTGAGGGAAATTCAGTGCTGCTTCTGTCTCTCAAAAAGTCAGACCAGAGTGGTGAAGTCTTGATGACAAAAAAGAAAAGAAAAGAAAGAAAAATGATTAAGAGCAAGCAGGCACATAGAAAAACTTTATTGTTTTTAACAAATTCCAAGAGGAGGTTGTGCTTTCTTAGACAAGGACGGGGTGATACACAAGGAGGGTACATGCACAAGCAGGAATACACCCCAGGCGAGGTGAGGCTGGGTGCCTCTTCCCCAGCTTCTTTGGCAGATGCTCTGGGGAGCATGGACTGGGTGCCAAGGGCATGAGAATGAAGACAGCACTGCACAGCTAGGGGGTAAAGCTGGGGTCCCCCTCCCCAGCTGCCCTGGAATTAAGTGATATGGGTGAGCTTGGAGGACAGGAGGCTGCACTGGTGGACAAGAGGGGTTGGAGTGGACTGAGGGGAACTGGTGGAGTGGGGGAAAGGAGTTTGGTGGAGTGAGGTGGAATGGGGACAGTTGGAGTGGGGGGAGAAAGGTGGATTTGAGAAGGGAATTTGGGTTGGAGGAGGGGTAGAATGGTGGAGAGTGAGTGGAATGGGGGACACAGTAAAGTGGGGAGGGGTGATTTGGGGAGGAGAAGAGTGGGGGAGAATGAGTGGAATGGGGAGGGGGTGAAGTGGGAAGGAGTGGGTTGTGGGAGGGATGAAGTGGGGGAGAGGGAATGGAATGGGGGAGGGTTGGAGGGGGGAGGGGGTGGGTTCAGGGAGGAGTAGAGTGAGGTGTGTGGAATTTGAGTGGGGGAGGGGTGGGATGGGGATGGGCTGGAATAGAGGAATGGGGAGGATTGAAGGCAGGGGTTTAGACTGGCAGATAGGGGAGTTTAGTGGGAAGGATGAGAGTAGTCTGGTGTGGGGTGGGGGGTGGTGATAGATGCATAATCCAGAGTTAGGTTGGGAGCACCCTCTCCAGCTGTCCTGGTATCAGGGCTGTGAGGTTGACAGTGGTGCTGGACTAGTCCCAGGGGATCTGAGGCAAAGAGAGGGATGGACTGGTGGATGTAGGGAGTGAGGAGAGCTCACCACATTCAGTATGAAGCTGGGTGCCTTCTTCCCAGCTGCCCTGAGGGTGCACTGGGAGGGTGTAAGGAGGGTGGTTGGGTTGCTGGTGCTGAAAGGAGTAGAGGCAGGTTGAGTGGTGGGGGTAGGGGGTGGGGGTGAGGGGTTGTTGAGTATGGTGAATCCTCCCTATACCCCCCCCAATCCACCCCTAACCCCCAGGCCCTGCTACCAGGACAACTGAGGAGGAGGCACCCAGCCTAACTGGCTGTGATGTTCAATCCTGGTCCTCAATGCCCACCCCCCCACCACTCCACCCCTCCTCCACACTAAACACCCCTTCACCCCAACTACCCTCCTTTCACCACCACCCCATCTCCTGTCCACCTTCAACCCCATGGCCCTGGTTGCCAGGGAAGCTGGGTGCCTCCCAGCTGCTCTGGCAGCAGGTATTGTATGCCTGATTTTAGAAGGGAGATGGGGTGGTGGAAGGAGGGCAGGAGGTTGGAGGGGTTTTGAGTGGGGGGAGGGGTGCAGTGGTGGGGGCCAGGGTCAAAAACAGCACAGCACAGCCAGTGTTAGGCTGGGTGCCTTGTCCTCAGCTGTCCTGGTAGCAGGTGCTGTGGGGTTGAGGGTAGACTGGGGGGGTGGGGTGGGCAGAGGGTGGACTAATGGGAGGAGGGTTGGATGGAGGAGAGGAGGGGTTTGGTAAGAGAAGGAAGATAGACAGGTGGGGGGTGGAGGGAGGGTGGACTAATGGGAGTGGAAGGGGGTCTAATGAGGCAGGGGAGAGGACTGGTGGGAGGAGGAGGCTGAAACATCAGTCAGGGTGAGGCTGGGTGTCTCCTCCCTGGCAGCAGGTACAGTGGATGAGGAGGGACAGGGAAGGTGGAGGGAGGAGGCTGGACTTAGAGAGGGGGGTCCAAAAAGGTGAACTTTGGTTGCACTGGTTGGGGGGGGGGCAATACACCAAAGCCAAATGGAGGCTGGGTGGCTCTTCCCAGCCACTCTGGCAATGGGTAGCTTTAGGGATGAGAATGGACAGAATGTGGGGGTAGAGGGAGGGTGGAGTAATGGTTGGGTGCTTTGATAGTGGGGAGTCCAGTGGGAGTGAGCTGAATGGACTGGTGGGTGGTAGTAGACTGGGAGGGGAGGGGTGCAGTAAGGGACAGGTGTGGATTTGGAGGGGAGGGGGTAGACTGTGGGGTAGAGTGAGGGTGAGGACAGCACACCACAGCCAGGTTGGTGTGGGGTGAGGGTGGACTGAGTCGGGTGGGTAGTGGACTCTGAGTGGATGTGGACGTGGACTGGGGCAAGGGAGGTGGACTGCAGGGTAGGGTGGTGGATGAGGGGAGGGTGGTGGATGAGGGGAGTGTGGTGGATAGGGAGATCGGAGACAGACTGCAGGGAGGATGGTTGGCTGGGGTAGGGGTCAACTGGGGTATGAGGGTATGGCCAGGGAGGGATGAATTAGACTGTGAGGGGAGGGTTTGTGTGGGGGGGCAGGTTTGAGGGCAGCGCACCACAGTTCAGATAAGGCTGGGTGCCTTCACCTCTGCCACCGTGGCAGCAGGTACTGTGAGGTTGAGGCTGGACTGATGTCAGGGTTGTGGGTGGAGGACAGCACTCCACCCTAGGGTGAGGCTACATAACTCCTCCCTGCAGCTGTTACATTATGCTCTGGGTTCAGGTTGACTGGGGGGAGGCTGGTGGTCAGGCACACATGGATTCACAAAGGGAGGGAGGACAGACACAATTTCCTCCGCAAGCTCCTAGGCGGCATCCAGCTGGAGTCCCAAGACAACTGGGGGCAAGGACCGGACTCTTGCTTCACATGAGCATGGGTGACCCTGGCAAGCGTTTGTTGTAGGGCCAGAAGTAGGTCTTGCCCTTGTTGGATGGGTCTCACAGACACTGTTTGCAGCGTTTGTAGTCATTACACTGATCCAAAATAAATAGTTTGTCTGGGGCCCTGGAGGGGAGGAAGCACAGGTGATGGTGAGAAGCCTTCCTCAAAACTGAGAAAAGGAGAAAAGGACTGCAACCCCTCACCAGTACCTGCTCCCCTAGCCCCTAGTGTGTCCTCCTCTTACTCACTGCCACAAATGATGAGCTTAGCTGGGAGAGGGGGAGGAAATGCCTTCCACTAAAATCAAAACAACTTCTCTAGAAGAGATTGTATCCCAGTGGTAAAAATAGCATGGCAGTTCTGCAAAAGACTTGCATGTCTGAGGCTCTGAAGTCTCAGGTTCAATCCTCTGTATCATCATTATCCAGAGTGACAGAAGAGTAGAGACAGGAAGAAGAGGAAGTAGGAGTAGCAGGAGAGGAAGTAGGAGGAGTTATTCATGGGTTACCCAGGATAACAATTGGTTAATTGGTTAATTGGCCATTTAGAATATTTGGGGCTACTGATAGAGCACAGTGGTTCTGCAAGTGACTTTCATTTTCTTTTATGTTCCAGTTTAATTCCCAGCTCCACTATAAGCCTTACCTAAGGTCAGGGGGAAAATTTTTTTTGGTATATTGCAGCTTTGATAGCATCTGAAGGGACAGGCTCCATCTGATTTGGCAAGTTTTTCACCTCCTCAGTCAGGCACATGTTAACTTTCCGCATTGACAAATGAAAATACGACAAAAGATCATCACTCTTTCCCAGGCTACCTGTCAACCTCCATGGCCCGGGACTAGAGGCTCTGCACCTGGGTGGTGAGTAGAGAGGGCTGAGGAGAGGGGAAAGGAACCCTGTGGAAGGATGGTGTGTGCCTGTTCCCTGCTGGGTGTCTCACTTTGTATAGCACCCATTACCCATGACTCCATAACTAACTGACTGTTCATTTACCCATGATTCTTCAGCTCTGCTCTTAGAACAGAACAGTCCATAAGCCAAGGATGTAAAGTCACTCTCCCTGCTTCAAACTTGTTATTTCCAAAAGGAAATATCCCACACTCTGTCCCTCACCTTCCACAAAAGAAAAAACAAAGCTTTCTTGAGTAAAGGCAAACCAAAACAGCTGAAACCCTCTTCCCATCAATGAATCCCCACTCAAAAGTGGTTTGTTTCCTTTAACTCATCTAAAAACTCATCTCATGGACCTACACTGTGATCCTGCAATACCTTTCCTGTGGATATATCCTATGGAAGCCGACACACCCATCCAAAAAATCTGTGTACACATATGTTCTTAGCAGCACAATTTGTTATAGCCAAAACCTGGAAGCAGCCCAGGTGTCCAACAACAGATGAATGGCTGAGCAAGTTGTGTTCTATATACACAATGGAATACTACTCAGTGATTAAAAATGGTGACTTCACCATTTTCAGCCCATCTTGGATGGAGCATGAAGAAATCATTTGAAATGAAATAAGTCAGAAACAGAAGGATGAATATGGGATAATCTCACTCCCAGGCAGAAGTTGAAAAACAAGATCAGAAGAGAAAACACATATAGAACCAGAACTGCAGTTGCTCTATTGAACCCAAATAAAAGACTCAGGTGCAGTCGGGGGAGAGTTCATGTTCAAAAACGATGACAGAGCATCTAGTGGGGTTTGTATTGTTATGTGGAAAACTGCGGAATGCTATGCATGTACAAACTATTGTATTTACTGTTGAATGTGTAACATTAATCCCACATCCCATAAGCTGGGATATATACTCATCCCATAAGGTGGCCTGTGATATGCAACAGCCTCAGAAGTTGACTGGGGAGTTGAGATGAGAAAGAAGCAGGCTGGGGCGAGCTAGGGTCAGTAATGGCTCTCGATGTGTCCACACATGTTTCTACTAAGGTCGGTGTCAAAGGGTGGGGGATGAGAGGGAGAGAAAGGAGAAGAGTGTTATGGTGGGGTAGGTAGGCCCAGGCCCCTTACCTGTAATTTTTCTGTGTCATTTCTTTCTCTTGCTGCAGACTTTTTGTGTGGCTGGGGATAATCTGTTTCTTGTCACCTGCAGCGGCTTCCACAGGAAGTTTTAGAAATTGAATATTTCTCTGTCGCTTATCAGCCTCCAGAGTGTTCTGATTTTTGCCTCTTATAATAAAGTCTCCTATGGGCTCGAATACTGGCAGTATGGATGATATTTTCTTTAACTGGATCAGAGAGAGCCAGTGTGAAGGCTGCAGCATTGAGGTATACTGACAGACCCACTGAGAGAGGAAGCATTACTCTTCTAAAGCCCACTGGCATCCCTTCAATCTGCCCTCTAGAGGGTGGGTTCAAACATTCCCAGGGAGGGTTATATGCAGGAGAAGCAAAAGCAACTCTTACAAAAAAGTGGCATTTCTGATTCCCCTATGATTTTATAGCATCTGTCACACCAAGGTTATAAGCAGCATTCTTCATGCATTCTTCTTTTTCTGATTTTAGTCTCAACTTTGCAAGGAAAAAGAAAATAAATAAAACAAACACACACTGGAAGTGTCATTCTGTTTTTGCAGGCTACTAACCTTTCCTTCTACAAAGACTGTGTTTCAAATGAGACCAAACTGATTGGGCTTCTCTATGTTTGTGTTGCTCCCTGAGAAAATGTTTCAAAGTCAAGAACTTTCTTTTTCAAACCCAAGGCCTGGTGGATCAAGCAAGCCAAATAGAATGGCACCTGAAAATGTGTGGCTGTCTATGTTCTTCCCTGCACTCATGCAACAGAGTAGAGTAAACCCTCCATTTATCCTCCAAACCCCTCGCCAATGCATTTATATAAGCTGTGAGGAGATCAGAAAGTAGCTTCAGCTCCTAAATGTAGTGCACCACACAAGACTTTAGTCTGTTCCTGCAAACCTGGCCATGACCCAAACTTCATTCTCACATGAAATGCCTGATTTGGCACACTGCCAGGCAGACATGCGCGGGACATCTGCAGTGACCTTGTCTTGTCTGCTGCCCCCACTGCACCACCTCTCAATCAAAGCATTGCACTACCTGGTCTTTGAATGCAGTGTCCTTGTCCTTCATTATCTGGTATTGATGTATAAATTGCTTGTCCTCCTCTTCTTCTTTGTTCTTCTCGATATTAGAATACAGTGCACTGTTGCCCTTCGCGCACTGCATACACACGTAACAAAGTTCCTACAATGACACCAAGGGTCTGTTCCTGCCTTTTGCTTTCTTACCTTCACACTTCTTCCTGTGCTCCCCCAAGACTGGATTTCTCCACGAAGATGTTTGATAAAAGGACATATGAACAGCGATCAGCACAATGGGTTTGATAGGCTGAGTCCTCGGGTTGCAGGAGTGGCCACAATCCCACTTGATGTGCAGGGTCTATGTTCACTCAGAACCCTTGTTCTCCCAGCCCTGTTTGTGTTCAGTGGCAGACACCCATCATTTGCTTGTCTGGGGAGACCAGTACCTGTCCTGCTTTCTCATGATCTTTACAAGTTGTAGTCTCAGAGGTCTTAGGTTCTGTTTTCATGTTCTTTGATGGACGGGTGGATGTGGCACGCTATAAGAAAACAACAGGGAGTCAGGTGGTAGCACAGCGAGTTAAGTGCACATGGCGCAAAGTGGAAGGACTTGTGTAAGGATTCCGGTATGACTTCCTGGCTCCCCTTCTTCTTCTAGCGTTTGCCCTTCTTCCATAGCCAGTCAACAGCGTCAGGTTGAGCCTGATGTAAAGTTTCAAGACCTCCTTTGAATCTGGAGAGGTGGCAGTCGTTGACTATGTGGGTCATAGTCTGTCTGTAGCCGCAGGGGCAGTTCGGGTCGTCTCTGGCTCCCCAGCAATGGAACATAGTGGTGCACTGGCCATGGCCTGTTCGATAGCGATTGAGGAGGGCCCAGTCATAACGTGCTAGGTCAAAGCCGGGTTGACGCTTGCAGGGGTCTGTGATGAGGTGTTTGTTCTTTACCTCAGCTGACTGCCAACTCTGTTTCCAAGAGTCTGGAACAGAGAAGATTAGTGTAGGCGTAGGAGACCAGATTGGATGACGAGATGTCAAGCGTTGATCAGGGTGGACTCGAAGAGCAGGACCAACAGCTTGAAAGCTGGCAGGAGCTTGTTGCTGGCTTTGAAAGTGACTGGGATCCATGTGGATTCAGTTGGCTAGGAAGGATCGTCAGTTTCCCCAGTGAATGGGTTCTCACGGGATGCACCATGGGAAGGTCGATCCAATGCATCCCACTGGCTCCCCACTTGCAGGGGAGTCACTTCACAAGTGGTGAAGCTGAACTGCAGGTCTCTATTTTTCTCTCTCTCTCTCTCTGTCTTCCCCACCTCTCTCCATTTCTATATGTCCCATCCAACAATGATGACAACAATAAAGCAACATGGGCAGTAAAAGGGAATAAATAAATATTAAAAACAACAACAAAATTTCACATCTAGAGTAACAATCACCTTAGAAGCAAATATAGCCAGTGGAAGATATCTCAGTGGTTCTCTTCTGCATTGCAGAAATTAGTGTCCTATGTGTCTGATAAGCCTGGACTTCAATCCCAGCATTCTTGTCTACACTTGACTTTTGAGCATTACTGACTGCACTTTCTCAGGCATGGGAGGTGCAGTGAACACACACACACACACACACACACACACACACACACACACACACACACACATACCCTCTGCCTGTGGAATTAACATTCTAAAGCAAAGTTACTAAACAATGTAAATGAGGTCTCAAGTGTATTTGGTACTGCTGATGATCATGTACACCTGGCTTCCCCCTGATAGACTGTGAGCCCTGGACATCCCTGCAGTCCTCACCATGGAGCACAATGCAGGGGCATCATGTGAAGTCATGGATGGAAACATCTAATATCCCTGAATCAAGATAGGACTCAGACTACAGTTAGTAAAGTGTGATCCCCACCCCCCATAAAAGACCAGTGTGTTACCTTTTGGTTCTTGTTTTTGTAAAGACAGTCTTATCATGTTCCAATGTGATAGGCAATATTACGGGTGCAATATTTCCAGATGCTGGAATGGGTTTTTGACCTGGAAGTCTAGGTAGAAAGTTGATTGCAGAATAAGAGATAGAGTTAAGTTTCCTTTGAGGCTTTAATGGTCACATAGATACAATGAAGAGAGAAAAATACAATAGGAACCTATAACACATTCTTACTCTACAACAACTGTGCTAAGTGCTTAATATAATGCATAATGGGCCAGGAAGATAGCATAGTGGTTATGCAAAAGACTTTTTTGTATGTGATGCTCTGAATTTGCAGGTTCGATCCCTGGCAGAAAGAGACAGAGACAGAGAGAGAAAGAAAGGAAGAAAATAAAAGGAAAAGATTGCAGAAATAACAAATTAAGATAACAAATAAAATCTCTTTATTAAAGGAACAGTCCTCAAAACATTGTCCAGTAACTTCTAGCCATCACTATTAACTTAGAAAAAATAAAGAAAACCTTTGTATTTCTACGTATGTATCAAACAAAGTCACATCAGCTACAGACATGAGAACCCTACTATTTTCTATTAAGCCATATAACACAGTTGTAAAACTGGTACTCAAAATACATATATACATGTACATATACATGTATATATGGAACATGTTACATGCAGCTCACTTGATGCATTTGTTACCTACCTAGGCCACCCCCCCCGGCCCGGTAGCCATTTGAACTTTGACTCTTTTAATTAGTAGAGAGCCAGCAAAGAGTCTTAGTTGAGAATCTTAGGGATTACAGTTAAGTAAGGTGTGATAGAAAATTCTAGAAGAGCTGATTCTTAGAAGAACATATTTCTTGGGAGTCGGGATTACGCAGCTGGTGAAACGAACGTGGCACAAAACACAAGGACTGGTTTAAGTATCTCGGTCCGAGCCCCTGGCTCCCCACCTGCAGAGGAGTTGCTTCACAGGGAGTGAAGCAGGTGTGCAGGTGTCTGTCGTTCTCTCCCCCTCTCTGCCTTCCCCTCCACTCTCCATTTCTCTGTCCTACCCAACAATGACAACATCGATGACAATAACAACTACAACAACAATAAAAAGGGCAACAGAAGAGAAAATAATTTAAAAAAGAAAAAAAGAAAATTCTATAAGATCTGTTTCTTAGAAGGACACATTTCTTATAACTCTAATTGTACTGACTTTGGGCATAGGAGTTGCTCAGAAACAATTCCCTGCTGCTTAGCAGTAAAGAGATGACAGCTACAATCTTTGGCCTACCTTGCACATCGTCTTTTTCTGGCTTCATTTTTAACACAGACTTTCTCAGTTTAGATGTTTCCATAGTTTCATTATTTCGTTTTAATTCGAATTCGATTCTAGGAATAGACCAAAATGTTTGCCTGCTCACTGGATCTGAATAAAACACTAGGAGAATTCTCAGTTCTGAGCAGCACCCCAGCCAGCCTGATAATACTGAAATAAACCTACATCTCTCCCATGAGTGAGTACTTGGACTTTGTTATGCAGAAATCACACACTGAAGACTCTTTTCTTTTTTAGCCTGAGTCTGACTATGACCTGCCTCTTCTAAACTGAGGTCTCAAAAGGTACTCATACTCCGGGGCGGAGGGGATGCCTTTGGGTTTTGGTTTCAGTTTGAATGTGACTTTTCTAGTTCTGTCATCAGATTTAATACAGGGCTGTCAGAGTGGTATGTGGTTGGCAGAGAGTTTGGGAGGCCAGGGTTGATAGGTCCATGGAACCTGTGGGGCAAGGCACTCACCTGGGGAAGGAAAGAACACAGTTTGGACTTCTCTTCGAATTTTTGATGTTTGCTAAAGTTGAACTGACATTTTGAACTGACATTTCCCCCCTGGTCGTGGGGAATCAGGGGTTTGAAAGAGGATCATTGTGCAGCTCCTTGCAGTTTGCACTATGTGCACATAAGCCGGTGGGCTACCACCTGGCCCCCTCTAGAAAAGTTTCAGGCGTCTGCAATTCAGTTGGACTAGACTTGGAAACCTTACAGACTCTTGATTTTGAACTACTTTTCCTGATGCCCCAATATGCCAGTGTGTCAGAGAATTGGAATATATTTTACATGTGCTTTAAAATATGACTTTTATATTTAAAAATGCTTCTCTGCCCTTAAACCAATGAGGCATTTGCAGGATTCACTGACACTGTTACCTTGCCAACAAGCTCACTGCACATGTACACACTGTGCCCTGGCAATGAGGGCTTGTGGCATCAAAGGCTGGCTTTGTGGCACCATTCTCTTTTGGGATTCCCTGTGTCTCTCTGCCATTTCTTCTCAGTTCCCATAGCAGGTTCACTTGCTCAATTTTGATATCAGTGTTGGAGCTTGTAGAGGTCTAGCTCTACATTCTCTTTTTTCCTCCATGCCCTCTGCTTACATCATGCCCAGGGCCTTGCCACCCATCACTATGCAGATCACTGCCAAAGGCAAATTCAGAAGCCTAGGTTCCCTCCCCCCAACCCCCTAGCACCAACTCACACACAATCACCTTTTTGATCCTGTGCATGCGACTTCATACCTGATTATTCCACAATTGATATTCTTGGACTGGAGAAATAAATAGCACAATGGTTATACAAAAAGACTCAAGCCTGAAGCTCTGAGGTCCCAGGTTCAAACCTCAGTGCAACCATAAGCCTGCAAAGACCAGTGCTCTGGGAAAAAACACACACAACTCATTCAAAGCCAGAATTGAACTTCCTTTAAATCTTGTCTTTGAGTAAGACTTTTGCTCTCTACAAATAGCATCATCACTTGATTCACTTGCATAGACCCGAACTCAAAAACTGCTTGGGAAGTTCCTTTCTGCTATATCCTGTCATTTACTCCATCACTACAACCAATAGATTTTCATTTCCCACTGGTCTTTAAGTCTATCCACTCTCTATACTTCATTCTACCAATTCAGGCCAAGTCACCATCCTTTCTCTCTTAGATAACTCTGAAAGGAAACAGTTGTTCCACGTTAGGTCATCCATTGTTGCCTGAGTGGCCCACATGCTTCACTAGTGCATGGCCTTTTCATTTTCCTGATTAAAGTTTAAAACGGGGGGGGGGGGTATGGAGCAGGGAACCTTATGAGGAAAAGAATTAGTAGAGAGAAAGAGACAGAGCCAGAGAACCGTTCTGGCACATAGGATGCCATGAAATTATTCTCAAGACCTTAAGCTTGAAAATCCAACAAGCTGGGCCAGCAAAATACTTCCTTGGACACTGAAGTACTTTGCCATGTGTGCTATCCAGGTTCAAGCCCAGCCTCCAACTCCTTAAATGAAATTTTGTTCTTGCACTTTCTATGCAAAAATATAACAAATACATGAAACAGAGTCCAACATCTTATCCACTTGCCACCACCTGAGCTGTCACTTAGATCACTCTTAAAGGCACTCCCGACCTCCACTTAATTCTCCACACTGCCACCTGAGCCAGTGTTTCCCAGCACAGATCTTGGGGGTTCACTCCTTTTCTACCCCCTCATTAGGATTATCCTCAATGCCAACCTATGTGATGTGACTGACAGTGCCCCAAATAACCTGACTTTTTCCTCTCATTAAGCAGACACTTTGGCTGGGTGTGATGCACCCAGTTAAGTGCACATAGTTTTATGTGCAAAGACCTATGCAAGGACCTGAGTTTGAGTCCAGGCTCCCCACCTGCAGTGGGGATGTTTCACAAGCACTGAAGCAGGCCTGCAAGTGTCTATCTTTCTCTCTCCCTACTCTCTAAATTCTGATGTCCTATTAAAAAAGAAAAGGAAAATATGGCTGCTAGGAGTGCTGACTTTGTATTGCCAGCACAACGCCCCAAAAATAACCTTGGTGGAAAAAAAATCACATACTTCCATGCCCAGTCAGACAGCAGCCATAGTGTTGTCTTTCACATCCTTCCACACACTGTCCACCCACCCTCAGTCAAGTGTGTTTGTTCTCCTTGTTCCCTCTACCAAAAAAAAAAAAAAATTCCTCCCCTACTGCTCCACTGATCCTGATTCTCACTTCACATCTCCCCCTTCTTTAGTCAGCCTTGAAACATACCCCACCCTCGCCCTCTATAAAAGTCTTCCTTGTAGTTCAGGTCCTGCAACATGATGGCAGAGGACCTAGTGGGGTTGTATTGTTATGTGGAAAACTTGAGAAATGTTATTCATCTACAAACTATTGTATTTACTGTTAACTGGAAAACATTAATCCCCCAATAAGGAAATTTTTAAAAAAGCATTCCTTGTAACCATACAAATTATGACTCACATTCACTGTACTGTGTTTACATCTGTGTTTACTGTTTTTGTGTATCTTCGCCACTAGGTTATAAATTCAAAAAATGTTTGACTTTGATCAGTTCCCCAGTACCCAGCACACAGCCATACACTTGGTGGTGCTGGGCAATATCCACCTTTATGACCTGGGACCTGGCATCCAGGCTGACCTTTGTCACATACTGGTCTCCCCAGCAATGTCCACCTTTATGACCTGGGGCTGGTCAGGGTGGCCTTTGTGACATACTCATCTCCCAGGCAACCTGACCTCTAGCCACAGCAAGCCACAGTATGGGCTCTCCAAATGGCTTAATGAAAGGAATACTACCAAAAATTAGAAAGAAATCAAGAAAAAAACTGAGAATTTTGCCCATGCATAGATTTCTTAAGATGCATAACATCTGGAGTCGGGCAGTGGGTTGAAGGGGTGAAGCAGGCTTGCTGCAGGTGTTAACTTTCTCCTCTCTTCATTTTGCTCTGTCCTATCCAACAACTATGACAATAATAGCAACAACAATAATAACAGTAAAACAAAAAGGGCAACAAAAGGAAATAAGTAAATAAATACTTTAAAAATATCTTTTTAAAAAAAGACCCATAAAATCATTACCTGTGATATTTCATTTCAGAATTTCTTTGGGAAAAAAATCAACCTGTGTTTAGTAAGAAATGTTTTAACTATAATCTAAAGGAAATGTGAATACTGGGAAAGTAATTAAATGTCCCACAGAGGAAGACTACTGACAGTGAACCAAAACACCATAGCTCTCCTGTTCCTGACAGCAGAATAGAGTTCTTATAAAAATATGGAAGACGAATAGATTCCAAGGAAGAGAAAGAAGAGATGACTCTTCCTGGTTTATCTCAAATCATTTAGTAAGAGTCCTGGCAAGAGCCCAGAGACTTAATGGTAATGGTGGTGCTATTCACAAGGCACCTGTTTTGCCAATAGCTCAGCACCCCCTTGGGGTTTACTTTCAAACAAGCCTAGAAAGTCTTCTAGGAGATGCTACTCTGGTCCTCTCCTAGACATTAAGCCACTGTTTTTATGTTCACCCCTGCCTTACTTTCCAACAGAGGGGGAGAGAGAAAGTGCAAGAGAAACTGAAGAGTTACCTGCAGCACTTCTCCAATGCTCCTAAAGATCTCCACTCTCTGAAGGTGGGAAACTGGGGCTTTGAACCTGGGCCCTCCTCACCCCAGTTTATTAACACAACCCTAGTAATCAGGGATGCCACCAGCTGTCTAGTCCTGGCCAGGAAGCCTGGAGGTGGCTGTGTTGAGTGGCATATATTGGGCACAGACTTGGTGCCAGTATACAGATCATATAAGAGTTTGGGAACCCCAGGCTGTCAGAGTGTGGGTTCCCCCTACCCACCCCCCAGCCCTACCAGCCTGCCCAGGGGGAGGAGCACAGAGGGGTGGGTGGCATCCTTCATCTCATTCCTCCTTTCTTAATAATCCTTCATTTTTCATATTTCCTCCTCCTCTTTTCCCTTTTCCTTCCCACCCTCTCCCCACTCCTTTCCTTAGTTTGTGTTTCAACCCTCTATATTCCACACATGAGCAAAATCAAATGGTAGCTACCTTTCAGTCCCTTATTTCAATCAGCATCATCACCTCCAATGTTTTTTTTTTTAATTACAAAACAGTATTTGTCTCATCACATTTGCAACTTCTTTATCCAGTTGCCCCTGGATTCCCTTACTAGCCCCACCAACCTGCACTGTTGTTTTTCACAGTCTTCACTGCTAGCTGTGTGAATTCTCACACATCAAACATAGTCATGTAAACCTTGCCCAAGGCAAGAATTAAAACTTCATCAGTGATAGAAACAGCTGCTCCAGGGAGCTGGGCGGTAGAGCAGCAGTTTAAGCACACATGGCGCAAAACTCAAGGGCCGGAGTAAGGATCCCGGTTCAAGTCCTGGCTCCCCACCTGTGGGAGGTCACTTCACAAGTGGTGAAGCAGGTCTCCAGGTGTCTATATTTCTCTTGCACTCTCTGTATTCCCCTCCTCTCTCCATTTATCTCTGTCCTATCCAACAACAACAACAGTATGACAACAAAAACAACTACAATAAGCACAACAACAAGGGCAACAAAATGGGAAAAATAGCCTCTAGGAAAAGAGGTTTCGTATTGCAGGCACTGAGCCCTGGCAAAAACCTTGGAGAAAAAAAAAAAGAAAGAAAAGCAACAACTGCTCCATCCTGCTCCCCAGCCTGTCCAAACAGAGACTAGCGACTAGCTGGACTTACTCGGAGAGTAGACCACAAAGTCTTCAGTCCACAGCAAAGCTAGGGCACCCTGGCTATTCCCCTGCCAACAATCTGCTCTGCAGGAAAAAGGAAAACAGTTCAGTGGGTACAGGGCCAAACTTATATGCCAGGTGGTAGAAAGATGACTGCTAGGTTTAGTCCCTGGCATAAGTATACTTTCCAAACTTGTATCAGTCTTTGAGGACAGATACGCAAGTGTTGTTTTACACCGGCTATGTTGTTTTCACCGGGCTGGCTTCACGGGCGGGTAACGAATGACCAGGGACTCATGGTTTTGCTGTAGGCAGTATTTCTTTATTCATGCAGGACGCAGCACAATCTAAGATGAGCTAAACTCAAGGTAAAAGTACTTTACAACTCACAATGCTGTCTTTATATATACTTCCCAAGTAGGGTGGAAACAGGATGTGACATAGAGAGGGTGGGGAGAAAAGTGACTGGTGAAAATCAGAGTGTGACAAAGAGGGGGCAGAGCAGGCGAGAATCCTATCACTGAACCAAAAATGCCCTGGAGGGAGGGTGGAACTTCTTAACAGTGGTTATGTAAATAGAATGAAGTGGTTATGTAAATAGAATAGTGTTAAGCAGGGGGGATTTAAACCAAATGAAACAGAAGGGGTCTCATGTATACCAACAATTCCCCCTTTCTTTTTAACTAATGGCCACTGTGGGGTGAACAGAAACCTATATTGTACAGGCGTTTTCAAAAGAACTGGCATAAGACATGGAAAACAAAATAGGCAAACAGCAATAACCAGTGTGATGCCAAGGAGAACATTTCTTGCCTCAAAGGGCAAGGTCTAGCAGGCGAAAGGGCATTTCTTGCCTCTGGGAGTGCTTCATGCCTCTGGCAAGTGTTGGCTGTGGTTGTTTGGGGACCATGTGACATTGTATGTGAAGGGGGAGGAAGAGTTCAGGGAACTATTTTGCTCAATTTTCTTTCTTATTTACTGATCACCAAGCGTATGGGCTACTTTTCAAGTGGTCCAAGAGTTGGAAGAAACACACAGAGTGAAGTGCAGGGAGAGTATAGGGATTTAAGCAAACACACAGAAATGAACTGGATCAGAGTTTTCTAAGCTGCCTCAATGCACATATGCTTTTCTGCAAGCTCTGACTTGCATTGAAAAACCCACATGACAGTCACTTTTTCATTCAGATCCCTCAGCAGCCACACAACCCAAAGACTCACACTCTGAATAAGGACAGTCTGGGAATGTATCTGAAAGAGAAGACATTTACAATGCACTCACTTTTGTAGTATTCAAAACCTGCCAGAAAGTTAACCCATGTCTACTGAGTATATATTAGTTTTTACCAGGCATTTGGCTGGTTGCTAAGAGACAAAAGGCGAGATGGTGAGGCAGAGAGAGAACCCACCATGCAAGAGGTATAAAATTCATTTATTCCCCATTTAACACATATTTATTGAAGAAAAATAATATAATGAAGGAAAAAACGGGAGCTCTTAACATCTCAAGGAGTGGTGGGTAAAGCAGGGGAGCACAGGGCCAGCAAACATGAGGTACTGAGGTCAATTACTCAGAACAGTGATCTTTCTCTCTCATTAATAAATAAATCTTTTTTAAAAAGGTGAGGAATGTGGGAGAAAGGCATTGGCATATACAGTAGAATGCACACATTAATATGCACAAGAACCCAAGTTCAAACCTCCAGTCCTTACCTGCAGGAGAATGTAAAGCTTTTTTAAAAAAAAAAATCTCTTGGGTGGGGTAAATAGAATAATGGTTATGCAAACAGACTCTGAAGCTTGAGCCTCCAAAGTCCCAGGTTCATTCTCCACACCACCATAAGCCAGAGTTGAGCAGTACTCTGGTGAAAAATAAATAAATAAAAATGCTCTTCAATATTACCTATTTTAACTTAAATTTCTCATCATTCTTTCATGTTAAAATATTTCCAGGATCAATAAATATATTTTCTGTAACAAGTATTTATTAATGAACATCAAAAATATAGCTTTATGAACTTCTGCATTATATTAATCCTTGCATATTAAATTAGTGTATACAGTACACAGAAATACATTTAATTAAACTATTATATATATAGGGTAAAACTTGCTTTAAAACCACCTATCAGGAAGTAACTCTTATAACTACCCTTTAGTTTGGTTTCCTTCATGGTCTGGTCTTCTAGTAAGGATCTATTCTAAGCATAATTGTTATGCAAAGAGACTCTCATGCCTGAGGCATCAAAGTTCCAAGGTTATACAAAAAGTGTATACAGAAAAAAGAATACAGAATTTGGAAAAGATCATCCATGGTAGAGAGGTCTCAGTAAAATAATAAGGAAGAAAACAGAAAAAAAAATCACAGTGCCTTAACAGGAGGTTGCAGATATCCAAATGGTGTATACTTATCTAGGATGTCTTCTTGTAAATCTGCTGCCTATGTGTCCCTGCTCCAGGCCCCAAATGCTGGGATGGCCTGAGGGTGTTTCTTCCCAGGAAAGTGCTCTCTGGGTTATAGAGAACTCAACTGGAGCCGATCTAGGCTGCTGCATGGGAGAGGGATCAGGAACTCATGCTGCACTAACTTCGCAGGAGATACACTCCGAAACTCTTGGAGCTGAAAAGCAATTCCAAGTGTTTTTGCTCAGAAAAGCAGCTTTTATATTAACTAGCCAAGTAGGGTGGAAACAGGGTGTGACGTAGAGAGGGTGGAGCAAAAAGAGATTGGTGAAAATCAGGATGTGACAAGGAGAGGGGGCAGAGCAAAGAGACTATGAACCAGCAGGATTATACCAATGCCCTGGAGACAGGGTGGTGCTTAGTTAACAGTGGTTTATGTAAATAGACCTCAGCTTTAAGTGGCATCAAAACCAATGCCCTGTAGGCATGCCAGTACTTAGTTAAGTAGGGCTAGAGACACAAGCTTTAAGCTCAGGGAGCTGGCATACTACCCAACATAAATCAATGGTGGTATATTTGTATGACTTCAAAATGAGACATACCTTTCAAAACCCAGAAACTGCTTGCTTTGTTTTACATAGTAAATAAAGTATAACATTGTCAATAAAACCAGTATGTTCTGAATCACTTTGTAAAACAATAACAGTAAGAACAAAAATACCACCACCAACAAAAGCTAAGCAATGAATTTAACCAACCTATGTTTTGAGTTACCAAAAAATGTTATGACTTTGTATATTAAAATAGACTGATAAATGTTCTTTATCCTAAATTACTAACTCTATTAGGGATGGAATCTCTTTTGTCCTCATTAAGAGTAAATGCAAATTATAAGAACATGACTTATGTTTGATGACAGCAGAAATTGAGAGGGGAGACGGGGATAGAAAGGAGAGACAGAGAGAAAACAGCTGCCCTCGTGAAGCATTCCCCCTTCAGGGGAACCAGGGGATTGAACCCAGGTCCTTGTGTACTGTACTGTGTGCTTGTAGCCAGGTGCACCACCTGCCCCTAAGATTCACACTTACTGCTTAATTGGTAGGACACTAGTCACCAATCAAGAGAAGATGAGTGGCTATGTGTATGTGCACAAATAAAATCCTCTGTGTGTGTGTGTGTGTGTGTGTGTGTGTGTGTGTGTGTGTGTATGTGTGTGTGTGTGTGTGTGTGTGTGTGTATGTGTGTGTATGTGTGTGTGTAAAGAGTGGTGTGGGGTGGTAAAATCATTGCAAGAGAGCTAGTTGTTTTTTCTTAAATAGAGGCAGAGGGATAAAAAGAGAGAAAGAGAGAAGTAGAGATAGAGAGAGAAACAGACAGACACACCACAGCACCATATCTTCCTTTAAATCAATGGGGGCCAGGCTTAAACATGGGTGCACACTTGGCAAAGTAGCAGACTACCCACGAGCTATTTTTGAAACAAATATAAAAATCTTGTTTTACTGGATAGAGATAGAGAATAGAGACAAAGACACCTGCAGCCCTGCATCGCCACCCATGGAAGTTTTCCTCCTGCAGGTGGGAACTGGGGTGCTTGAATTCTTGTACATTGTAATGTGTGTACTTGGCCAGGTGCACCACCAATTGTCCCCCCAATTGAGAGCTATTTCACCACCCACCTTCCTACTTTTTAAAAAACAATTACGGAGCAACCGACAGCACAGCTATATACAAGATGCTGGGTACTATACTCCAAACCCTATCAAAGGGATTTTCCCTATCACCAAGTAATGTGATGATAACAATAACTATCCATTGTCTTCTTGAACCCTAAGACAACAGGAACCTCACATTTCCACTATAGAGCCTATATTTCCCCCAGTCCTGGAACCTTAGGGTGGGGCCCACTTTTCTGCATGCTGCTCTCAATTCATATCAAATAATATTGCATCCGTGGATTGCATCCTAATCAACACAATGAGTGCCACCCCAGCATGCTTCACTTCAAACTGTGACCAGAGACTTCAGGTGTGGAATGACAACCCTTCAGCTTCATCACTCAGGTGAAACCTTTCCTTTCATAGTATTGTCTAATTCCATTCCAGGTGTTCAAACTCCCCAATAAAGTCCCCAAACCTAGATATAGTCCAGATCCCCTGAGATAGAGCATAGGTTCACCCATGCCCATAAACTAAGGGAAAAATATATACCTGAAAGCAGAAGTACTCAAGAGCATACAGGGAATACCCCCAACACTTCATATGCACTATTACAGTCTTTAGGTCCATGATTGTTCAATAATTTGTTTGGCTTTGTACGTTAACTCTCTTTTCAGCCACCAGGTTCCGGATGCTGACCAGACTTACCTGGACAGACGACCCCATCAATATGTACTGGAGCGCTACTTCCTCAGAGCCCCACCCTACTAGAGAAAGAGAGAGAAAGATTGGGAACATGGATCAACCAGTCAACGCCCATGTTCAGCGGGGAAGCAATTACAGAAGCCAGACCTTCCACCCTCAGCAACCCACAACGACCCTGGATCCATACTCCCAGAGAGATAGAGAATGGGAAGGCTATCAGGGGAGGGGTGGGATGTGGAGATCAGGTTATGGGAATTGTGCGGAATTGTACCCCTCTTATACTATGGTTTTGTTAATGTCTCCTTTCTTAAATAAAATAGAAATTACGGGAGTGCTGGGTGGTAGCGCAGGGGGTTAGGCACACATAGTGTGAAGCACAAGGACCATCATTAAGGATTCCAGTTTAAGACCCTGGCTTCCCACCTGAAGGAGGGAGTTATTTCACATGTGGTGAAGCAGGTCTGCATATCTCTCTCCCTCTCTCTCTCTCTTTCTCTCCCTCTCTCCGTGTCTTCCCCTCCTCTCTTGATTTCTCTCTCTGTCCTATCCAACAACAACAATAATAACAAGGGCAACAAAATGGGAAAAAGGGCCCCCAGGAGCAGTGGATTCATAGTGCAGGCACCGAGCCCCAGTAATAACCCTAGAGGCAAAAAAGAAAAAAAATTACTTATTAACATCAGAGAGAAGGGAAAATAATCAGAGCATCACTCTGGCACAAGTGATGTTGGACACTGAACTCAGAATCTCATGCTTTGGAGTCCAATGTTCTAACCATTGCCCACCTTAAGGGCCATACAGATTTATTTTCAGAAAAGGAAGACAGTGACAGAACCAGAGTTCTGGCACTTTAAAGTCAGGAATCAAACTTCTTTACTTTTACTTTTATATTTTATTTGTTATGATTGGATAAAGACAGAATATAGAGAGGGAGGGAACGAGGGAGAGAGAGAGAAGAGACCTGATATACTCCTTTAGTACTCCTCAAGCTTCCCTGCTGCATGTGAGGACTGAGGGCTTGAACTGGAGTCCTAGCACATGGTAACATGCATGCTGAACCAGGTGCTCCACAGCCCAGCCCCCCAGGAAGCAAACTTCTTAAGTCCAGAGTTAGAGCACAGTGCCACCTTGTGGGCTGTGAAGCCCCTTTAAATTATTCTTGTTTGGTTCCCTGAGACTTGAATTGATACACAGACTCAGTGTATCAGCTGCAAGCAAAGTGAAGATGCTTCTGAAAGGTGGGAAGATGGTGTGCTAGGAAGATGTGGAGGGAAGTTACTTCTAGCTGAGATGACCCACCAGAATGCTAAGCCACCCACTTTGGGCTTCAATTAAAAGGTATAGAGATTCCTGAATACCCTGGGATAAGAGGATGGCCTTAACACTCACAGACAACTTCTTCAATTCTTTAGCCTTGCATTAAAATGAACTTTGCATTTCATGGCATGGCACAAATACTTTATGACAGTGACACTCAGAGGAATTTCTGAGAGAGATGAGGTGGCATCAAACACCTGAAAGATTAAGTATTCTAAGTATTGCTATAGTGACAACTGATTATGATTTTTGATTTTCCTTTTTGCCATCAGGGTTATCACCAAGGCTCAGTGCCTGAAGACTCCACCATTTCCAGAGGCCATTCTTCTTATTATTATTATTATTATAATTTTTAAATATCTTTATTTTTTTATGGAGACAGAAATCACAAGGGAAGTGAGAAATGGAGAAGAAGAGAGACATATAAATACCTGCAGCACTGCTTCACCACTTGCACAACTTTCTCCCTGCAGGTGGGGACCAGGGGCTCAAACCTGGGTCCTTGTGCATTGTAACATGTGCACTCAACCAGGTGAATCACCACTTGGTCCCAGAGACCATTCTGTTTTCCTTGGTTAGATAAAGTCTGGGGGTGGGGGGAGAAACAGAGAAAAAGAAAGATACTACAGCACTGTCTACCACTGATGAAGCTTCCCTGGGTCCTCTAGATGCTCCCATGTGGGACCTAGGACTTGAACATGAGTCCTTGTGCATGGTAATGTGTGCACTCAGAGGAAGCCACCTGCCAGCCCCTTACTACCTTTTGGTGGATAAAACACAAAGGATGTGATTCAAGTGAAGAAGGGTCAGTTATATAATGTGACCAATGAGGGTGCTGTGAGATGAAGATTTGGTTAGGGTCTGGGCACTGGAGCTGTGGCATCCATACACACCAATTAGTGTTTGAAAAGTTAGACGTCATCAGCCCTGCAGAGCAGATAGACCATGGGTTGTGCAAACCTGAGGCAGCTACAAACCTGGCATGCTAAGATGCTGTACTTCTTGTGGGGAGGCCTCTTCTCGGGCACAGACTCCTGGCTTACCTGCCCTGCTGTACACCAGATGCAGGGGCCTAGGAGAATGTTCCGTGGCAGCAGGAGTAAGCCTATGGGACTAACTCAGCGTCCGGTGATAGTATCGTGACAAGAGATGACCCGGGGACTTGTGTCTGATAACAATCCGTTTATTGAACAGCACATCAGGGATTATAAGAGGTCATAGGAGGAAGTAAGTTATCCATTCCATATATGGTTTGGGAGAATAGGGGCAAAGAGAGGTAATGGGTTGGGAAAATAACAGAGCATTCCTAGCAAATACTGAGCAAGGGGTTTAATTGATCAAAGGAACGAGGAAAATAGGGTTATCAATAACTAGCAGACAGAGAGGGGTCTTAAGGGCAGAGAGAAGATAGATCGTGTAAGATTAAAGGGACCAGAGGGGGTGGATGAGTAAGGAATTTGCTCCTAGTTATTGTTTGATGGAGCCAAACAATGATATATGGGTCATATGTGATCAAGGAAGATGAACTTCCATTTACCTCTGAGTAGACAAACCATCTGGTTTTGGAACAAGGAAATGGACTGTGTGCAGAGTCTTTGTGAGGCAGGGAGAGTGACAGAGGGGACATTTCCTGGTGGTCATTTTCCTCCATGCTCAATCTCAGGTAGAGAGAGACTAATAGGAAGGTCATGCCACCCAGGCCCCCATATTTCAATAGGAGGTCCCACACCATGCTCAAGCATATCCTCATAATTTCCCTACACTAAGATATATGCATTTGCTCCTACACTGGATCACCAGGTAATTTCATTTTTATTAAAGGATCCTCCAGTCTTCCAAAAGAGCTGCAGAGTTTACATTCCCACAAGCAGTATAATGAAGTCCCTTTGTGTCCACAACTTTACCGAACATTTGTCATCTCCTGTTTTGTTGATGTAGGTCATTCTCCAGGTTTAATGTGAAATCTCAGTGTAAATTTTAGTTTGTGTGTGATCAATACTGGGTCACAGGCAATTAGAGGACATAGTTCTATACCACACCCACCACCAAAGTTCTCTGTCCCAATCTCAACTGTGCTCACATAGTATGGGTTTTTTTTTTTTTTCTTTTTCCTTTTTTTTTTCTTATTCATGAGTATCGGTTCTCTAGATTCCACAGGAGTGAAACTATCTGGTAATTGTCTTTCATCTCTTTACATATTGCTGAGTCATCAGGTAATGGAATATCAATGGTAAGGTAAGTAGAATCTCAGTGTAGTTTCAATTTGCAATTATCTAATATTAAGTATTTCTTCAGGTGTCTGTGAGCCATGTTTACCTCTTCTTTCAACAACTGTTCAGTTATTTGGCCACATTTTTGTTTGTTTTTTGCCTCCAGAGTTATTGCTGGGGCTCAGTGCCTGCACCATGAATCCACTACTCCTGGAGGCTAATGTTTCCCCTTTTGTTGCCCTTGTTGTATTATCGTTGTTGGGGTTATTGCTGTTGTCATTGATGTAGTTGTTGATAGATAGAACAAGGAAAAATGGATAATAGAGGAGAAGACAGAGAAGGGGAGGGAAAGATAGACACCTGCAGACATGCTTCACCTGTGAAGCAACTCCCCTGTAGGTGGGGAGCCAGGGGCTCGAACTGGGATCCCTGAGCTGGTCCTTGTGTTTCCCGTCATGTGCACTTAACCCACTGTGCCATCACCCAGACCACTTGGCCACAATTTTTTAAAAAGTTTTGTTAAGTGATTTAGGATAATAGGGGGGCAGCTCCGTATTTGCCACCCCCAGAGTTCCACATCCCATTCCCTCTGTTGGAAGATTCCCTATTATTTATCCCTCCCGGAGGATGGACCAAAATTCTTTACAGGCTGCACAAGGGAGAAGGTCTAGCTTCTGTAAATGCTTCTCCTCTGTACATGGTCCTAGGCAGGTCGATCTATAACCCCAGGCTATTCCTATCTTTACCTCATTGGGTAAAGCTCTGGGGAGGTGAGGGTCCAGGACACATTAGTGATTCTGTCTGCCTATGGAAATCAGGATGGCATCATAGTAGCATCTGCAACTTGGTGGGTAAAAGGTAGAAAGATATCAAGCAGGACAAATTTCCAAATAAAGAGGAATGTAAAAGAAGTAATAATAGAACAGATAGTAGTCCTGGAGGTGAGGTAGAGATAAAGCTTTGCACTTTCAAGCATGGGGTCCTGAGTTTGATCCCCCGCAGCACATGTGCCAGAGTGATGTCTGGTTCTTTCTCTCTCCTCCTTTCTCATAAATAAATAAAATCCTTAAAAAAAAAAACAAGAAAACAGATAAAACCAGGGGTCCTTATATGGAAAGAAACTAGGAAAGACTATTTTAGGTATATTCCAAGGGTTGGGCCATATCTTTATTGCTTCCCCCCCCCCGTGTAATGTGTACCAGTTCCCTATAGATATTTAGTATCAGTCACTTCTACAAATAGGAAGTGCAAATATCTTCTCCCAGTTAGTGTCACCTGGTTATCCTTGAATAGCTTTTTCAATGTATAGAAGCCTTTTAGCTTGATGCAGTACAGTTAATTTACTCGTTTTCATTCACGTCCATAGAGATGAGTCTCCAAATACATCTTGATGTGAAAATACTACAAAATGTTACCAATGAAGGTGACTGTGACAGAGCCCACAGCTCACAACCCTGGATACTTGCCTTTGTTTATAGAACACATTCTTGACATTAAAGAAAAATTATTGAGTCATGGCAGAAAGAACTTGAGAGAGAAGATAGAGATGCAGAGAGAAAGAGACATGTGCAGCACTTCTTCACCTTTTGTGACGTTTTCCCCCTGCAAGTGGGGGCAGAAGGCAAGGACCGACCGAGGGCTTAAACTGAGTCTTTGTGTATTGTCATTTCTTCCCCACCAACTGTGCCACTGCCTGGTCCCCGTTCTTGACATCTGTAGATCAACACATCTCTCTTTTCTTTTCCTTTTTCTGGTTTCTTCTTTTTCATAATGGCATATGGCCTACTGTGAACAATAATGACCATTAAAAAGAGGAAATAGCTTGAAAATTCTGGTGCCAGTATACGAGTCTTGCAGGGGATTTGTTTAAAAGATACACTATATGTTTATGATTTTCATTTAAAATATTGGGGTTGATTGGTCGTGAAGTCAGTTGAGCATACATATGTCTAGGACCTTTTTAATTATCATTTAATTTTTATTAATAGATATAGACACCTTCATTCCTGCTTCACTACTCGTGAAGCTTTCCCCCTGCAGGTGGGGACTCAGGGCTAGAACCGGGGTCCTTGTACACAGTAATGTGTGTGTTTCACCAGGTGCACCACTCCCTGGCCCATTGGACTTGTTTTATTTTTTATTGCCACCAGGTTTATTGCTGGATCTCAGTGCTGGCACTATGAATCCACTCTGCTCGGTGGCTATTTTTCTTTTTTTCTTTTCTTTCTACTTTTGTTTATTTGATATGACAGAAAGAAAAAATTGAGAGAGAGTGGGGTGATACAGAGGGAGAGAGAAAGAGGCACAGGGACCTGGTTCAAGCCCCTGGTACTTACATAGAGAGGGAACTTCACAAGCAGTGCCACAGTGCTGCAGGTATCTCTCTTCCTCTCTCCTTCTCTATCTCTCCCTCTCATCTCATATCTCTCCGTCCATTTTTCAGGGAGGCCTTATCATGACTTAGAATGAGCATCTACTGGGCTGTTGTCCTTTGTTTTTCCATTAGAGGATGTGCACTAGGTAGAAACCACAGGCTTGCGTTAACTGGAGTGGAGGAGCATCAGTCTAAAGGCAGTCTGCACTAGACACACCAGTGAAGTATTTTCAGATCTGGGCTCTGGGTTCCAGTCTAGGGGTCTGGGACTTGGCAGTTCTGTTAGCATGGGGATACTTACATTTTATCATTTTCAAGACTAGTGCATGCTAACTATGCAGTGAACAAGGGTGTACAAAGACCTATTCCAGGGCCTAGACATGAGTCTATTTGGAAGTAGTTCTATTTTTCATTTTGTGAGCAACATTTAGTCTGTTTTCCACAGGGACCTCAGGCATGAGAGTCTCTTTGCATAACCATTATGCTATTTACCCCCACCCTATACCTCATATTGTAAAATACTTTATTTTTCATTATTGAATAGAGACTAAGAGAAGTGGAGAGCGGAGAGGGACAGAAGAGGACACACCTGCAGAACAGCTTCACCAACTGTGAACTTTCCCCCTGCAGGTGGGGAGCAGGGGCTTGAATATGGGTCCTTGCACATGTGCATTCAACCAGGTGCACCACAGCCAAGCCCCTGTAATTATAATTCTAACTAATTATTTATCTTGTGAGTAGTTATAACTTGTTATTTGTCAAAATGTTGTGTACCAGTTCTGGGATGTGGCACAACGAATAAACTGTTGGACTCTCAAGCATTAGGCCGTGTTTGTCCTGGTAGCACATGTATCAGAGCAATAGCTGTTTCTCTCTCTCTCCTGGCTATCATTCTCACACACACACACAAAAAGTTCTCTACCATATACTTAAATTGCCGATATATTGCATACCACAGTCACAGTCTAACTTGCATGGCTGAGAGTTTAGCTTTCTCCTGAACTAAGATAATGGAGAAAAGTTTTTGTAATGTTAGGTAATGGGGAATGTTCATAATATCACTTCAATTTTAAAATATTTAATTTAATGAGAGAAAATTACAGGGAGTTGGGCAGTAGCACAGTAGGTTAAGCACACATGGTGCAAAGTGCAATGACCAGCATAAGAATCCTGGTTTCTCGAGCCCCTGGCTCTCCACCTGCATGGGAGATACTTCACAGGCACTGAAGCAGGTCTGCAGGTGCCTCTTTCTCTCCCCCACTCTGTCTTCCCCTCCTCTCTCCATTTCTCTCTGTCCTATCCAATAAGGACGAGAAGAAGAATAACTACAATAATAAAAACAACAAAAAAGGGCAACAAAAGGGAAAAATATGCCCACTAAAAGTCCTATGGCAATATTTTACATATTGAAAAACAATTTCTTAATTATTCTGTATCCAACTGTAGTCAGGAGATAGCTCATGAAATAGATGACCTTATTGGGTGTGAGTTCCTGGGTTCAAACCAGGTATGAAACAGGAGTACCAGAGAGCACATGGAGAGTGGGAGGAGTGGCGGGAGAGCTCCATGAATGGTGGCATGGTGCTAGGTGTCTCTCTAGATAAACGGAAAGAAAAAATAGGCTTGGGAGTTTGCTCAGTACTCTCACAGCCCAGAGTTTATTCCTCAGGGAACACTAATAAAGAACATGTATATATATATATATGTATATACATGCATATACATATACAAATATATACATACATATACATGTTTGTATATATGTATGCACACACATATATATGCACATATATTTTAAATTTTGAATATATATATATATATATATATATATGAAAACAAAATAACAAAATAGAATTTGCAGGCCATCAAAATATCTCACTTTAATAGTGTGGTGTGGGTGGGAGGAGATAGCATAATAGTTATGCGAAGATCATAATGGTCATGCCTCAGGCTCCAAAGTCCCAGGTTCAATCTCCCACACTACCAAAAGTCAGAGCTGATCAATTCTCTGATTAAAATAAATAAATAAATGAATAAATAAACAAACAAATAAAAATAGATCATTACTGGGATGCTCTGACATGCCTGGAATCTAGTTTCAAGACAGCTCTCTCTGCATTGGAGGAAGCTTTGGTGATGAGTCTATTTGAAAATCAGGTCAGAGTAGTACAGCCCTGCTGACAGAATTTTAAAGCTACTTTTTTTCAATAGACTTAAAATATGTATTTACGGTTTAGTGTAGGCTGTGTTCCAATTACTTTACATGTGTTAGCTGACTGGATTGGTATAATAACCCTATGAAGCTGATTATACCTGTTTTATACATAAGGAAACTGGAACAAATTCTAAGATGCTTATCCAAGGTCAGCACATGGCAGCAGCAAAATCTCATTTGTTTTTTGTTTTGTTTTGTTTTGATTTTTAGAAGTAAATGATCCAACCTTTATTTGGACTGGCAGAACCCAAATTTACGTCCCACTCTGGAGCTTATATTTACTACATTGCATTTCTTTTTCCAGGAAAAAGGACTACAAAAATAAAAATTATTACAAACAGTAAGGCATATTTTATTTCTTTCAACAAGTTATTTTTATCTCAATGAAAATAAGCTAGAGTAACACAATTTTACAAAAATAAATTTTTATTAAAAGCAGTAGTGTCTGAGCAGGAGACAGTACAAATTTGTGAACAGTGTAAACATCACCACATTCACCTCAGCCTGACTGAATGCTGATAGACAACTTTAATGGCTCTAAGAAACTTACTAGAAAGATACATTAGTTCTACTGTACACAAAAACACACTCTAATTCTGATTAGGAAAAGGTACTTTATCGAAGTCAGTCCCATCACCAAATACCGGCATCATCACAAACAGCTATGAGAATGCTGCTGTCTCTGCTAAAGCTGGTTTGACGAATAGCAGCACCACATTTATGATGACTCCATGTTGTACATCTAGGGAGAAAACATGACAACAGGTTAAATACTATCCATGCAGAATGCTGTCATGTCTCATTCATTTACGTCTAACTCACTTAAAACAGTGAATGAGAGAGTGAACAATGTTCCACCTCATGTAGAAGGCATTCAAACAAAACGGACTTCACACAAAGACTTCTGTGCAAAATGAGCAATTTAAATTTTAAGATGTACTGTGTAACTTACACAGAGAACTAAGTTGCCTTCACTATACTCCTGAAAAACAATAAACAAACAAAAAAGTAGGGCTGGGGAGACAGCATAGTGGTTATATGAAAGATTTTCATGCCTGGGGCTCCAAAGCCCCAGGGTTCAAACCCCAGCACCACCATAAGCCAGAGCTGAGCAGTGTTTTGGTAAAAAATAAATAGGTACATCAAAATAACTCTGGAATGATGTAAGAATCTCTAAAGTGATAAAAACATTTTAGAGAAAAGGGCAGAAATTATAAACAGAAATTTCTAAATACTTACTTAGCTTTGTGAGGATCTTCAACTTCTAAATCCCAAACATAGAGTTTGCCAACCCGACTGCCCAACGCAAGCATCTGTATAAATCTATTTTTTTAAAAAAATCAAATTATCAAAATAAGGCCACTGAGTAGCCAAGTTGTCCTAAGACACCTTTCTACTTTTAGAAAAGTCACCTCTTAAAATGACTATATTTTCATTCTATTGCATTATTTACTTCTGATTTGTAAATGGGAGCAAGAACCACTATAAATGAACTATAAGATCTCATCTGAAATTTTGCTTTCCAGTAATCTGCTACCCCATGGCCAATTGTGATAAGTAATTACATGGTATCTGGTGGCAGAGAAACACAAATTTTATTACAGTAATGTTGCAACTGTCCCTTTTTATTGCTATTAATTAATGTGCTAAGTGCACGGATCAGGTTCCTGATTGAAGCCCCGGGCTCCCCACCTGTAGTGGAGTCGCTACATAGGCGTTGAAGCAGGTCTGCAGGTGTCTGTCTTTCTCTTTCCCTCCTTTCTCCATTTCTCTCTGTCCTATGTAACAATGACAACATTAATAATAACAACAACGACAACAATTAAAAAGTTGATTTTCCCACTGTCATTTTATACAACAATAAAAAGTTGCTTTTCTCATCGTCATTTTAGAACTGACAATTCATGTAACACGGTAACACACCTACCAAGTGACAGTGACATATATTCATTTATGCTGATTCAGTATCCACAGTTGAGGATAAGAAGTCTGATTAGCAACAGAATTTGATAACACAAAAGCATTACATTGTATGGGATATTTATTTTGGAAATCACAATTGTGTCTCTGCCAGACAAAAATCACCTTCAGTTCTAGGCTCTTTGGTGTCCATACACTTCCAGTGTTTTATAGGAAAAAGAAAATCATAAATTCTGTCTGAGAATGCATGGTTCTTCAATATGGGCCCTGCTACTTCACTACTTTCATCTTTTCCCACCCAAAAGCTTACTGCATTTGTAACTCCAGGAAATTCACTTCATCTGGGTAACTGGTCAGTCATCTTAAGATTATTATGAATACTTATTTAAATTTATTTAAAGTCTCAGCAAAGAAAAAAGATGAAGAGACTTGTAGTCATTTCTGAAAGCATTGACCGTCTCACTTCCAAAATCAGGAAGGACGTAGGCAGACTGTGAAGTGACTGCCAATACCATGCCCAAGAATAAAAGCAAGGAGGCAAAAAAGAGAGAGAGCTGATGTTTGCGGACGACAGTCAGGAGTGTGCGACGGAAATTAATTGTTAAGAAGTGTATGATTAGAAGCAATGTGTTTTGATGGTATAAAGAGATGTCACATCAGAGGACCTGGAGAAACACCTCACATGTTATACTAGTTGGTGTTCCAGACCACTGGGGTGACAAAGCTGATGCCATATGCACAGTGGAGATGAAGCTGCAAGCCTAAGAGTATATGGTGAACTTCCAGAACAGGGTAAAGTCAGTGAAAGCTCTTGGTCATGGAAATGATGATGACAATGTGGTAGCTAAACTGAACTCAAGAGTTTGTGAAGACAGCTCTACTATTTGTATTCTGAACATAATCTGCTGAGACACTGAAACGTCACTCAGAAACAATAGGATGCTCTGGATCTCCCCACCCCGCCACTACCTTGTATTAAATCAATTAAATAATTTTATAAATCCTTTTCAAACTTTTATTTATTTATTATTGAATGCAGACAGAGAAACTGAAAGGGGATAAAGAGGGAAAGAGGGGGTGGGGCAGTAGCACAATGAGTTAAGTGCACATGGCGCAAAGCACATAAAGATCCTGGTTTGAAGACCCCAACCCCCACATGCAGGGGAATTGCTTCACAGGAGGAGAAGCAGGTCTGCAAGTGTCTATAATTTTCTCTTTTTCTGTCTCCCCCTCCTTTCTTGATTTCTCTCTTTCCAATCCAACAACAATGACAGCAACAACAATAATAAAAATGACAACGATAAACAACAAGGGCAACAAACGGGGAAAAATAGCCTCCAGGACTAGTGGATTTATAGTGTGGGCACTGAGCCCCAACAATAAACCTGGAGGCAAAAAAAAAAGAGGGAAGGAAACAGAGAGACACCTGCAGCCTGTGTCACTACTTGTGAAGCTTTCCTCCTGCAGGTGGGGACCAGGAACCCTGATCCTGGCACCTTTAGGAATATAATGTGAGCACATAACACAGTTGTGCCACCGCATGGCCCCCAAATCAAATATTTTTCCAAGTGTAGGTTGTTGTAACCTGGGAAGTGGTACAGTAGATAAAAAACTGGGCTCACAAGCACAATGTCCCCAAGTTTGACCTCTAGCAATAGCGTATGCTACAGTGACCATACTCTGGTGCTCTCTTCTCTCTACAGTAAATATTTTTTTAAATAACACACTAGTTTACTTTCATTATTACATTTTTTCTAAAATTCACACTAAATTATCTAATATACTGTTCTTTAGATGTATTAGATTTAAAAGCAAAAGAATTCCCTCTGTGACTGATTTACATGCACAGTTAATGTATGCTTTGGATAAACTGCCTTGCCACCATGGAATATGATAGACCCTAGTTTCAATTAATCTGTTTATTTTACAGAGTTCATCTGTATGCTCCAGTTACCTAGTTATGTCCTGGAGTGTTTTGATAAAAGTTAAGGGAGGCAGAAATCTGCACTTGTTATTTTATGTTTATTGCCACCAGGGTTATCACAGGGGCTAGGTGTCTACATGGCAAAGCCAGCACTCCTGGAGGCTATTTTTCACATTCCTTCCTTCTTCCTTCCCTTTTTTTCTTTTCTTTTCTTTTAACTTATTTGACATGGCAGATAGAAATTGAGGGGAGGAAGAGATAGAGAGGGAGAAAGACAGACATTGGTACACCCTGTTAAGCATACTAGTAAAAAGTACAAGGACTCCCTCCTAAGGTCTGAGTGCCCACCCCAACCCCCACAGGGGAATACTTCACAAGTGGTGAAGTAGGCCTGTAGGTGTCTATCTCTCATTTTTTAAAGAAAATTAAATATTATTATTTATTATTATTGGAAAGACAGAGAGACATTGAGAGGGGAGGAGGAAATAGAGAGGGAGAGAGACAGAGATACCTGCAGCACTGTTTCATTACTTGTGAAGATTTCCCCTTGCAGGTGGGGACCAAGGGCTTGAACCCATGTCCTTGTACACTGTAATGTGTGTGCTTAATTAACCAGATGTGTCACTGCCTGGCCCTGGTGTCTTCTTTCTCTGTCTCCATTCCTTTCTCAATTTCTCTCTGTCCTATTCAATAAAATGAAAAAAAAAAAAAAAAAAAAAAAAAGGCCGCCACGAGCAGTGGACTTGTATTGTCAGCTATCCAAGACCAGTGATAACCCTGGAGAAAGAGACAGAGAGAGACATATGCAGACCTGCTTCACCACTAGTGAACCATGGAAGCATGCATGGTAATGCATGCACTTAACTAGGTGTGCCACTGCCTAGCACCCTGAAATCAAAATAGAGAGGCTATGTTCACATTTACAAAGTTGTATGTAGTTTTATGCTATTGGGTTTGGGAAATGTCATGACATATTTTTTCCTATGTAAAAATGCATCATGTTTCTGACAACCCAATGTTGACAAGATGACACATATTCTTGTCATCTTTTTACATTGTTCACATCATTAAAAAAAAAACTGGTTTCCAAAATGTTGTCTAGTTCATACAGCATTTCTGATTAGTAGCTGGAAAAATATGTTAAATAATATCTCAACACCAGAGGGGTAGACTTAAAATTTAGCAGGAGGCCCCAAGTGTTACTCCTAACATCACATGTCAGAGTGGTGCCCTGAATCTCTCTCATGTTAGTATTTTAAAAGCAAAATAAAGAAAATCATAAAATATATTCTGACCACAATGGAATCAAACTAGAAATCAATAAGACAAATATAACAAGAGGCTAAAGGTAAGTTCATAACACCAAATGCTTATCTTAGTATAAAGTTTCAACTAAGCAATAAATTCCGGGTGAAGAAACTCGTAGGCATCCAGGAAGAAGTCCTGCTGCTGTAGCTATCTTCTGTACTCTGGCACCTGATTTCCACTACAAAGTTCATGCCATGGCAGTTGCCTGAAGTGAGGGAAACAAACTGAGATTCTTTTTTTAATATTTATTTATTTATTCATTCCATTTTGTTGCCCTTTTTTATTGTTGTAGTTATTATTGTTGTTGTTATTGATATCATCGTTGTTGGATAGGACAGAGAGAAATGGAGACTAGAGGGGAAGATAGAGAGGGGAAAAGAAAGATACCTGCAGTCCCAATTCATCACTTGTGAAGCAAGCCCTCCCCCCCAACCCCCGCAGATGGGAAGCCGGGGACTCAAACTGGTATCTTTACACTGTCCTTGTGCTTTGTACCACGTGTGCTTAACCCACTGCATTACCACCCAACTCCTGAACTGAGATTCAGTTGAGATAAGCACTCATGAACTTCTGAAGAACAGAATAGTCGGCTGACCTCAAGTACAGTGTAAGCATCCAACTCACCCCTTTACCTAGTCACCCATCACTGATCTATTAAAAAGAGCTTTTTTCTAAGTATGGAAAGGCTGTAGAGGTTACTATAGTAAAAGACAAAGGTATTGGGTTGGGGAGATGGCATAATACTTATGCAAAAAGACTTTCTGGTCTGAGGTACCAAAGGTCCCAGGTTCAACCCTCAGCATCACCATAAGCCAGAGCTGAGCAGTGCTCTGGTCCCATGAGATAGGGCCTATGTTCACATGTATCCATAAATTAGGGCAGACTATATACCTGAAAGAAAAAGGGCACAATAGTCTGTAGTGAGTCAGTATATGCAGCCAGCAAGTAGAAAGACCTAAGGAGACACCATAAAATTCCTTTAATGAAATAGTGTCTACTTAAGAGTTAGATACCGTCCTCACCTACTTCCTATTATACTTCCCTCAGTCACTCCAAAGCTAACCTTATCAAAGTAAGGACTACAAAAGCTGGATAAAGGCAAGACACAGCGCAAGGACTGCCATAAGGATCCTGGTTAGAGGCCCCAGCTCCTCACCTGCAGGGGAGTCACTTCACAGGCGGTGAAGCAGGTCTTTCTCTCCCCCTCTCTGTCTACCCCTCCTCTCTCCATTTCTCTCTGTTCTATCCAGCCACGACGACAACAATAATAACTACAGGAACAATGAAAAACAAGGGCAACAACAGGGAAAATAAATTAATTAATATAAAAAATTAAAAAGGTAAGAGACTGACATACTTTGATGATGACTCTTTAGTCACTATCAGGCCACCCCATCAGCTGGGGCCCTAGTCAGGGAGTCCAGAGCATACCAAACATACATGATGGGCTTAGGTCTCGAATAGATCCCTTTCGCCATTGCTACTAGTCATCTCTATGAGGAACAACACAATAGACCCCTCTGTGGGTCCCCATAGGACCTTGCCCTCAATGTGAATCAAAAGCAGTAGAGAATGTTCCATTCCCTGAGTGGAGGATGGACAAAATACTCTATGCTACACCTGAGGAAGATGGGTCCTGAAATTGGGGGAGCTTGAAACATTCCTACGTATGACCACAGAATGTAAACTCATATCCATAGGGATGCAGAGGTCATATAGGCTCCTAAGCTGAATATGGGCCCAGGATCAGATCAAATTGATGAGGTTTACAGTCAACAATATCTATATACCTTTCCCATATTTGGGAACTACTCTCTTCCCTGATCCAGCTTTCTAGTCCTTCTTCCAGCTGTGACATCATCTCCCCAGACAGTAACTTAGATCCACTTTCATATCAGATGTCAGGCTCAGAGAAACAAACAAACAAAAAAACAAAAAAACTAGTATAGTCATGGACCCTTTGGAATATAACTAAAAATAGGCCTACTAAATATCTACAAAACAGAGACCACCCCCCCCAAACCCTTCATTAGCACTATAACAGCCTTTACGTTCATGATTAGTCAACAATTTGTTTGGCTTTATATATTAACTCTTTTTTCAGCCACCAGGTTCTAGATGCTAACATGATGCGAACCAGACTACCCTGGACAGATGACCCCATCAATGTATCCTAAAGCCCCACTTCCCCAGAACCCCACCCCACTAGCAAAAGAGAGAGACAGCCTGGGAGTATGGATCGACCTGCCAATGCCCATGTTCAGCAAGGAAGCAATTATAGAAGCCAGACCTTCCACCTTCTGGACCCCATGACCCTGAGTAGATACTCCCAGAAAGATAAAGAATAAGAAGCTATCAAGGGAGTGGATGGGACACAGATTTCTGGTAGTGAAAAGTCTGTGGAGTTGTACCCCTCTTATCCTGTGGTTTTGGTCAGTGTTTCCTTTTTATAAATAAAAATTAAAAAATAAAACAAAATACGGAAGAATGAAATAGCCACATTCATTTGTTTGTTCACTTACATAAGGAATGCACAAATCACCAGAGGCTATAAACAACAATTATTTGGTAGTGATAAAAGCAAGTGCTCACTTCACTGGGGGGTGAAACTACCTGGATAAATCTAAGCATTGTAAATGTGGAGTGGGTACATTACACCCGTCTCGGAATTATGCTTGGGCCACATGAAGCTCCAAGGAAGGAAGAGAGAGAGAAAAACCCCATACCAGGAGAAATGGCAGAAAAAATTTAAGTTGAAGGGGGGATTCTTCTCATTACTAGCTCTGTCATTTCACTTTCAAACAAACCTGAAGCCACCCAGTCTGGGAGGTAGTGTGATAACAAATGAGTCAGAACACTGAAGTAGGAAAAAGTGTACATATTTCAGTGAAGAGTAATTAACTCAGAGGAATGGGAGACTGCACAACAATTTCATGCCTGAGTCTCCAAGGCCTCAGGCTCAATCGCCAGCACTACCAGAAGCCATAGTTGAGCAGTGCTCTGGTAGGTAGGTAGGACACACTCAGTATTTACAATTATATTATGAGGGAATAAGAGAGAGTTCATCACATAGTGCAATGCCCCGATCTGAATCCCAGCACTATATGGTGGGTACTATGGAAAAAGTAGCTCTGGTGCTGTGGTGTCTCACCTTCTATCAGAATGAAAAAGCATCCCACTCAAGCGCTAATTAGAAGGGACATATGCACCTCTATGTTCACAGCTGCGTTATTCACAATAGCCAGAGTGGAAACAGTCTGGATGACCATCATCAGATGACTGACCAAAGAAGTTATGACATATATAGTCTATGGAATACTACTGTACAGTTAAAAAGATGATATTGTGTCCTTTGGGACAAATGGATGGAACTGAAGGTGATTATGCTTAGTGAAATAAGTAAACAGATGAAAGAAAACTACCAGACAGTTTCACTCATATGTGGAATTTAGAGAACTGATTTACATGAACTTGCCAAAGGGGGGGGGTCCAAATAAAACAGAAGCAAGGAAACTGTTAAGAATTATGAAAACTACAGTGGTTATCTTTGCGAGGTGGAAGGGTGGAGATGGTATGGAACTATAAAGTGTATATCTTATAATCTTGTAACCAACTATTAATAATAAATAACTTAAGCCCCGTTCCTTAACACACAAACCTGTATTATGTCTTGGGTTGCAGGAAAAGTAATGGAGTATTTGTCTATGTAAAATGTGTCATGTCTTTTATGACAACCCAATAAATATCATTTAAAAAGACTATCAAGGAAGAATTAAAATCATTAACGTGAATATACTACCCAGAGCCATCTACAAATTTAATGATATCTCCATAAAGATCCCAAACACATTTCTAGGAGAACAAATGTTACAAATATTTATCTGGAACCAGAAAAGACCTAGAGTTGCCAAAAGAATCTTGAGTAGAAAAAACAGAATTGGAGACATCACACTCCCAGATCTCAAAATTGTATAATGGGGTCATTGCCATCAAAACTGCTTGTTAATGGAACATGAATAGACACAATGCCCAGTGGGATAGAAGTGAGAACGGAGAAGAAAGCCCCCACATCATGGACATCTAATCTTTGACAAAGGGGCCTAGACTATTAAATGGAGCAAGCAGAGTCTCTTCAACAAATGGTGTTGGAAAAAATGGGTTGAAACATGCAGAAGAATGAAACTGAATCACTATTAACAATAGTTTAATAATCAAAAAATTTAAAGAGCTTGCCAAACTCAACAACAAGAAAACAAATGACAACATCCAAAAGTGGGGAGAAGCCATGGACATAATATTCACAACAAAAGAGACCCAAAAGGCCAAGAAACACATGAGAAAATGCTCCAAGTCTTTGAATTTTAGAGAAATGCAAATAAAGACAATCATCAGATATCACTTCACTCCTGTGAGTATGTCCTACATCAGAAAAGGTAGCAGCAACAAATGCTGCAGAGATTGTGGGGTCAAAGGAACCTTCCTGCACTGCTGGTGGGAATGTCAATTGGTCCAGCCTTTGGGGAGAGCATTCTGGAGAACTCTCAGAAGGCTAGAAATGGACCTGCCCTATGATCCTGCAATTCCTCTCCTGGAGACATATCCTAAGAAACCCAACACACCCTTACAAAAAGATTTGTGTACACATATGTTCACAGTAGAACAATTTATAATAGCCAAAACCTGGAAGCAACCCAGGTGTCCAACAACAGATGAGTGGCTGAGCAAGTTGTGGTCTATATATGCAATGGAACACTACTCAGCTATTAAAAACAGTGATTTCACCATTTTCAGCCCATCTTGGATGGAGCTTGAAGAAATCATATTAAGTGAAATAAGTCAGAAACAGAAGGATGAATATGGGATGATCTCACTCTCAGACAGAAGCTGAAAAACAAGATCAGAAGAGAAAACACAAATAGAATCCAAACTGGAGTTGGTGTATTACACCAAATTAAAAGACTCTGGGTTGGGGGTGGGGGAGAGTGTAGGTCCTGGAAAAGGATGACAGAGGACCTGGTGAGGATTGTATTGTTAGGTGGAAAACTGAGAAATGTTATTCATGTACAAACTATTGTATTTACTGTGGTATGTGAAACTTTAATCTCCCAACAAAGAAATTTAAAAAAAAAGAGTATTGATCAAGGGTTGGGGGTAGACAGCAAATGGTTATGAAAAGATACTCTCATGTCTGAGGCTTTAAAGACCCAAGTTCAATCCCTCGTACCACCATAAGCCAGAGCTGAGAAGTTCTCTAGTAAAAAAAAAAAAAAAAAGAATGTGGATCAAACACCAAGAAACTTCCTTCAGGTTTTCACCTGTAAGATAATAACCTCTATGTCATAAGTCAGTGAAGCTGGCAGATTCCATGAGACAAATCATATTCTTCCTTCTAAGAGAAGAGGCCCACAAGGGTCATGCCTCCATACACCTGAAGGTTACTGCTCTGCAGATCTCAACTTACAGCATTCAGAACTTCATCTCTGTGCCCTTCCACACCACCAAATATTGCCACCAGAGTGTCTGTCTAACACAGACAAAAAAAAAAGGTCAAAATCACTTACTGTAGACTTTTATATAGTAACTTGTAAAGTTTGGACTTTGGTGGGAGTCGGGTGGTAGCGCAGTGTGTTAAGTGCAGGTCTAGCAGAGCACAAGGACCTGCATAAGGATCCCAGTTCTAGCCCATGGTTCCCCACCTGCAGGGGAGTTGCTTCACAAGTGAAGCAGGTCTGTAGGTGTTTATCTTTCTCTCCACCTTTCTGTCTTCCCCTCTTCTCTTGAATTATCTCTGTCCTAGGTGACAATTACAATAGCAATAATAACAATGATATGCAATAAGGGAAACAACAGGGGAAAATAAATATTTTTTTTAAAAACTTGGACATCAGCTGTATAAAGTACAAAAATGGGATTATACTGTAACTTTAAATATTTGTATCTCATGGAAATTTACAGGTATGAGCTCAAACTTTCAAGAGCAGAAAAAAATATACCTATAGGTCTTAAAAACATTTTAGGACAGGCAAACATAACTTACTTTTATAGTATGCTTACTTGGTCATGCACTTGACCCCAGTTTGAGCCTGGCCACCATAGTACTGAAGGAAGCTTCCGTGCTATGATAGCTTTCCTGAATGAGGAGAAATACTTCTGAGGTAGTACTCAGGGGTGCACTGAGAGGGGTGAGGGGGAGAATTGGGGAGATGAGAGAGGGAGGGAGTTCAATTGCACTACAACTGAACCAGAAGCCTACCTTTATGCATTGCATTGTTATGGGATTAATAATCCTAATTATGCCTCTAGATCCAGCCACAGCCAGCAGAAGATGGCTGGTATTGCTATCATATGTCCACCCACAAGTGTAAACATTTTCATCAGCCTAAGATATGTCAGTTAAGAAGTAACTGTTTTCGAAAAGTAAAAGGGTTATAATTCAGCACGTGGAGGTTCTCAAGAACTGATAAAAGTTTCTGACACAGAAGTTCTCATTTCTCTTTACACCATCAGATTTAAACAAGTCTTTTCATCAAAAGGCTACATGGGGGGGGGGGGTGGCACACAGGGTTAAGCGCACAGAGTGCAAAGTGTGAAGACTGACTTAAGAATCCTGGTTCAAGCCCCAGGCTCCCACCTGCAGGGAGGGTTGCTTCACAAAGGGCAAAGCAGGTCTGCAAGTTTCTTTCTCTCCCCCTCTCAATTTCTCTGTCCTATCCAAAGCAACAACAATAACAATAGCAACAACAATGGAACAAAGATGGCTAGCAGGAGCAATGGATTTGGATTTGTAATGCAGGAACTAAGTCCCAGTGATGACCCCGGAGGCAAAAAGAAAAAAATCTACAGCATGTGATAAACAAAAGCAATGCCTTCCACTCAATATTTTTTACTGTTTGGCTTCTTGCTTCACTACTCAACTCTGCAGTGACAGCGAGGCACTGCCTGTGTACCTATGAAGTTTATTTACCCAAACAGTGGCCAGGGCCAGAGAGGCAGCCCTGCAAGCAGCACAACAAGCTTGTATGACTGAAACCCCTGAGGTTCAGCTTCACTCCAAGACACCACCATATGCCGGAATCAGGCAGTGCTCTGATCTCTTCCCAACTGTAACAAAGATCAATAACTATTGAACAAATCAAGTGGCCATCACCCATGGCTACAGCATTCTGGCCCTTGCTGTATTCTCAATACTTTCCAACTAGAGCCAGTCAGAAACAACTGAATGACAAGTCACTGTTCTTCCTTTCTCTTTTAATATTTTATTTATTGTAATGAGAGAGATACAGAGAGAAAGACCAGAGCACTGCTCAGCTCTGGTTTACGATGGTTTTGGAGACTGTACTGGGGACCTGGGAACTTTAGGGTTCTCAGGTCAAAAATAAGCAAATAAAAAAACAACTATATATAAATAAATATATATATTAAAAAAAGCAGAACACTGATTAGCTCTGGCTTATAGTAGTGCAGGGGACTGAACCTGGGACTTCAGAGCCTCAGTCATGAGAGTCTCTTTGCATAACCATTATGCTGTCTACTCCCCACCGAAATAATAAAATATAAAAATCTGTCTCGTGACAGGTTGGGAGTATGAATCTCTGCCCTTGAGAAGCTAATACAGAAGCCAAACTTTCCACGTTCTACACCTCATAATGATCCTGCGTCCATATTACCAGAGATAAACAATAGGGAAGTCTTCAAGGGAGGGAATGGGATACGTAGTTCTGGTGGTGGGAACTGTGTGGAATTGTACCCCTGCAGGTGGGGAATGTGGGCTCAAACCTGGGTCCTCGCACTTGCACTTGGAGATAATGGGCATGAAATCAGGTGTGCCACCACCAGTCTCCCCTGAGGGTGTAATTACTTATGTAACCAAATCTGTCTTCCACAAATACTCAACAATCAAAAATGTATTACATTTATACCCTTTCCTTACACACACACTCTCACCCCCCCTCACTTGTTTTTACTTCTGCTCAGCTCTGGCTTATAGTGGTGCTGGAGAGTGAACTTGAGATCTTTGGAGCCTCAGACATGAAAGTCTCTTTTGCATAACTATTACGCTATCTCCCCAGCCCACATTTATACCCTTTTCTTTGAAAGCAATCACAAGCAACAAACAAAACATATATGTATGAACTGCACAGAAATATCACTAGATTCATACAGACTTAAGGTTAACTGGTCAACTAGTTTTAGAAACAAGTGCTCCTTATATATTTTTAAAATTTTATCAAAAGAGTAACATTTCCCACAATAGCTAATTTGAATAAAAACAGACAAAATAGTCTGCTGTGCCAAGTATTACCCATTTAAAACAAAGCAAAGCAAAAAGTTAAGCAATACAAAATGACTATGCATCTCAACTACAAAACAGAAAACTTGAGAGTAATGTAAATTGGAATTATTCTAAACTCGACAGTTTTTTAAAGATGCTTTCCACTGCAAAGTAACTGTAATGCTGAGTGTTCAGCACGTACCTTGAGACTATTCACAGTTGAAGGAGCATTTACACTTCTTTGACTTCTATTTCCCTTCCCCCAGCTTTTCCTTCCAGGTGTATTCAGGGTATTTGTATGTGTATTGAAGCTTTCTGTATTTGTACCACTTTCTACACTGACAGCATCATCCTGCAAGGAATAAGTTTAGGGAAAAAATCCACCAAGTGTTAACACTCTTTTTTAGTAGCAAATTACTTTTACTGGATAGCCCGACTGATCTAAAAAGAAAAAGCATTTTCTAAGAAACAGACTTTTTTGTTTCCAAATAAAGATTAAAAAGCATACCAGCTGGTGTCAGCAGGTGGCTCACCTGTGGAGTGTACAGGCTACCATGTCTAAGACCCTGGGTCTGAGTCCCAGGCCACCATAGAAGACAGCTTGTGGGGTGGGGGTAGGGCTTCAGGAGTATTGGAGATGTGCTGTGGGGTCTCTCCTATCTCTCTATCTCTTATCTCTCACCTATCATCTAGAGAAAAGAAAAAAGGGGCAGGTTGGGGACATCAGGTGGCTTACCAGGGTGCCAGCACAAGTCGCTACATGGGAACATCTTGGGTAGATGGGGGGGGAGTTTGCCAAGTGGTAGAGTGGTGTCACAGTCTATCTCATTCTCTGTCACTTACCCTTTATCACAAGAAGAAAAAAAGAAGAAACTGGACACTACAAACAGTAAAGTTCTCTAAGCATTAAAGTCCCAAGTGCATTCTAGAATTGGTGACTTGACATATCAGCAAAAAATACAAGGAAAGCACCCCCAATGAGAAAGGTGGGAATGATACTACCTCTATGTGGCCTCATGTGTGCCAGTCTCTTTAATATTCTGGCTTATTTCACATAACTGATCTTTTGCTGGGGAGGGCTGCAGGTTTCAAACTCACTTGCACTTAACCTGCTGCTAACCTGCTTCAATACCCCCGACTCCCTATCTGTGGGAATTCTAACCTAATAACTGTATCCCAGCTTCTATTCACTGCGAAAAACATGCCTAAAAAAATTTAAGAGAATAAAACATTTTAGCAAGTAAAAACCAGACCACCATCCGCTGCAGGGAAGCAAAGATGTTTATTACAGATTCGAATCTGGGATGAGTGGGGGACTGCCAGCAGTCCACCAAGGCTCAACCCCAAACAGAACTCAAGCCACACAATTTATAGGATTCTAGAGTGCATTCTGGGTGTGGAGATATGCAAAATGAGGATTCTACAACACACTCAATAACAATTTACTGGAAATGGGGGATCCAATCATTTCAGACATAGCAACACACTAAGCAGCCTATAGGAATTGTTTGATTTCAAATCTTTATGCAAAATAGGGTTGCCACACTTTCCCGTTATCAGCTAAGACTGCCTGGCTATCAGCTCCCTCGACCTTGAGCAAGCGGTTGGGTTTCAAGGACTTGGGTTTGCAGTTAAGCTAGCTATTTCTTTTAAGACAAACAACAAGTGGCTTATATCTTAGTGTGGTTTCTTGTCCAGCCCCGTTTTCATAAACGGGAGTTACAGGAATTTTCCACTTCACAACTTGCACTTAACCTGCTGCTAACCTGCTTCGATACCCCCGACTCCCTATATGTGGGACTTCTAACCTAATAACTGTATCCAGTCCCAGCTTCTATTCACTGAGAAAAACCTGCCTAACAAATTTAAGAGAATAAAACATTTTCAAAGGACGGGAATAAAGGAGGTCAAAAATGTCAACTCCTGGTGGTGCAAAACACAAGGACTGCTGTAAGGATCCCAGTTCAAGCGCCTGCTTCCCCTCCCAAAGGGGAGTCGATTCAGAAGCAGTGAAGCAGTGTTGTTTTCGAAGGGTTATGTTGTTTTCTCCGGGCTGGCTTCACGGGCAGGTAACAGACGACCAGGGACTCATAGTTGAGCTGTAGGCAGTATCTCTTTATTCATGCAGGACGCAGCACAATCTAAGACGAGCTAAGCTAAACTCAAGGTAAAGTACTCTAAAACTCACAATGCTGTCTTTATATATACTTGCCAAGTAGGGTGGAAACAGGGTGTGACATAGAGAGGGTGGAGAGAAAAGTGACTGTTGACAATCAGAGTGTGACAAGGAGAGGATCAGGGTGTGACAAGGAGGGGGGGTGGAGCAAAAACATATCATGAAACAGTGGGGATTGAACCAATGCCCTGGAGGGAGGTGCTTGTTAACAGCGGTTATATAAATAGAATGAAGTGGTTATGTAAATAGAATAGTGTTAAGCAGGGGGGATTTAAACCAAATGAAACAGAAGGGGTCTCATGCATACCAACAATTCCCCCTTTCTTTTTAACTAATGGCCATTGTGGGGTGAACAGAAACGTATATCGTACAGGCGTTTTCAAAATAACTGGCATAAGACATGGAAAACAAAATAGGCGAGTAGCAATAACCAGTGTGATGCTAAGGGGACCTTTTCTTGCCTCAAAGTGCAAGGCCTAGCAGGCGAAAGGGCATTTCTTGCCTCTGGGAATGCTTCATGCCTCTGGGGGCATCTCTTGCCTCAAAGGGCGTTTCCTGCCTCTCTGGGCATCTTTTGCCTCTTGGGGCGCTTCATGCCTCTGTGGGCATAACCTAATAAGGAGGGGGAGTTTTCTGCCTCTGGGACAGAGCCTGCAGGCGAGGGGACATGGTCTATAAAGTTTCAAGGCAACTGGCTGAAGTTAGTCTTTGAGAAACATAGCAGTGTGTACCAGTAAGTCCTATGGAGGTGTCAGTCCAAAGTAGCTGACCACAGAAGAAAATGCCAGAGGATGAAACGCTGCACGTCTGTCTCGATGGGGAATGTCGGCCACCAGAATTCTGCTTTTCTGTAGAGAGTGAGCTTTGGAGTCTGTGAATCTGTTTCTTCAGGTCATGCCAGGTCTCATCATTGGTTTCCGGGGGTGTGTTGTAATCATTCCATCTTGTGGGCAATGTCAGAGAACAGGATCCAAATGGATTTCCAGAAATTTTCATTTGAGTAGATGCTTTTTCATGTGAAGATTTGACAGCTGAAATTCACTTGTTGAACAAAACTTGTAGCAGATTAGAAGTTTACTATAATTGATAATTCCATTATAATTGGAAGTCCTTTCTAGTATGATTTTAAGGTTGTTTAAACAGTTTAAACTCAATAAAATGTGGAAAGGTAAACAGAAGAACCACGGTTAAAAGCCTCAGGCATGAGAATAATTAACATAATCATTGCACTATCTGCCCCACCCATAACTCATACGGTTTCTAGGATTAAACGTTTCAGATTCATGTCAAGACGTAAAAGAGAAATCATAGGAAGGAAAAAACAATTTTTGAATTGTTTCTGGATATCTCTAGAAATCATGGCTGCGTCCAGCATTTTTTTTTAAGTCAATGTCAAACAAAAATTCAGTCATTCAAATCATTCTCTTATGAAACGCAACTTGAACCAGATTATCAAGATCTCACCATGTAGGATTAAGAATCCCCGGAGGGCGACCTAGTCCAAAGAGGTCCTCAAAATTCCATTTAGGGTGCTTCTGAGTGTTCCTGCTGGATTGCTTCAGGCACCCATTTTTAAAAGTGTCTTCCCATTGAAGAAAGAATCCAATCAGGAGAGTAGAACTAACCACATGTCTCCATACTTGGGAACTGCCAGGGTACTTGAGAATGTTCTTCAAATTATTGTAGTCCTTCTCCATGGGAAACATTCGAGAAGAAGTCCAGAAAGTCCCAGGGGAAATCCCCATGCATATCCCAAGTTCTATGATCACAGTCATAAAGAACCAAATTGTGGCCCGGAGCAAAATGTAGTCCTTTTCCTCAGGAAACATGGGAGAGGGAATCCAGAAAGTCCAAGGAGAAATCTCCGTGCATCTCCCAAACTCTATGATCCCGGTCATAAGAAACCAAAGTTCCCGGTCAGGGAACCAAAATGTAGCCCAGAGTAAAATGTTCCAGAGACAGACTAACTGTCTCATGATGAAACAGTAGAGGCTTTGGCAAACCTCTTCATAAGTAGAAAGGCAACCCATGGTGGATGGGTAGCCAAGTTTACTTATCTGGACGATGGGTGGGTAGGGTCCCACGTTGATGCCGGTCCATGTTTCAGGGCTTATTTCAGTCCCTGTTCAGGCGCCATATGTTGTTTTCGAAGGGTTATGTTGTTTTCTCCGGGCTGGCTTCACGGGCAGGTAACAGACGACCAGGGACTCATAGTTGAGCTGTAGGCAGTATCTCTTTATTCATGCAGGACGCAGCACAATCTAAGACGAGCTAAGCTAAACTCAAGGTAAAGTACTCTAAAACTCACAATGCTGTCTTTATATATACTTGCCAAGTAGGGTGGAAACAGGGTGTGACATAGAGAGGGTGGAGAGAAAAGTGACTGTTGACAATCAGAGTGTGACAAGGAGAGGATCAGGGTGTGACAAGGAGGGGGGGTGGAGCAAAAACATATCATGAAACAGTGGGGATTGAACCAATGCCCTGGAGGGAGGTGCTTGTTAACAGCGGTTATATAAATAGAATGAAGTGGTTATGTAAATAGAATAGTGTTAAGCAGGGGGGATTTAAACCAAATGAAACAGAAGGGGTCTCATGCATACCAACAAAGCAGGACTGCAGGTTTCTTTCCCTCCTCTGTCTTCCCCTCCTCTCTCCATTTCTCTTTCTGTCCTATCCAACAACAATGATATCAATAATAACTACAACAATTAAACAAGGGCAACAAAAGGGAAAAAATAAATATTTTACAAAGTGTAAACTCCCAATACAGAGTAAGATTGGGAACACAAGCAGGAAAGGAAAAATGATGTAAAATGCAGTCTCCAGAAATTTCAAGTACAAATCCCACAGACAAGCCCCCACTATCTTGTATACTTTGAAAGTCAAGGCCTAACTTGCAAAGGCTGTGTCTGTGCCAGTGTATTTCAGTGATGGAGACTCTAGGGACTAGATGTGTAAGATGCAACCTTACTCCTAGCACGGGTCCAACGCAAACAAACACCACACACCCTGAGAGACTTACACCAGCCTTCTGTGACAAACCAGTTTAAGCTATGATCTTGCAGTCTATCAGAAGAGGCTTCATATTTTAGAAGAGCAACTTTGAACATATCATCACTGAACATATCATCATATCATATCATCACTGAACATATCATCACTGAGACAGTTTGAGGACATCACTGGATAGAAACTTCACCATGAAACTGGGTTTAATGGTAACATTCATTTTTTTTCCTTTCCTTTTTATCAGAGTATGGCTCAGCACAGGCGGCTGGCAGTGCTGGGGGGTGAATTTGTTACTCTGGAGCCTCAGGCAGAAAAGTGATTGTGCAGAACCATTATGCAGGTCTCCCTTGCCCTAATAATGCCAACCTGTTATTATTATTCCATGTCTCGTGACTGCCTCAACACAGTCAGTCAATACAGGCCTAGATGATTCACTAAGGTTCATGGCAGAGCTTTAAAAATCTAGTAATAGTCACCATAATCATAACAGTAATAGATTCAAATTTGGAGATTGGAGAGGAGGCACAGCAGGCAGGGTGCGGGCTTTGAAAACGCAAGGTCACAGGTTTGATCCCCCAGTCCGCACAAGCCAGGTTCCTGCTCCAGTCTCATTAATGGAACTTTTAACGTTTTAGAAAATTATCAATGTTGTTTTTTAACGTGACCACGGGTGGTGAAAGAAGGGGAAGGGAAGACAGGGAAAGGGAGATAAGTCTATAAAAATTCAGAACCTCTAGAAGCCATGAGTCCTTACTCAGACTCCCTGCTGCCAATGAGTAGAGGGCACCCAGAGCCCCGCGCTCCCAGCCCCCGCGCCACACTCACAATCTCATCCCCAGACAGGTGCGGGTTGCTGTTTTCCTCTCTGCTCAGCTTCTGCTTCTTGGTGGCAGGTATGTAGCTTCCTGCATTCTCAGCAGCCTCCCTCTCAGACATGTTCCCCTGCTGCCACCACTGTGGCAAAGGGCTCCCATGTTCAGTGGGCGGGAGTGCGGCCGCCACACTGCTGACAAAGGGGCGCAGGGCGCCCGCCCTCATGTGTCCCGTCCACAACTGAGAGTGATTGCCGGGCTCTGAAGGCAGCGCCTTGCCTCGCAGGGCCCACCGGTGCTTGGACAGTAGAGGCGGCTCCGAGGGTATCCCCTCAAGCCCAGCTCCTGCGCAAACGCTGCAGGAACACTGCCCACACCTCCGAGGTCTAAGATGCTGGAGTCTGGGCCGTGGACCAGCCCACTCGGCCTTGGCAGCAGACTATGACCACGTGGCTCCTAATCTTCCAAGCTGGAGTTAAAGCCCTCACGTTATGCACAGGGACATTCACAGACCAACTTTTTAAACTGAGACCAGCATTGAAAAGCTAGAGGAAGCCAGACTGGCCTCCCCCATCCTGTTAGTGGAAGAGTCTCTGGCAGGTGCGCAGGCGCCAGTTGAGTTCTCCCATGGGCGCTGATCCAGGCCACGCCCCGTCGGGCCACGCCCCCTCTGGGTTGCGCTCTCTGGCCAGGTGGATGTGGCCTGGGATGGGTTTCTAGGCGCTGCCCCTAGTTCTGCTCAGGGCCGCCCTATTCAGCCCTGATGGATATTTATGAGACTGAGTGATGGGTGTCCTCCAGGTGGTGCTCCTGCTGGGTCAAGTGAAGAAGTCAATCTAGAACTAGGAATATTGGTACTAAACTCTCAGTGCTCTTTTTTATTATTTATTTATTTATTTTTTAAAAGTTAGCCAGAACACTTTTCAGCTTTCCTATTCTTTATCCCTCTGGGGATATGGACCCAGGGATATGGGGTGCAGAAGGTCAATGTCTGGCTTCTGTAATTGGTTCCCCGCTGAAACTGGGCATTGGCAGGTTGATTCATCCAGTCCTATGCAGGACAAACGCCCTGAAATGCTCCTGCACCCGCATAAGATAATGGCCCATGTAGGGCAAGCCTTATAGCCCCTGTTGTTCTTTGAAATGCCCCCCCCCCTGCAGGCCAGCATAATATAGTCTTGTGCAGGGAAAGCCCTATGCGGTCCCTGAGTTCTCTGAAATGCCCCTTACGCCAGCATAAGATATAGTCCTGTGCAGGGCAAGCGCTACATCTGTATAGCCTGATAAAGTTAGATGTACATGTCACGAAGCCCCCAATTTTCATTGGCTGGAAATCCACACTCCAGCCTAGCTCAGGAACAAAAAGCGCCAGACTTTTGAACATGGATGGCAACTTTTGAACTGCATGGTAGTCTGTAAATTCTGAAGCCCCCATCCAGCATATCCCGTGGCAATCAACACACTGACCTCAGTCACGAGGTGTCTGCAGATTCCCGAACCAAACCAGTAAAGGACTCAGACCAGCTCTCTGGACCAGAAATGGACCAGATCATGGCTGAAACCAGACCAGATCAGGACCAGAACCAGACCAGATCAGGACCATAGCCAGACCAGATCTGGACCAGAACGAGGACCCATCCGGACCAGAACTCTGCCTGGACCAGCTTTGTCAACCTGAGGACATAATTTGTTGTGACCTTTCCTGGGCACCTACCTGTCTTATACTGAGGAGGTATTTGGGATAGATAATTGTAATATAAGAATTTGATGTCAGAATATTATTAAGATTTATAAACTGCATTTCAATAATTTAATGTAAGAGTGTGATGTTAAAGTGTAACGTGGTATTAGACTGGAAAGCTGGATCAGGGAAGAGAGTAGCTCCAAATATGGGAAAATTATATAAATTATATAAATATTGTTAACTGTAAACCCCACTGGTTTGATCTGGGGGCCATATTCATCACAGGAGCCTATGTAACCTCTGCATCCCTGTAGGTCTGAGCTCAGATTCTGTGGTCACTACTAGAAACACTCTAGGCTGCACTAATTTCAGGACCTATCTTCCTCGGCTGGTAGGTAGAGTAAGTTATCCAACCTCCCTTTGGATAATTGAACAGTCCTATCATTGTTGATTCACCTTGAGGGCAAGGTCCTCAATATAAGAGGCCCACAAAGGGGTCCATTATGTTGGTCCTGATGGAGATGCTCAGTGGCAGTGGTGACATGTATCTCTTAGAGGTCTAGTCCCACCGTGTCTCTATGGGAATCCCAGGACTCCCTGGGATGTGATGAGGTGGCCTGGTAGTGACTAAAGAGTCATCATTAAAGTATGCCAGTCTCTTGCCCCTTTTAAGCTTTAGTAGTCCTTTGTCGGGCTGAGCTTCACTGGTGGGAGACAAACGACCAGGGACTCATGGCTGGGCTGTAGGCAGTATCTCTTTATTCACCGGAACACAACACAATCTAAGCCAAGCTAAACTAAACTAAACTAAAAACACAATCCTATATATACTCACCAAGTAGGGAAGAAACAGGATGTGACGTAGAGAGGGTGGAGCGAAAAGTGACTGGTGCAAATCAGGGTGTACTACAATAGGGGGCAGAGCAAAAAGACATCATGAACCAGTGGGGATTAAACCAATGCCATGCCAGCATGCTGGTGCTTAGTTATGTAAATAGAATAGTCTTAAGCAGGGGGGATTAAACTAAATGAAACAGAAGGGGTTTTTAGAAGCAGAATTAGAAGCATACTAATAGTTCTTATTTTGACAAGGTTAGCTTTGGAGTGATGGAGGGATGTGTAATAGGAAATAGGTGAAGAGGGTATCTAGGTCTAAGTAGAAACTATTTGATTGCATACTTTATGGTACTCTTTTTAATTTTTCTACTTTGTTGAATTTATAGACTCACTGCAAATTGTGCACCTTTGCTTAGAGGTATTTATTCTCCCTGAATTTATGAATACATATATGTATATATGCCCTATCTCATGAGCCCTGGTCTATATCTAGGTTTTGAGACTTTTTTAAGAAGTGCACCACCTGAAATGGAATTAAGGAGACCGATGAGCTAGGAAAGATAATGAAGCTGAAGAGTTGACATTCAACGCCTCTGAACACAGTCTGAAGTGAAACACACCGAGGTGGTACTGGTTGCATTGATTAGGTAGATGCAGTATCAGTTGATATGACTTGAGAGAAGCATGCTGGAAAGTGAGCCCCACCCTTAAGGTTCCAGGACTGAGAGAAATACTAGCTTTATAGGGAAAATGTAAAGTTCCTGATGTCTTAGGGTTTAAGAAGGCAATAGATTGCTCTAACCAAATTATTTGGCAATTGGATTAACTTTGAGAATCCCATTGTTAAGAATTGCTATATCATAGAAAACCTCACCATAATTTATGTTCTTTAATGCTATTTTTATAAAAACCCTATCTTAGAAATTAATGCAAATAGTTGTCTGTGTACTCCTTCGTCTAAGCTTTTAGGAGATTTAATATTTCAAAGAACAAGTCATTATTAGAATTGTGTTAACAAATGAGGCCATCCAAAAATGAGCAGAGGACATGAACATAATATTCACTACAGAAGAGATCAAAGGTTAGCAAACATAGGAAAAATTGTTCCAGGTCACTGATTATCAGAGAAATGCAAATAAAGACAACACTGAGATACCACGTCACCCCTGTAAAAATGGCATATATCAAAAAGAACAGCAGCAACAAATTCTAGAGAGATTTTGCAGACAAAGGAGACCTCCTATAGTGCTGTTGGGAATGTAAACTGGTCCACCCTCTGTGGAGAGCAGTCTGGAGAACTCTTACAAGGCTAGACATGGACCTTCCTTATGACCCAGTAATTCCTCTTGTAGGGATATACCCTAAGAACTCCATGACACCCAACCAAAAAGATATGTGTACACCTATGTTCAGCAGAACAATTCGTAATAGCTAAAACCTGAAAGCAACCCAGGTGCCCAACAACAGATGATTGGCTGAGAATGTTGTGATAAATATATATATATATATATATGTATATATATATATGGTGTTATAATGTAGCTATTAAAAATAATTATTATGGGAAATAGAAGAACACAGAGTGCATACTCTCCTGATTTACCCCATGTGGATATTTTAATCTATGTACCTGGTGAAGAAGTGCCTTTCCTCTCTGATATGGAGACATAGCCTCAGACCGCATTTCCTTTGTGCTTGCTCTCCTGGTAATTAAAACAGTGGCTGTAGTTGCTACCTCTCCCTCCCTCCCCTCCACATTGCTAAGCCAATAGGCCCCAGACAGCAGTGCTAAAGGTAAACTGATGACTAGGGAGTATATTGAGCTGTCTCTAGACTGATGCATGCCAGGCACTAGTTCTTCCCTTTCTTTACCCACACCACAGATAAGGAAGGTGCATAGCAATAACCAGAAAGATTACCTTTGTCTGTTTCTGCCTACTTTGTAATAGTGAAAGAAAACTGCTCCCAACACGCCCACTGCTGAGGGGGACCTCAGTAAAACTGTGGGCTTTTCAAAACTGCGGAGAGAACTTCTCAGAGTGACCTGGAGTCTCTTATACACTGGTGTAATAAAGTCCTCTAATGCACCAAATACTGGCTCAAGTCTTGCGCTTTGAGAATCATTTCTGTAACATAATGGACCTTCATTCTCTGACCCATCTTGGAAGTAGATAGAAGGAATTTCTGCCTGAGACAGACATCTAATATGCAGGTGGACCCAGGCTATCTAGTGATTTTGTGTCATAGTTGGAAAAAGGACTAGAATGCTGGATCAGGGAAAAGAGTAGGGAGAACATTCTTTATTGGATGTTAAATTAGAGGCTTTATTCACTGAGCACCCAATAAGAAAGCAGTCCAGTAGCATTGCTTCCAGAGAGCCTGTGAGTCATCTGGGTCCTGGTCTATAGACCGGGTGTAACTCTCCTCTCTCCTTAGTCTCCAGAAACCTCAAACTGTGGATGTAAGTATAACAAACACAGAAGCTTCAAAGAAATGTCCAAACAGTGTTCCCTTCTTCCCTAGCTGGTGCAATTCCCCACAGGTTCCATGAGGCTATCAACACTGGCCTCTAAAGTTCTCTGCCAAGTACATACCACTTTGACACCACTGTACTGGATCTGGTGACAGAACTAGAAAAAGGACGTTCAAACTAATACCAAAACCCAAAGTAAACCCCATCCACCCTGCATAAGAGTACCTTTTCAGACCTCAGTTTAGAAGAGGCAGGTCACAGTCAGACTCAGGCTAAAGGGAGAATGGGCCTAAGGCTGTGACTTCTGCATAACCAAGACCAGACACTCCCTTCTGGGGGACGGATTTATTTCAGAATTATCAGGCTGGCAGGGGTGCTGCTCAGAAATGAGCATTCCCCTAATGTCCTATTCAGATCCAGTGAACAACATTTTGACCCATTTCTAGAATTGAATTCAAGTTAAAAACCAACAATGAAACATTAGACAGTAGTCTGTGACTTCTACATAACCAAGTACAGATACTCCAGGAAGACAAGCAGGTTTATTTCAGATTTATCAGGCTGGCTGGGGTGCTGTTCAGAACTGAGAATTCTCCTAGTCCCCTATTCAGGTGCAGTGAACAGACAAACATTGTGACCCACTACTAGAATTGAATTCAAGTTAAAACCCAGAATTATATCATTGGATAATATTACTGAAAATATCAAACCAAAAGGCAAACCAGGAAAAGACAATCTTCAAGGTAGGCCAAAGATTTTAGGTATCATCTCCAAAAAACAGTGGGGAATGTGGCACGATCCCCTCTTCCTTAACGTAACTGACTCCATTTTGACTTAACCTGAACCTGTTCAACCACTTTACTTGCCAACAAAAAGTAGATACTAGTGTTCTGAAATTATTAATTGTTGATTGTTTCCGTAACGAGTTGTCCTGACTGCAGCAACAGACTGCCCTAACCACCACATGTTGGGCTTCTGTAACCTATCTTGCTTCCTGCACCTGCCTCTACAAATGGTTGTGCTACACTAAGATCCAGACAGCACTCTGAGCAATAATTTTACTTGTTGATACAATAAAGACTCTCAGATTTCTGGGAGTTGGGCAGTAGCACTGTGGGTTAAGCACACAGGGTACAAAGTGCAAGGACTGGTGGAAGGATCCTAGTTTGAACCCCAGCTCTCCAAATGCAGGGAAGTCACTTCACAGGCAGTGAAGCAGGTCTGCAGGTGTCCGTCTTTCTCTCCCCTTCTCTGTCTTCCCCTCCTCTCTCCAATTTTCTCTGTCCTACCAGCAATGATGACATCAATAACAGCAATAATAATAGCTGCAACAATAAAAAAGAGCAACAAAAGGGAATAAATAAATAAATAAATATATTTTTAAAAAGACTCAAATTTCACTGTACTGGCCTCAGGTAGTCTCTGATGCTTACCCTAAAACAAACTTACATATCTATATCCTTACATTTGAGGTCAGAGGGGCCTTGGATGACAGTCTCGTAAAAGCCCAAGACTTCAAAGACAAGCTCCAGCTAGCCATGGACTCCACCACAGCTTCCCTGGCTTCCCTCCTGCACCAAATCTCCTCACATGCCAAGGTGGCTCTTCAAAACTTCCCTGAAGTAGACCTTCTGGTGACAGAGAAAGGGGTGATCTGTGTTTTCTTACAAGGAGAGTGCTTCTACTATGTTAATGATTCCAGCCTAGTCAAGCAGATATTCTAGACACTTATTAAGCTTAGCAAAGACCTGTGATTCTACTATCTCTCTGCCACATCCCCAGAGGACGGCTGTGAGAACAAGGATTCTGAGTTGATGTAGACACTGCACATCAAGCAAAATTGTGGCCACTCCCACAAACCAAGGAGCTCAGACTATCACACCCATCTTGCTGACTGCTGTTGATACCTCCTTTAATCAAACACACTTCTTGAGAAATCCATTCTTGGGGGAGCACAAGAAGAATTGTGAAGGCAAAAAGCAAAAGGTAGGAACAGACACATGGTGTCATTGTAGGAAATATACTATCTCTGCATGTAGTGTGACAAGGTCAATAGTGCGGTATATTACAGTGTGAGCAAACAAAAAATAGAATTAGAGGATGAGCAGATTCTATGGAAATATCAGATGCTTAAGGAGAAGGAAGCAGTGTTCAAGAACCAGGTAGTGAGATGCTTTTACTGAGAGGGGGTGTAGTGGGGGCAGCAGACAAGACAAGGCCACAGCAGATGTCCTGTGCATGTCTGCCTGGCAGTGTGCCAAATCAGGCATTTCGTGTGAGAATGAAGTTTGGGGCATGGCCAGGTTTTCAGGAGCAGACTAAAGTCTTGTTTGGTGCACTACATTTTGGAGCTGAAGCTACTTTCTGATCTCCTCACAGCTTATATAAAAGTATTGGCGAGGCGTTTGGAGGATGAATGGAGAGTTTACTCTACTGTATTGCATGAGTGCAAGGAAGAACATAGACAGCCACCCATTTTCAGGTGCCATTCTGCTTAGCTTGCTTGGGCCAGACCTTGGGTTTGAAAAATAAAGGCCTTGACTGAAAAACCTCTCCTCAGCTAAAAAAAAAACAAAAAACATAAAAGCTCATAATTTGGAATCATAATGTAGTCTTTGTAGAGAGGAAGATTAGAAAATTAGTGTTCTGCATGAACAGAATTACATTTCCGGCCTTTTAAAATTTATTTTCTTTTTCCTTGCAAATTTGAGACTAAATGCCAAAAAGGAACATTTTATGAAGAGTGTGGCCTATTGGTCCAGGAGGTGGCATAGTGAACAAACACTGATTCACAAGCATGTGGTCCTGAGTTCAATCCCTGGCAGCACATGTACCAGAGTGATGTTTGGTCCACTCTCTCTCTCTTTCTCATTGATAAAAAATAAATAAATATTTAAAAAATGAATTCAGCCTGTTAGCTCAGCATTGCAGATGCTATGAGAGGACACAAGAACCAGAATGGCAGCTTTATGTAAGAGTTGTTTCTGCCTCTCTATTAAATATAATCCTGTCTTGGAATGTTTGAGCCCACTCTCTGGAGGGCACATTGAAGGGATACCAATGACCTTTCAAGAATGACACTTCCTCTCTGGGTGGGAGCTTATTCCATAGACTCTTGGGCCCCTCTCCATACCCCCAGAACTGAGGTCTCCACATGAGGAAGAACCTCAGGTGGACTGTAGGTGCAGAAGGTTCAAGAAGCCTCATTTCAGATGGTAGTCAACATGTTTCACCACCATTTATATGTTTTTAGTCACTATGCCTTCTTTTTGTATCTGCCTAAATAGTCCTCTTTTCAAACCATTATCTAGTTAACCTGACAACTCTCTGTACATGATAGATAGTCCACTGTATTGTTCACCATGCAGGGCTTTTGGTCAAGGGGAGAGCTTAGTAATGAAAGACTCTGTGATTGCACAGCTGTTGCCCTGGGGTTTGATTGCTCACACATACACACACACCCCATAGGAAAGAAAAAAAAGAAAGACAAATTCTATCTGTCACTGTAGACCAAAGCTGCAGCCTTCACAATGACTCTCTGTTCTAGCTGAAACACAAAACTTAATGTCTGCCCATCAATAAGCCCATGGGCACCTACACCATCGTTGGGAAGAAAGAGAAAGCAGCAGTGAAACATAAACTGTATGAAAGAACAGGTAGAAACCACTGTAGGAGACAGAAGAAAAATTATCCCGAGCCACATTGAAAGTCAGCAACAAGACAAACACATGCTACAGAAAAACCAAGAACAGTAAGGGTTGTGGGCCTTCCTTCCCCACCATAACCCTTTCCTCCTTCCGCTCCCTCTCCTCCCACTCCCTTGACACTGTAGTAGAAACATGGGTGGACACATGGAGAGTTCATGACTGGCCCTAGCTCACCCCACCCTGGTTCTCATCTCACTCTCCCCAGTCACACTCTGAGGCTGTCACATGTCACATGTCACCCTATGAGATAAGATTTTAAATCAGTTAAAGGAAATAAATAGTTTTGAGTGGTAATTGATTGACCACAAGAGGGATTTGGCTGAAAGCAAGCAGACCTGGACCACTCAGTTATGAGAGACCTAGAGTTCACTGTTTCTGCTCATGTCATTGACAGTTTTTCTTTCTTTTCTTTTTTTGTTGAAAAAATTATTTGTCTTGTATAGAGATAGGGTGAGAGGCAGAGAGAAACCTGATGCACTTCCTTCTTGAAGCTGGGGACATAAGGTTTGAACCTGGGTCCTTGCACACTGTAATGTGTGCCTTTAACTAGGTGTACCACCACCTGGCCTTTGTCTTTACCTCTTATTTCAAAGAGTGAGGGCAAAACCAGATTTCCCACTGAATGCAAAGGAGAGAGGACTTGGGGGGCAGTGGTGGCAGTGGATGGAGTCAGACTTTTGCCTTCCCTCCAGGCATTTAGCAGAAAGATGTGCAGAACAGGATAGAAGGAATAAAATCAATTTCAGCCTACAGAAAGAATGGGATAAAGACTTTGTGCTGAAGCAGCAGTGAGATGAAGATGCCATGGCTTTTGACAAGTAATTGCCCTCTGGAGTTGCAAGTTGCCTCCTCTCCTCGTTTCTTCCACTCTGATCTGGGGGTTTACAGGGATTTATGAGGATAATTTCTGGAACTATCCATTCCACCCCGGTTCCATGGCTGCCAGTTCTTAGCAACATTGCCCCGCCAGATATTCGTCGGAATGCGGCATCATCGAAGTTCATTTCCCACGTCTACGCTCGACCGGACCTGCCAATATACGCGGATATCTTCGCCCACCCTGTCCAACGCTTGACGTCTTGTCATCCAATCTGGTCTCCTATGCCTACACTGAACTTCTCTGTTTCAGACTCTTGGAAACAGAGTTGACAGTCAGCTGAGGTAAAGACCAAACACCTCATCACAGACCCCTGCAAGCGTCAACCCAGCTTTGACCTAGCACATTATTATTGGGCCCTCCTCAATCGCTATCGAACAGGCCATGGCCGGTGCGCCGCTATGTTCCATCGCTGGGGAGCCAGAGACCACCTGAACTACCCCTGCGGCTACAGACAGACTGTGACCCACATAGTCAACTACTGCCACCTCTCCAGATTCAAAGGAGGTCTCGAAACTTTACATCAGGCTCAACCTGACGCTGTTGACTGGCTACAGAAGAAGGGCAAATGCTAGAAGAAGAAGGGATTCATGCATGACTACATACTGGCACCCAACGTGGGTTCTTTCTTGTCATATAAGTGCAGATTTGGCTACCTACCCACTATGGGCTGCTTTTCTGCTGTGAAGAGGTCTCCAAAGGCCTCTGCCCCTTGTTCAAGAGACTGTTTCTCTGTTTCTGGAACATTTCTCTCTGAGACAAATTCTGGTTTCCACCTGCCGCCCTCCCACTGGAGCCGGCTCTATGTCACATGGTGTGGGGCATTGGGCACGGGCTCCCTCCATGCTGCTTGGATGCTGGGAACAGGGCAGCAGACATGGCAGGCAGAGCTGCACCTTCTGCACGGCTGGCCTGCCCACTCTCAGTTCACCCCACACTCCTGCTCTTCTGCTCTTCTTCCTCTCTCTACTCCTCCTTCACTCTGGCTGATGATGATACAGATTATTGAATCTGGAACCTCAGAGTCTCAGACATGCAAGTCTTTAGCAGAGCCACCATACTATCTTTCTCACTGGGATATAATCTATTCTAAAGGAGATGTTCTGATTTTGTTGGAAAGCATTTCCTCCTCCTCTCCCAAGAACGGACCATCATTTGTGGCAGTGAGTGAGAGGAGAAGGGCAGGCTAGGAGAAAGGGGAGCAGGTACTGCGGGGGTGTCACTGTCCTTGCCTCCTTTTCACTGTTTTGAGGAAGGCCTCTCACTGTCGCTTGTGCCTCCTCTCCAGTTGCCCTGGTAGCAGGTTCTGGAGGGTTGGTTGAGGGTGGACTGGGTGCTTGAGGGAGGAGGCACCCAACCAAAGAGGAGGAACCCCGCTAAACAACCCCAAATCCCACCCCTGCCCGAAGTTCACCTGTCTCTACCCCTTTCAGCACCCCAACACACTTTACCCCATTCAACATCCCCCACCACAACCACTATCCTTCCACCCTCCCCATCCACTCTCAGGGCAGCTGGGGACAAGGCACCCAACCTAAGACTGGATGTGGGGTGTTTGCCTAAACCCCTACATCCACCAGTCCACTCCACACCATCTATCAAACACCCTCCAATTAGTTCACCCTCTCTCTGCCTAGTCCCCACCCTCAGTACACCCTCAACCTCACAGCCCTAGCTGGGATTTATGCAGATGCAGTCACATCTGCCAAGCTGGCAGTGCCAGTTCCTGCAAGAGTTGGGACGATCTCAGAGTGCCTTTTTCAACCAATCCTGTCCCAACACGTCACTCCTGGTTGTTGCCCTATAAAGCCCTTCTCCTTCTGCCCCTCCCCTCTTTTGCCCATTTTTTCACTTAGATGATTAGATGCAAGGGAGGGTGGTCTGGGAGGCAGCCATTTTTACTACCTCCCCGTGGCCCGAACCACAGCGCTCTCACCCAACTCTGAGGTGCCCATGTGAAGAAAGATTTGTGTTCTCTCTTCTCTCTGGATTTCCTCTCTTTCTTCTCCAAGGCACAACCTGACACCTGGCACCCAACGTGGGGCTTGACCCACCCAGATGCAGGTAAGTACACAGCCACTTGACTCTCTGCAGCCCCATGTTCCTCTCTGCCATGGGATTCACTCCATTTTAGGAAGAGGCTTCCCAAACCCTCTACTCTTTTCTCATGGGACAGGATTTCTATCTTGGAGATGTTTTACTTGGGGCTGCACTGTGGATACTACTCTTGGCTATGTTTGCAGCTTTTGGGATATATATATATACATACATATATATCGCCCTGCATAAGCCCTCTGCATTTTACCCCAAGTGTTCCATTTTGGCAGACACGTGTTCAGTTTCTCTGGCTGCTGCTGTCATTGCCACTCCTCCGGCGGCTTAGACGTCCATGACTCCACCCCCCTGCTGCTATCTCATTATCAAAAAAGTCCACACCTTCCCGATAAATGTGGTACCCAATAGACAAAACCCTAAGGTATGGCATCCATACTCCTCCAAAAAACTTAGGGAGCTCAGACAGGCACTTAAGCATGACGGCATTCATGCCCCATGGACCAACTCCATTTTATGAGGCTTTCTTCAGCACCTTAATAACCCGCAAGATTGGAGGCACGTAGCTCATGCTACACTCCCTGACCCCCTCTACCTGCAATGGGAGGCATGTTTTCATGGTGAATGCTCAAAGCAATCCCAGAGAAAGAGTCAGAACCAGCTGGAGTGGAATTTTGATGCACTGTTTGGAGAAGGAGAGTTTGAAACCAGAATTCAGCAGGCAGAAGCCAAGTTTCCAGCTGGTTATTATGAATATATATGCGTCTGCACATCACAAGCATGGGAGAGGTTAACCCAACCCAAAGGAGCAACCTCAGTCCACATTTTCTCCCTTCGCTAAGAAACCCATGAATCCTTATCTAACTTCATTTCCAGAGTGTGGTCAAGCTTAGAGAGAAAGATTTATAATCATAAAGCCCATTTTCTCCTCCTGTGTTCTATTGTGTGGGATGGAATGCTACCGGAATTCCATCAGGCATGCCTCAGTCTTAAACACCAAAAGACAGATAATTGGATTTTAGTAACACAAGAACATGGACCAGGCTCTTATGGGGCACTCATTATGACACAGGATTATGCAGCTACCCCACATAAGCAAAATGGGGCCTGCTTTCAGTGAGGTTACCAAGGGCATTGGCATAACCAATGTCCAGATAAGCTGTGACCCCACCTTAGGACAACCATGCCTCCAGTCAGAGAGCCAGAGGCCACGAACACCTTGTCCTAGATGCCAGAAAGGTTTTCATTGGAGGAGAGATTGCTGGTCCAAGTTTCATAAAAAATGGCATGTCCCTGAATGGTTCAAATTCAGACCCTGAAATTTTGTGGACCACTTCTGTTTTAGAATGAGGTCACCCTACTATGACAGTAAGGATTGGCAATATTCCTTTTAAATGTTTGATTGACACGGGGGCAGAAAAGATGATTTTAAGGCAAGCAGAGGTTCCCCAGAATTTGGAACTCCTCCCAGGGCCCCATTTACACGGAGTTGGAGGGTTGAACCAAGCCTTTCTCACACCAGATTTGCTTATGTGGGAAGACCCCGAAGGGACTACTGGACACTTCCACCCTTTGGTAGCTGATATTAGCACCAACCTACTGAGCAGAGATATTCTGGAATCTTTCGATGTTATAATACCCACAGATGCCTCTTCAGAGTGCAACACCCCCTCCTGTGAGACTTCTAGATCTAACCAGCACCCCCAATACTAACTGCCACTGTTCGTAACCAAACTTCCTGCTTAGACTGGCTTTCTAATGAGCCTGTCTGAGTGGAACAGTGGCCTTTGCCTAGGGATAAACTAGAAATTTTAAAATTGATTCTTTGAGAGTAGTTTTCCTTGGTACACATTCGTCATTCCTGAAGCCCGTGGGATGCTCCTGTCTTTGTGATTAAAAAACACTCGGGAAAATGGCACCTCCTCAAAGATCTCTGTGTGGTAAATAAAACCATGCAAGTCTGGCGCTCCCCCCAAATGGTTTGCCTTTTGCTTCTGCAATTCCCATGGGAATTCCAATCATGGCTATTGATATACAAGATTGTTTTTTCTCTATTCCCTTGCACCCACAAGATAGTAAGTGTTTTGCCTTCTGTGTTCTTTCCATTAATATTGGCAGCCCTGCTGATAGATTTGAATGGGTGGTACTGCCAATAGTCCTACAATTTGTCAAGAGGCTGTTGAATCTGCCCTTTTTCCATATATTCATAAGGGTCTTAAGGTTTTTCACTACATGGATGGCATCTTAATATAGGGAGAATTAGATAACAGATCTCCATGCCCTACGTGATTTTCTTATTCCTGCCTTAAAGAAAAGTGGCCTTAATGTAGCTCCTGAGAAGGAATAGCTAATTCCTCCAATATCTTTCTTAGGTTCAGAAATTTCTTTAACGCAAATTCATCCTTTAAAATCTTGTTACCTTTGCTTCTAATCTCACTCTTGCTTCTTTACAAAGTTTTCTTGGAAATTTATATTGGCTTATGCAGTATCTTTATCTGCCTACTAGCTGTCTCCAACCACTGTTTGACCTGTTAAAAGGAAACAAAGAGCCATCCTCAAAATGTATGTTAACTCCCAAAGCCTCCTTGGCACTGGAAAGGGTTAACCAGGCCCTCCAAGACATGAACCTTGTTCAATTCTCCCCCTCCTCTCTGGTAAACCTTCTAATCTTTAACTACACCCCCACAGTAGTGGGGGAACTGTGGCAGAACCATGGGGTTCTCAAGTGACTTCATACACCAGTAGGCGGAGCTCCAAGACTTCTTACTGAGATAGATGCATTAGCATTCATGGTTCACCAAGGAAGAAACAGATCGGTTCAAGTCGTAGGAAGGGAGCCTTCACTTTTCTCTCACAGATATAGAGTGGCTCATACACCACCATTCTCATTTTGCTGTAAGTTTAGTGGGGTTTCCAGGACAAATAGATAACCATTTAACTTCTAATAAATTAATAGCTTCTTTACCTCTGTTGCCTCTACTAGTACCTAAACGTTTCTCTCTAGATCCCATCCCCTCTGCTCCTACTGTCTTCACTGATGGTGGATAAAAGGGAGCTGCTTCTCTTACCTATTACCCAGACAAGGAATCCCCTAAACCTTTCTTTACTTAGCTTCCTGATAATTCCCCTCAGTACAGAGAACTTTATGCTGTTTTCCTTGCATTAAAAGTTGTACAAGAATCCTTCAACCTTATTTCTAACAGTGTGTATACTGTTAACTTACTTCCATTGCTTGCTCATTCTTATGTGAAAATTGATGACAACCCACTTTCCTCTCTCTTGATTCAAATTCTCTATGCTCTGTTCTTGAACCCAACCAATGTATGTTCAACACCTTCGTTCCCACAGCCCTCTTCCTGGTTCGCTATCCGAAGGGAATGCTGCAGCTGACTGCCTCACCTCCACAGGAATTCTCCTAACCTCTGTCTCTAATCCTGCTGACTTTCATTCTCTAACCCATGTTAATCTTAGCTTCTGAGATCAGACGAGGTCGGGCATGTTCAGGGTGGTATGGCCGTGGACTATGTTAATCTTAAAGACCTTTGAGCTTGATTGATGTTCCTTTAGCACATTTGAAACATATTCTTGCTACATGTTCTTCCTGTGCAGGTCTCATAAAAACACCTGCTATTCAAACTCTTGGGGTTAAACCCCAAGGCTTAAAAGCCAATGATCTCCGGCAAATGGATGTCACCCACATACCCAACTTTGGCAAACAAAAATATGTGTTTGTCTCAATTAATACCTTTTCTAAATTTATGTGGGTGACAGCTCAGATGGGAGAAAGCTCAAAAAAGCTTATAATCCATATGCTCTCCTGTTTTGTTGTAATGGGCTTACCTCTTCAACTGAAAACTGACAATAGGAATGTGTTTACCAGCAAACAATTTAAAGATTTTGTTCCCATTGGAACATTACTCATACCACAGACATTCCCTTTAATCCACAGGGACAAGGCATTGTTGAGAGGGACCATCAAACCCTTAAGGCTCTATTAAATAAAGATAAAGGATGAATGTAGCTCCCAATATCCAGCTAGCAAAAGCCTTAACTACATTCAATCTCTTTAATATTTGCAAAAACTCAGACCTGCCTCCTACTATTCTTCATTGGCAAATACCATCCACCCTCCCAGCTATTAAGGTCAAATGGAAAGACCCACTCAATAAAATGTGGAAAGGCCTGACCCCCTATTGACCATCGGGAGGGGTTTCACATGCGTTTTTCCACAGAAGTACTCCAAACCTGTCTGGGTCCCTGGCCACCATGTCCAACAATACCTGCATGATGACGCTGCTGTCCCCGAGGAACAAGAAATACTGAAAGAGAAGTAGATGCAGGATGCACCCCAGGACCCATAATATGACATGGTGAAATCTGTAAAATCTGGCTCACAGAGCCCTCTCTCCTACCCCTTCTCTGAATATCTTATGCTATGACTGGCCAGTTGTGTTTTGTGAGTGAGTGTGTTGAATGACCAAAAATTTTTGTATGACCCATTTGCTCAGAGTACTCTAAAAAACTTAATTGACTTTATATAAAAATGCTGGATACAGCCAAGTTTTCTGGAGAAGTCCAGAAACATTCCAATTTTTTTCTCTCTTTTGGTTTTTAATGTAAAAGTCTTGGTGTATATATAAAATGGTTAGTCTTAAACTGTGTGAGTAAAGATAGATCTAAATTTGCTTTTAAAATGATATGTTTTCATAATAAAGTTTTTCTCATCCTGTGTGTTATAACTAAATGTTTATGGGTATGCTTCAAGTTTGGTAAACACTAATTTAATGGTTAAAAGTGTAACCTTAAAGCTACATTATTACAAGGCAAGGCAAAACTAATTTGCTAAAAGTAAATATTTAAGGTAAAAGTCTAAATGTTTAACGTGACAATACATTCCCCAAACTAAAATACAAATTCTCTATACAGGATGCTATAGGAGTTCCCCCCAAAGTGCCCTGTAAGCTATCTTGTGGAAATTAATCCACAACAGATCTGGCATCAACCTGATACTGAAAATATTAAAACCATTGTCACTAACATGTGTTAACTCTCTAAGTAACCTGAGTCTGTTTATAGTCCAAAGTAAAAATGGTTAAAAAAGCGATATATATTTTAACAAAAATTGGTCTAAAGATCCTGATGTAGAGACTGCTACAGGAGGTCACATTAGATGACCTTTAAACAAAATTATATAGTTAAACTAATTATAATCATTGAATCATCAATTATAGTAAACTTCTAACTTGTTAATTTTTTCACAAGTAATTGACTACAACTATGTCAAAGCCTTCACATGAAGAAGCATCTGCTCATATTGTAAGGTATTAAACTATAAGAAGTTCCTCCGTACACAACCTATGTGAATTAACAACATTCACATATTCTTCTACACTTAACTGGTGTATCTCATCTTGCCACTATAGGCCTGCCTTTGTCAGCCGACAATTTAAAGATGTTTCCCTTTATAGCATCGACCCATGCCACAAACATCCCTTACTATCCCCAAAGACAAATGGTTGCTGAGAAGGCCTTCCAAACACCTAGGCCCAATTAACCAAACAAAGAAATAAAGAAAGATACATCCCCCAATATTCAGTTGGCTAAGGCATCAAACCTCTTTTTCTATATGAAATTCAAATCAGATGCCCTGCTAACCACGGGAAGCAGATTCTTTGTGTTTCTCTCACAGGAATCCTGGGAAAAACCATCTGGACCCCTACACACTCTGACATCACCCACTAGATGGCATGGCTACAGTGGCACCCCTCCCCCCCCCCGAAACCTGATGCGATCTGAAGAACCTGATTCACAGACTCCAAGGACACAACTTTCTTACTGCCTGTATGCCCTTCCCGCTTCTGCATTGTCTGTCATGTTATGGCAGTTCCAGCCCACTTTCTACAGAAAAGCAGAATTCCAGTGGCTGACGTACCCCGTGGAGATAGACGTGCATCATTTCATCCATGGCATTTCTCCTCCTAGTCGCCTACTTTGGACTGAGACTTCTATCAGACTTGCTGGTATACCCTTTGGACACTTTACACAATTTTATAGCAGCTTTCTTCCCTTCATGCTGCTGGTTTTTCAAAGACTGACCCAGAGTAGTTCATGGACTTTGCAGACTGTTGCCTTGAGGACTATACAACGCCAAATAGCTCCTCCTCTTGGCAGGCCACACCCTCCCTCATGCAGGTCCTGTCCTTTGAGGTAGGAAACACCCCCTCATTACTAAGCCTTGTCCCCCGGGGCAGGAGATGACCCCAGAGGCAGAACCCCTCACCTCATTACTAAGCCCTGTCCCAGAGACAGGAAATGCCCCTTTTGCACACCATGACTCCTCTTAGCATCAAACTGGCTCTTACTGCTCCCCTACTTGTCCCTTCCTGTTTTGTTATATCATTCAGGTTTATGCCCAAAAGGATTCTGCTCACCCGTACACTAATATTCCTCTGTCACAGATAGAGTCTTTTACAGATATTGAACTATATTAATGTAATAACTAGATAAAAAGATACAAAAAATGTGAGGAGATGGTGGAGCCTGGCAGAGCTTAACCTATGAGATGAGTCCCTCTAGGTAAGTCTCTCTCTCTAAAGAGGGGTTGAGCATGGGGGGGGGACATGAATCTCACAAAGTTGGCAGCCATGTAAGTCTTCCCTTCCACACAAAAAGTCCTACATCTCCCCACCTGAGCACAGCATTCCATTAAAAACACTTAAACCTGCTCCACTCTATATTTCCTAGATATAAAGGAAAAGGGAGAGATGCTGGGGAATTATGCAGATGCAGTCACATCTGTCAGGCTATCCCCTCAGGCTTTGCCAATTCCCGAGATATTCTCTCAGTGCCTTTTTCAACCAATCCTGTCCAGACACGGCACTCCTGGTTGTTGCCCTATAAAACCCTTCTCCTTCTGCCCCTAGCCTTTTTTGCCCATTTTTTCACTTAGGTGATAAGATGTAAAGGAGGGTGGTCCAGGAGGTGGCCATTTTTGCTACCTCCACGTGCCCCGAACCACAGCACTCTCACCCAACTCTGAGGTGCCCGTGCAAATAAAGATTTGTGTTCCCTCTTTGCTCCGGATCTCCTCTCTCCTCCATGGCATAGCCCAACAGCCCTGATACCAGGACAGCTGGGGAGAAAGCACCCAGACTAACTGTGGATTCCCTCTCTGTCCTCCCCCCGACCTCCCTGCACCACAGTGGGAACAAATAAAAGAAGTATCTAGAGGATGAGAAGATTCTACAGAGATATCACTCTAATCCTAATTTCTTTGCTTTTTTTTAACCCTGCCTTATTAGGTTAATTATGACCTGTATTCAAGAGCTATGCAGAGTATCTGTCAACCAACTTCTTCTACACTCTTACATTCCTCTGCCCATTGGGCCTCTGCAGACCTATTCTGACCTTTAACTCACACCCCACATCACCCCCGTTTAGCATGAAGCAGCAATAATGACCTTACCTCCATATATGACCAAAAAGGGCAGAATGATAGATCTGGGAGGGCCTGACCATTGAAGGCACTTGTGGATAAAAACACTCAGTCATAAGAATGTAGAGCACAGCAATACCAGCGCATCCCTGGAATACCTGCTGTAGACTAGCAATTTCCTAAACCACAGACCCACCAGACTTAACGTCATGGAAAATGCCCACTGGACTCTCACCTAAGTTTCTTTTTTCTCCTCACCTATAAGAATCTTCCCCCTGGGAGTTGGGCTGTAGCACAGCGGGTTAAGCGCAGGTGGCGCAAAGCACAAGGACCTGCATAAGGATCCCGGTTCGAACCCTGGCTCCCCACCTGCAGGGGAGTCACTTCACAGGTGGTGAAGCAGGTCTGCAGGTGTCTATCTTTCTCTCCTCCTCTCTGTCTTCTCCCCCTCTCTCCATTTCTCTCTGTCCCATCCAACAACAACAACAACAATAATAACTACAACAATAAAACAACAAGGGCAACAAAAGGGAATAAATAAATAAAATAAATATTAAAAAAAAAGAAAGAATCTCCCTCCTTTACCCTGCTTGCAACTTCATGTGACCCCCTACCTGCCCGGAACCGAGAACCTTGCTCCAGAAGCACACAAATAAAGCCCTTATTGATAATATTCACGGCCTGACTTTTTCTGTCAGGTCCCTTTGGCCACCCACCAGACCATACAATCACAAGACATCAGACAAGCACTAGTCTCCCCAGACTAGCAAATGACAGGGAGGTGGCCACTGAACACACACAGGGCTGTGAGAACAAGGATTCTGACACCACACATCAAGCAGAATTCGGGCCACTCCTACAACCCGAGGGGCTCAGCCTATCAAACCCATCGCTTAACCTGCTGCACCACCTCCTCCAAGGAGCCCTTCTCAGCATGGTCCTGGGGAAAAGTCTCTTTCTCAGGGCTCAGATGGCTCCTCCCCTGCTTGGAGAGAAAGAAGATGTGTGGCTGTATGGAACTGCTGGCGCTCACGTGGAGTGCCTCCAACCAGGAGGTAAGCCATTGGTTTCTTTGTCGCAAGTTATAGGGACTCTGTGATGCAGTAAGAACACCAGGAGAGATCCTAGTATGAAGCTCTAATTTATTTAGTGTAAAACACACGGCTTTGTAGAAAAGAGAACAAAGGACATTATTCATATATGTCATAAATTACAAGTTTTTTAAAGGTCAGCTTACCCCTATGGTGGGGAGGGGTAGGAATGACAAGAATTGATGTGATACCAAAAGGTCAAGACAATTAGTCTCCATGATGCGGGCATGTTAATTATCCAAAGGTATTAAGAAAAGCATAGTGGTAAAACCAGTAGAATGAGATGAAACAGAAAGAGGTAAGGCTTCATGTAAGTCATAGATCAAAACCAAGGAAATAGATGTGGGGGTCTCACAGCCAAATCACTGGAAAGGGTGTATGATAAAGTTTGTTCTTTTATATGATCAAAAGGTGAACTTATAGTGAACGCGTGAACTTTGAAGGACTATAGTGAACTTTGAGTGAACTCTCAATCAGGCAGCCATTTGGCCTGCTATCAGGGAAAACTTAATGTGAGAGGCTTGTCTGCTTTATGTGGGCTTGAGAGACTAGCAAGGGGAAACTGAGTCATGGAAGACTTTTCCCTCTTAGCTCATCCTTATACGGGAGAGGCCAACAAGTGGGGTGTCCTTCCAGACCTCCATCCAAGGATAGGAGAGCGCCCCTAAACTCTACCAAGATTTCACATGGTCCTACAGGGAACCTAGGCAGAGTTGCTGCATTTGAGCCACAGAGAGCACTCTGAGTACTGAGAGAGAGAGAGAGACAAAGAGAGAGAGAGAGAGAGAAACACACACACACACACACACACACACACACACACACGGAAGGGGAGCCACCACAGCACCAGAGCTTCTCCCAGTACAGTGACAACCTCCCATGTGGTGCTAGGGTTTGAATGTGATTCAAGTGCATGGCAAGGCATGCACCCTGCCCATTGAAATATATGGCTCTTGCATGCAGGTGTCCATGATTCTTACACTTTAATTTATTGTTATTATCATTGCCAGCAGTATTATTGTGTAAGCTAAGTGCTTACACAACTCCACTACTCATAGTGATCACTTTGTCTCCTTCCTTCTTCCATCCTCCTTTTCTTTACATTTCTTTTCTTTTTTTCTCCCCTTTTCTTTTATAGAGACAGAGACTGATAGAAAGGGAGTAAGGAGAGGCATCTTCAGACTTTTCTACTATTTAGGAAACTTTTCCTTTGCAGGTCAGGACCAGGCACTTGAACCCAGGTTCTCACAAATGGGAACGTGTGTGCTCTACCAGGTGTGCCACCTCCTAGCCCCGGTTTTTACATTTTCAGCTATGACCTTTGAACTGTCACTCCTGTCCCTCTCCCCAGTTTTCTAAGCTAATGGAATCTGGGACCTGAATTCAGGCTCTGAGTGACATCTGAGGGGGATCACCCTGTGCTTTAGAAGTCTCCCCTTCTCTCTATTTTCCTCTCATTTTTTCCCTATGTGTTTCTCTCTCTCCCTTTCTCTGCATTAATAATGGCCGTCAGGTACAGTGAAGCAGTGTGGTAACCCTGGTAGGAAAAATCAATTTATCAGTCCAAATAAAGAGCAGTCCCTGCCCTGACCTCCTCATCTCTCTCCTGCCTGCCAGGATTTCCCCCTCACATGTAAGCACCCCATCTCCAGCTGCTGTATGATACCCCAAGTCTTGCCCTCAGACCAACCCACCTTGACAATGAGTCCCCTGGAGTCCACCATCCAGATCTTCTTGGTGGCCTCAGCCGCAGGGACGACTTCCTTCTCCAGGGCCATGGCCAGGAGGTGAGCGATGCCCAGGGCAGCGTGGGGGTGCCACACAGGACAGGCTCAGACCCAGGGAGGCAGCAGCCAGCCCTCCTACCTCCACACCTGGGGGACGCAGGGATCCTCAAATGAGAGAGGGTGCAAAAAGCCCACAGGTCTGGAGGTTCCTCCAATGCAGCCCAATGCACATGGCTTCTGAGCTCAGTGTCCAGATGAGGCATCATGCCAGGCCACCTCTAGGCTTCTCCATTTCCTGGCAGCACCTACTTCCCCTGCTCCTTGCAAGAATGAACACATGGCTAGAGAGCCAGCTTATGGTGACCCGCAGAGCTGCTAGGATCCGGGCCACCACGGAGGCTGTGCCTGTGACAGAGCAGAGTGGGTTCAGTTTCTTTGTTGGGGGGTGTACCCCGTGTGTCCATCTGGCTTCCAGAGACCGAGTAAGATCTGAGTAACTGCCTGTTATGTAAAGATAGAAGCTGCTGTGTAGCCCTCCCACGGTCATCCTGGGATCATTTCTGGCATTGACTTAAGTGCCTGTAAACAGATGCCAGCAGAACACTGCACAGAGCAGCACTGCATTTTTTGTTGCTGCCAAAATCAAAAATCAAAATAACAACACAAAACAGAAGAAGACAAAGACCCAAACAGAGACTCACCACCTGCACCAAGAAGGACCTAGAGGGCTTCCACATCAAGAAACAAGGCCAGCGGGGAAACAGAGACAGTGTGAACTTTCACTTATAAGCAAACACACAAATCTACCAGATCAAATAATGATATGCTTGAAAACCATTGAATGGGAACCAGAAGGGAAGAGAGACACTCCTGGGAGAGGTAGGAAATCAGGATCAGAGGATGCTGATTGTCATTCTTGCAACAACCCCTGCCCCCCCACCAGCCCATTACATTGATTTTTTTTTGGGGGGGAGACTCAAGCACAGTCTCTGGCCTACATTTTATGCCCAGTGGATCACCAGGGCCTTACACTACTACAGACAGGGGAGAAGAGATTTGAACATGAATTTACAGCTTGGTTTGCAGAGCATGTAGATTTTCTGGGGACCTAGTAGGAGGAGGTCTCTTGGGTTCATGAAATCATATTCAACCCAAAGAAACTTCCTAGGCCCAGAGAGGGAGTCACAAATCTGAACTCACACTTAGATCTTATGACACAAAGATAGATATATCTTTCCCTGAATGAGAAGAGGCCCTCAAATTCCAACAAAAAGTCTATGGACCCTTAAAAAGAAAGAAGTCACTCAATTATTACAAAGGGTGAGGACAACTCAGAAGTAGTCATTTCAGACACCAAGTTGCAGACGTTATCAGTATACCAACCTGACTTCCCTGGGAAGATGACCTTACCAATGTATCTTGGAATCCCAACTCTTCAAAGCCCTGCCCCACTAAGAAAGACAGAAACAGGCTGGGAGTATGGTTTGACATTCCAATGCCCATGCTCAGTGGAGAAGCAATTACAGAAACCAGACCTCCCACTCTGCACCCCATAATGATCCTGGGTCCATACTCCCAGAGGAGTAAAGATTAGGAAAGATATCAGGGCAGGGGATGCGATATGGAACTATGACAGTTGGAATTGTGTGGAATTTTACCCCACTTATCATATGTTTTTTTCTATTTTTTATTTTATAAATAAATAAGAGAAGTAGTCATTGGACTTAACTTTTTGTTTATGAGGCTAGGTGGTGGCATACCTGTCACAGCACACACATTGCCATGTGCAAGAACCCAGGTTCAAACTCCTGCTTCCTGTCTATGAGATAAAGATTCAAGTGCCATGTTGTAAGTCTCTCCTCATCTCTGTCTCTTTCTCTCAGGCCAGTTACAGAGGTGTTAAACATTGCATAGACTGACCCTCCTCCAGAAATCTCCAGTTCCCTTTGCCCACCATTTTATCAAAGCCCTCTTAGTATATCACCAACTGTTTTCCTCTTCTCCTAGGATATAGAGTAAGTCCATCCATCTTCCTCTTGCTCTTTAAAATCCTCACCACCAAATAACTTTATTGGGGGGTAATGGTTTACAGGGTAGTTGCTGACACATGTGTGCAAGTCTCACCTCCCTGTGGTGGGTGTCTGCAGAACACTGTCACCCCAAGCTTAGGTCCTTTCAGCCCAGGGGCCCCAAAGTCCCTTCCTCTCCTTCTCTTCTCCTCCTTTGTTTTGGTGCAAACACCGACTGCAAGTCTCACTTTGTGTTTTCTCTTTCTATCCTTGTTTTTAATTTCCCCCAGGAGTAAGATCTTTCAGTATTCATTCTCCTCTTTGTTAGTGATCTCACTTAACATGATTCTTTTAAACTCCATTCAACACGAAGTAAAACATATGACTTCATCATTTTTAACAGCTGAGTAGTATTCCATTGTGCATATAGACCACAATTTCTCAGCCTCTCATCTTTTGTTAGACACCTGGGTTGCTTCCATGTTTGGGCGCTTAGAAACTATGCTGCTGAACAATCATGGACCCAAAGGTTGGAATGGTGGAGATGAAGTGTTGTGGGGTACTCACTGCAGACTCTAGTGTACTTCTGCTTTCAGGTATATATTTTGCCCTAGTTTATGGATACATGTGAACATATGCTCTATCTCAGGGAACCTGGTTCATACTCCCAGAGGGATAGAGAATGGGAAAGCTATTGGGGAGGGGATGGCATATGGAGATCAGGTGGTGGGAACTGTGTGGAGTTGTACCCCTCCTATCCTATGTTTTTGTTGATGTCTCCTTTCTTAAATAAATGAAAAAAAAAGAAACTATGCTGCTGTGAAGTTAGGGGTGCAGAGACCTTTTTAAATAGTATTCCTCCCAACCCTCTTTCAGCTGAATCTCATGGAGTCCACAGATGTGCTTCTGCCAACCCTGGTGATTTTTGGGTCCCTGCAAATCTTTCCTAGAAGACTTTCAGAGTTTCCTCAGCCCAGGAATCTATTTCACCACAGCCTTCTACCTCCTGGAGGAGGGATTGTGCTCTAACCACCAGATGGCACCAAAGACCCTCAGCAGAACAGCCTCCAAGGTTGGGTCTTATTCCTGGGAGTGGAATGTTCTCTCAGGTGGCTGGAATCAAATTAATCCTGTGATGGGTAGAATCTAATCTCCCTGTGATGGGAATAACCCTGATTGTATCCACTGCCACCTTGCACTTTGCTCTACTGACACCCAACTTGCTCCCTCAGGTTACTAAGTAAACTTTATCTAGACCTCTGAGCAGCTACTAAACCTTTGATGTTTGGTACTCTGCCCCAGCATTGTGTGTGGCTTCCAGAGCCCACACCCCAGCCTTTTGTCTACCCTGTTGGTCCAGTGTTCTCCCTGGGGTGACATCTGAGACTCCCTTGGAGGGAAAAGTTACCCCCCACTACAGCCCAAAACCTCAAAGACTGATTAGCATTTGTTGAACCCTACAACAGAAGGTTTGGGTTTTTCTTCAACATTGACTTTCATTGGGGTGGGGAGCTCTTGGGTGACGTGTTAGGACTTAGAAATAGAAAAGGGGACCAGCAATTGGGTCACATGGTAGAGTGAACACATAACCATGTCTAAAGACCTTGGTTCAAGCCCCTCTCTGGACCCTCCTGGGGACTTCCACCCCAGGACGTCCTTGTAGATTTTGACAGTGTTTGCTATGTCCCCCACAAACAGGTCTTCAAGGTCAAAGGGGACCCACTGCTTACACTTCATAATTCCCTGTAAGTGTATCCAGTGCTTTGAGACAGAGAGAAGGAGAGGCATCTGTCATAATGCTTCACTGCTCATGAAGCTTCCTGCTACCTGATGCAGGTGAGGACTGGAGGCTTGAACTTGGGTCAGGTCCTTGAGCATGATAACCTGTATGATCTATTGGCCATGCCACCATATGACCCCCATATATTAGTGCTTTAAACATTTACTATGTCTGCCCCAGGTCTTTGTTAGCTTCTTCTGTGGAGAGAGGCTGAAACTGTGGCTTACAAAGGTGCTCTGTCCTAGTCCAGCTTGCATTTGCTAGTTAAATTATTTAGAATGCCCCTTACATGTTTCATTCAATTTTTTTTTTTTTGCCACCAGTGTTCTTGCTGGGACTCAATGCCTACATGACATATATGTGTGTGTGTGTGTGTATGTATATGTATATATATGTATATATGTATATGATAGTAGTCAAGAGACAGAGAGATTAAAAGTGAGAGATATAGAAAGAGGAGAGACAACATAACACCGCTCCATTGCTCATGAAGCTTCCCCCTTGTAGGTGCTCCCATGTGGTGTCCAGAGGCTCGAACCTGCATCCTTGTACACAGTCACAGATATATGCAGTCATGTAATACTCATCTCCCTGGATGTGGTCATGGTCTCCAAGGTCTAGACCAGGGAGCAGTGGTTTAGCAAAGCCCCAGCACTCTCTCCCAGGTCACAGCGAAGCCTGAGTCACCAGACAGTGGAGCCCCAGTGGTACTCTGGCAGCAGGTGGTCCTGTGTGAGGGAGTCCCAGCCACTCAGTCTCAGGGTGGAACATACCTTGGATGTCATCACTGAACATGCAGTACTTGTCTTGGTACTTGTTTAGCAGACAGAAGGCATTGACATTGGTGAAGTCCTCAAACTGGACGAGGCAGTGCATTCCGTATCTGAGTTAGACGTCAGTGAGAATATAGGCTATTATGCAAGAGGTCCTAGGTTTGAACCCCAGCCACTACATGGGTACCTGTCAATGGGGGTTGGGGGGCTTCACAAGTAGTGGACCAGTGCTGTGGTTTCTCTTCTCCTCTATGTGTCTTTCCTCTCTATCTCTCTGTCAGTCACTCTTTATCTAGAGGAAAGAAAGTAATGGCATCTGGGAGCGGTGGAGCTGTGCAGACACTGAGCCCCAGCAATGAATTGAAAGGGTGAGATACCAAAAGGAATAGAGAGCTAGAGGTGGGGAGACACCTCCACAGCACTGCTCCTCTGCACAGGAAGTGTCTCCTCTGCAGGTGCTCACACAAAGTGGCCTGCAGTTCAAACCACGGTTCTCTGGCCTCGTAACATATGCACTCTACCAGACAACACACCTATTGCCCTGTCACTGTCTATTTTTTGTTGGGGGTGGGGGCATGAAACAGAAAGAAACAACACCAGGCATAAAGTTACCCTGGTGTTGTGATGCTCCCACGTGGTGCTGGGGCTTGAACCCAGCACTTGCAGCTACTCCCAGCTCCTTGAAGAGTCCCTGAAGAGACATTGAGACATGCAGTTCATTCAGTTCCTCATCCTGTGTCAGGGGGCTCTGCCCCAAGAGAAGCCAGAGCACTGTGGGCAGCGCTGGCTAATTTAGGCCAGAAGACAGCCTCTCTGGGCATTCCTGGATGACAATCCTCTGGCTTTTCTCCACACATCCACCACACTCCTGCCCCTTTGAGCTTCAGCCTCATGTGTGCTCCTCGGCATATTCATCTCTTCAGGGACACTTTCAGCTCCTTTTTCAGGATCTATCTTTTTGGCACCAGATGTGTGTGTGTGTGTGTGTGTGTGTGTGTGTGTGTGTGTGTGTGTGTGTCTGGCTGCTGGGGGAAGACAGAGTGAGGAACTCACTAGCCTTAGCTGGGCTCCCACTGAGTGAGGGCACCCTCATTCCAGGGCAGAGATGTCCCCTCATCAATCTCACAGCCAGTATCCACAGGACCTGCTTATTCACACAGCCTGGCCCTCAGGTAGGGGTGAGGCATCCTGAATTCTAGAACCTTCTGTGGGAAGGACACATTTCCCCTCCACTCAAAACATTCTGAAGCCTGCCTCCAGTCAGAACAGCTCAGGCCTGTATTCCTTTTTGGACTTCAGATGCTGGGTTCCCTCCCCCATGGGCCTCAGTAACCACACACCCCCACACCCCACTCACACTCACCACTGATGGCCCTGATTGTCTCTGAGTTTAGAGGTGAGGCAGAGTCTTCTTCCCTCGCCTCCCATGCACCCTTCTCCCTACCCCAGTTTGTCCTCGGAGCCACTTCCTGCCCCACCCCATCCCAGTGGCTTGTGTTGCTCACTTGTGGGTGACTGCCTGCATGAACTCCTCCAGCAACTGGTCATAATCCTCCCCATGCATGCTCTCCTGCTGCAGGCTGATGTACAGGGTGTCCCCCAGCAGCTCCTGGGGCAGCCAGCCAGACTGACAGACGAATCAGGAGCCCAGCATAGTGGGAAAGATGGACATGGGGCTGGGAGGTGATTGTGCTGAAGGGCTCTGGGGGCTAAGCTTCCAGCCTAGGGGGCTCCTCTGCACCTCCAGGCCAGCTAAGTTATTTGTTTCTTTGTTTAAATTTTGACACAGGGTTGGTCCTGGAGCTTGGTGCCTGCACAACAAAATTGCTGGTTCAAGCAGCCAAATGTTTTACTTCCTTTTTATAATTTATAACTTTATTTATTTATTATTGGATAGAGACAGAAATTGAGAGGGGAGAGGGAGCTAGAGAAGGGAAGATATAGAGAGACACATGCAGCTTTCCTTCACTACTTGTGACATTTTGCCCCTGTAGGTGGGGACCAGGGGCTTGAAGCCACATCCTTGCACACTGCAGTGTGTACATAACCAGGTACACCATTGCATGGCCCCACACACTCTCAATTATTTCTCTTTAGATACAGGTTGAAAGGCATAGAGGGAGACAGAGAGGAGAGACAGACAGAAGAGAGACACTGAGGCACTGCTCCTAGTTTCCTCCCCTCCAAGCCGGGAGACCACCATGAGCATTTGAAATTGGGTTGTTACTTACACATGATAACATGTGTGCCATACTGGGTGAACTATCTTCTGGTCCCTACTTCTTTTTTTTCTTTCTTTCTTCTTATGTCTCTTTACTTCTTCCCTTCCCTTCCCTTCCCTTCCCTTCCCTTCCCTTCCCTTCCCTTCCCTTCCCTTCCCTTCCTTTCCCTTCCTTCCTTCCTTCCTTCCCTCCTTCCTTCCTTCCTTCCTTCCTTTCTTCCATATTTCTTTTCTTTCTTTCTTTCTTTCTTTCTTTCTTTCTTTCTTTCTTTCTTTCTTTCTTTCTTTCTCTCCCTCCCCTTCAACATTGCTTAGCTCTGGTTTATGATGGGATTGGGGGTTGAAACTTTGACCTCAGAGCCTCAGGTAGAAAAGTGTTTCTGTTGACCTATGCTATCTCCCCAGTCTGATATTTCTAAGAATTTTTCCTAAGAAGATAATCGAGATGGAAAATAAACACCAATCTGTAGATGCTGAGTGCTGGAACCAGTTTTCTATTTGCCAGGAGATGAGAAATTTCCTGAGTCCAGTTGTGGGAGGGCAGTTCCTTATGGAACTGTGGATACACTCAACAGCCAATCAAATGACACCCTTGGAGCATAGAGGCAAGGGAGACAACTTGATGGTAATAAAAAAAAGTCCCATGCCTGTGGCTCCAAGGTCTCAGGTTCAATCCTCAGCATCACCAATAAGCCATAGCTGATTGGTGCCCTGGTAAAGTAGTCAGAAAGACAGACAAACAAACAAACAAAGCAATGACACAGTAGGACAAAAGCTAACTTGGGAAAGAACTCATAATACACATGAACTTGAGAACAGCTGGATTCCAATGGCTTTGCTGGGAAAAGGCAGCTTTGGTCTTAGGATGTAGGATGGCTTTGGTGGAAAAATACTGAAGAAAAGAGCCTAGAATGGAAACCACTATTCTACTTTCACCACTTCTCTTCATGTTCTCCATGACTAGCTTTCTGGAGCCAGGCCTCAGGCATGTGCAATTTCATTGCCCCACCAACTTTTTCAGATAGAGAAAGAGTGAGAGACAGAAAGGAAAGAGGAGGAGGACGAGGAGCAGGAGCAGGAGCAGGAGGAGGAGGAGGAAGAGGAGAAGGAGAGACTCCAAAGCACCTGAATTTCCCCTGAAGCCAAGCACCCCTGTGTGGTGTGGGGGGACTCACATCTAGGCCAGGCCCTTGTCCTACTTGACCTGGCTTTTTCTCCTGCTTCCTTTTAATTTTATGTTTTATTAGTGACTTAATAGTGTGCTACAAAATTATAGGATAATAGGGGTCTAATTCTATACTATCCCTACCATCAGAGTTCTGTGTTTCCAACCCCCTCCAGCAGAAACCACCATAGTTCTGAGGTTATAGGTGTGGGTTGAATATATATTGGTGCCCCTCTCCCTCTCCCTCTCCCTCTCCCTCTCCCTCTCCCTCTCCCTCTCCCTCTCCCTCTCCCTCTCCCTCTCCCACTTCCTCTCCCTCTCCTCTCCCTCTCCCTCTCCCTCTCCCTCTCCCTCTCCTTCTCCCTCTCTCTCTCTCTGCCTGTGTGTGTGTGTGTGAATTTTTATCTCTTTTGCCCATTTTTATTCATTTCTATGACTCTGTCTTCACTTCCTTTCTACGTCATAGCTACACCTATCACTACTTCTGAATGCCCTTCCTTCTTTTCCCTCTTCTCTCTCAGATAAGCAAAACAGTACCTGACATCCTCTGATTTTCCTGATTCTCTTCCCTCTCAATGATGGTTTAGAAACAAAGACTGTTGGTGAAAACATTTTAGATCCCAGGATAATAGGGGTTTAGTCTCCTCTGGTCATCTTCCTCTAACATTTCCCCCCTTTGGGAGTATGGGACAAAATTCCTTTATTATTATTTTTCTTGTCATTATTTATTGACTCGAGATAGCCATAAATCGAGAAGTTAGAGGAGATATCAAGGAAGAGAGGAGAGACACCTGGAAAACTGCTTCACCACTTGCAAAGCTTTCTGTATGCAAGTGGGGACTGGGGGCTCAAACCTGGGTCCTCAAGCACTGTAACGTGTGCACTCAACCAGGTGTACCACCACCCAGTCCCAGGACATAAATTCTTTTTAGGGTGCAGAACAAAGGAGTTCTGGTTTCTGTGATTGCTTATTGCAGGACATGTATGTTGCCTGACCTGGCATCTCTGTCTCTATACTTATCTCTCTTTCTCTCTCCTCCTGTGTTGTCCATGAAAAGGAGGTTTCCTGAGGCAGAAGCATCCCTGCTGTCCTCAGGGCCTTGTGCCGTGGGTTGGGGTCATTACCTGGTTGTTGGTACCCACATCCAGCATCACAGGCAGGCACTGCTGTGAGTTGACTCTCCTGCACACTGTGTATAGCACCAGCTTGCCCACTTGGATGCCCATGACGTAGCAGCCCAGGTCCCCCAGGCCAAGGATGTGTTCCCCATCTGTCACCACCACAGCCTGCAAGACAGGGGGCGTTCTCCTGCAGTGGTCCTCCTTTGGATGCCAGCCTACCTAAGTCAGCATAGGCCCCCGTACCCTCAACTCCCCTTTACTGGGTGGTGGTAGCTGCAGGCTCAGTGGAGGAAACCCATCTGCCATCATCCTTCAGAGAAACCAAGGTTACCCTGCACCAGGATCTGGGTTCAAATCCTCAGCCCCTGCTATACCTGGACGCCTTGTTCTGACCCACTCTCCCTCTGTCAGGATTGCTGTGCATAGCTATGACAGGTGTGGAAGCCAGGCCTTATACAAGTTTGTTGACTCTTCCTTTTGGTGATGCAATGGCTTCCTTTCTGGTCCAGGCTGAGAGGACCCAGTCCAGCACAGAGCAACAGCACAGAAGAGAAGAACCCTACCTTAATGTCATCCTCAGGCCATGAGTTGAGCATGGTGGCAATGTGGCCCTTGTCATGATTGGTGATGAACAGCCCACTAGGAGAGACACAGCCACAGTCACCAGAGGGTGCCAGAGGCCAGGCATGCACATCACCAGGCTCTGTCCTCAGGCCTGGCTAGAGGTTGTTATTTAGGAAGCCACATCTTGAGTGCAAACCTCATCCCACTAGACTGTCTATTCTGTGGGGCCAGAAAACGCCTGTCTTCTCACTGGTGCCACCCCCAGAACCTACCTACCATCACCCTCCACAGGGCACTTGTGAGCTTGTTGGATCCAGGACACTCACATACACACAAGTGTACAGGTCTGCATCTTATGTTTTTGTTTTCAGCTTTTTCAGTGAATAGAGCCCCTGGACATATGATCAGAGTCACCTCAAAATGAGGATGGCATAGGATAAAATGTGCCAGGGGAATGACCTAGCAGTCCATAAGTGAGGGTGGAAGAGAGTTACTTTTGCTAGAGAGTGATACCATAGCCAGATATTTTCTGCTAACTTCCTGGGGGACTGGATCCAGCTAACAGGCATGTGGAAACACTAATCCTAGTCATCTTACTTGGAAATTGGGGTTTTGCAGACACATTCAAGGTAAGAGGAGCTATCATCTAGTCTGTTGTTTGTCTCCCGAGAAGAGGGAAAGAGAGGGTCACACAGAGAGAAATGGACATGTGGTTATGGTGGCAGACTGGGAGAATGCAGCAGAATCCACCAATTAAGGAGGAACTAGGCTTGTTTGTGAAGTTCAGAAACTATAGAGGTAAGACAGGACTCCCCCCTCTGCTCTCGCCATAGTTTTTAGAAAGAACATGGCCCTGTAACACCTTCATCCCAGGTACAAACATCCAGCAGTGGGATGAGACATTTCTCTGTTTGAAGGCAGAAGTTTCTGATGTATTTTTTAGAAACAATATGCTGAGGACTCAATCTCAGGGGCTCATGCATGTGCTCTGCCTCTGAGACAGCTCTGCAGTCCATCCCCCACCACAAACAATTTTCCTGGGAGAAATAATGTTTTACAGTATTGGCGTATGAGGACAGTTTATTGTATTCTTGTAATATGTCGAGGACCAATAGACATGTGAATAAACATTCAGTCACTGATTATCGGAGAAATGCAAGTAAGAACAACAAAGAGATGCCAGCTGTGAGGATGTCAGACATCAGAAAGGACAGAAACACCAAGTGCAGGCAAGGGGATGGGGAGAGGGAAAGTCTTCTATATAGCTGGAGGGGGGTGGAAGTTGGTCCAACTCCTGGTAGAAGCAGCCTGGAGATTCTTTTTACTATTATTATCTTTTCCTTTTATTAATCATTCATATGCCCATAGAGTTGAGTCTCCACCAATGCATCTTGATGTGAAGATCCTACAAAATTTTACCAATGAAGGTGACTGTGACAGAGCCCACAGCTCTCAGCTCTGGCTATTTGGCTTTATTTATAGAACGTGTTCTGGACATCTTTTAAAAATTGTATTATTTATTTATTGAGTGGGGGCAGAAAGAAATTGAGAGAGAAGACAGAGATAAAGAGAGAAAGAACCACCTGCAACACTGCTTCACCTTTTCTGAGCTTTCCCCCTGCAGGTGGTGTGGTGTGTGTGTGTGTGTGTGTGTGTGTGTGTGTGTGTGTACACACCAAGGGCTTGAAGTGGGTCCTTGTGTATTGTAACTATTCTTCTCTGTCAAATGCACCACAGCCTGGTGCTAATCCTTGACATCTATAGATCAACACATCTCTCTTTTCTTTTCCTTTGTAGTTTTCTTTCTTCTTCTTCTTCTTCTTTTTTTTTACTTTTTTAAATGTCTTTATTGGGGAATTAATGTTTTACATTCAACAGTAAATACAATAGTTTTACATGCATAATATTCCCCATTTTCCCATATAACAATACAACTCCCATCAGGTCCTCTGTCATCCTTCTTGGACCTGTATTCTCTCCACCCATCCACCCCAGAGTCTTTTACTTTGGTGTGATATAGCAATTCCATTTCAGCTTCTACTTGTTTTTTCTTTTCTAATCTTGTTTTTCAACTTCTTCCTGATAGTGAGATCATCCCATATTCATCCCTCTGTTTCTGATTTATTTTATTTATCATGAATTTTTCAAGGTCCATCCTTGATCAGTTGAAAACGGTGAAGTCACCATTTTTCACACCTGAGTAGCATATATATATATATATATATACCACAACTTGCTCAGCCACTCATCTGTTGTTGGACACCTGGGTTACTTCCAGGTTTTGGCTATTACAAATTGTGCTGCTAAGAACATATGTGTACACAGATCTTTATGGAGGGGTGTTTTGACTTCCTTAGGATATATCCCCAGGAGAGGAATTGCAGGTCCATTTCTAGCCTTCTGATAGTTCTCCAGACTGTTCTCCACAGAGGCTAGACCAATTGACATTCCCACCAGCAGTGTAGGATGGTTGCTTTGACTCCACATCCTCTCCAGCATTTGCTGCTGTTACCTTTTCAGATCTATGACATTCTCCCAAGAGTGAAGTGGTATCTTGTTGTTGTCTTTATTTGCCTTTCTATGACTATCAGAGACTTGGAGCATTATTTCATGTGTTTCTTGGCCTTTTGGATCTCTTCTGTGGTGAATATTCTGTCTAACATCCAGATGGTCCTTGATCTACTTGGAAGATGTTTTTGTATTTGGTGACATATAGTGGTTCAGTTTCATTCTTCTGCATGTTTCAACCCATGTTTTCTAACACCATTTGTTTACTCTGATTTCCCCAAATAATATTCTGGGCCCCTTTGTCAAAGATTAGAAGTCCATAGGTATGGGGGCTCACTTCTGGGCTCTCAGTTCTATTCCACTGGTCAGTGTGTCTATTCATGTTCCAGTACCAAGCAGTTTTGATGACAGTGGCTCTATAATACAATCTGAGATCTGGGACTCTAATGCTTCCGAATCTATTCTTTTTTCTCAAGATTTTTTGGCAATTCTAGGTCTTTCCGGGTTCCAGGTAAGCATTTGTAGCATTTGTTGTATTCTCCTAAAAAGGTGCTTGGGATCTTCATGGGGCTAGCATTAAATTTCTAGATGGCTCTGGGTAGTATATTCATTTTGATGATGTGAATTCTTCCAACCCATGAACATGGCATATCCTTCCACTTCTTTGTGTCTTTTATTCATAATTTTCAGTACACAAGTCTTTCACTTCTTTGGTTACGTTTACTCCTAGATATTTTATTGTTTTGTTGCTATAGTAAAAGGAATTGATTTTTGGATTTCAATTTCTTCTATCTTAGTGTTTGCATAGAGAAATGCCACTGACTTTTGAATGTTAATTTTGTAGCCTGACACCTTACTGTGTTGCCTGATTATTTCCAAAAGCTTCTTGCTGGATTTCTTAGGTTTTTCTGTGTATACTATCATGGTATCTGCAAATAGGGAGAGTTTGATTTCTTCTCTTCCAATCTGTATCCCTTTAATTCCTTGCTCCTGCCTGATTGCTATGGCAAGAACTTTCAACACTATGTTGAATAGTAATGGTGATAGTGGGCATCCCTGTCTAGTACCTGATCTGAGTACAAATGCTTCCAGTTTTTCACCATTGAGTATAATACTGGCTGTAGTTTTGCTATATATAGACTCCACTATCTTCAGGAATTTTCCATCTATTCCCATTTTTTGTAGTGTTTTGACCATACAGGGCTAATGGATTTTGTCAAAGTCTTTTTCTGCATCTATTGTTATGACCATGTGGTTTTTGGTCTTGCTTTTGTTGATGTGCTGGATCACATTGATTGATTTACATATATTAAACCAACCTTGCATGCCTTGGATAAACCCCACTTGGTCATGATGAACCATCTTTTGATATACTGCTGAATCCAGTTCACTAGAATATTGTTCAATATTTTAGCATCTATGCTCATCAGAGATATTGGTCTGTAGTTTCCTTTTTTGGTTGTGTCCCTGTCTGATTTTGGTATCAGAGTGATGCTGTCTTCATAGAAGCTGGCGGGGAATATTCCAGTGTCTTCAATCTTCTGGAATACTTTTAAAAGTAGAGGTGTTAATTCTTCTTTGAAGGTTTCATAGAATTCATTTGTAAAACCACCTGGTCCAGGACTTTAATTTTTGGGAATGTTTTTGATAACTGTTTCAAATTCACTAGCTGTGATGGGCCTGTTCGTGTTATCTACTTCCTTTTTACTAAGTTTTGGAAGTTGCTAGGTATGTAGGAAATCATTCATTTCTTCCAGGTTCTCTAGATTGGTGGCATATAGTTGTTCATAGAAGCCTCTCATAATATGTAGAATTTCTACGGTGTCTGTTGTGATATCTCCTCTTTCATTTATGATTTGATTTATTTGGGTCTTCTCCCTTTTCCGTTTTGTGAGTCTGGCTAAAGGGTTGTCGATATTGTTCACTCTTTCGAAGAACCAACATTTACTTTCGTTGATCTTTTGTATGGTTTTCTTATTCTCAATGTTATTTATTTCTGTCCTAACTTTAGTGATTTCTGTCCTTCTGGTTGCTTTAGGGTTCCTTTGTTGTTCTTCTTCTAGGTCTTTAAGATGTGCAATCAAGCTGTTTATTTATGCTTCGTCTTGTTTCCTAATGTGTGTTTGTATAGCTATGAACTTCCCTCTCAGTACTGCCTTAGCTGTGTCCCAAATATTTTGATAGCTTGTGTCTTCATTTTCATTGAAGTCTCAAAACATTTTGATTTCTTCCTTTATTTCCTCTTTGACCCAGAAGTTGTCAAGAAGTGTAATTTTGGGACTATTACTAATTATTTTGTTGATTCTTAAGTGTTAGTTTAATTCCACTGTGGTCTGTGAAGATGCTTGGGATAGTTTCAAAGCTCTTGAATTTGCTAATGCTGTCTTTGTGGCCTAACATATGGTCTATCCTTGAGAATGACCGATGTGGATTTGAATAAAATGTGTATTCCATTTTTTTGGATGAATGACTCTGACAATGTCCAATAGTTCTAGCTTATCTATCTCTTCATTTAGCTCCCTTATGTCTTTATTGATTTTATGCCTGGATGATCTATCAAGTTGAGAGAGTGGGGTGTTGAAGTCTCCTACTATGATTGTGTTGCTGTTAATAAATTGCTGTGGCTCTTTCAGTAGACATTTGATGTATTTAGATAACTTCTCATTGGGTGCATAGATGTTAATAATTGTTAAGTCCTCTTGATTTACTGATCATCTGAACATTAAGTAGTCTCCATTCCTATCTTTTTTAATAGTATCTATTTTGGAGTCTATCATGTCAGATATGAGAATAGCTGTTCCTGCCCTTTTTTGTGGGCCATTGGCTTGAATGATAATTTTCCATCCTTTCACTTTAAGTCTGTGTTTGTCCTGTTGAGTTAGGTGGGTTTCCTATAGACATCATATTGTTGGGTTGTATTTTCTGATTCATCTTCCTACTCTGTGTCTTTCAATAGGTGACTTCAGGTCATTGGAATTTATTGATATCAGAGATTGAAGATATGGTAATGCCATTCTTGTAGAGTTTTAGAATGTTCTGATATATCTATTCATGGTGATCTGATTGTTTATAGGAGACCTTTCATAACTTCTTTCAGGGCAGGCTTGGTGATAGTTGATTCCTTCTACTGTTGCTTGTCTGAGAAGGTTTTGATGCCTCCGTCTAATCTGAATGACAGTGTAGCAGGATATAGTATTCTTGGTTGAAAGCCTTTCTCATTGAGCACTCAATAGATATCTTGCAATTTTCTTCTGGCGTGTAGTGTTTTGTGGAGAAGTCTGCTGCTAATCTTATGGGTTTTCCTCTGTTGGTGACTCTTTGTTTTTCTCTTGCAGCCTTCAGGATACTTTCTTTATCCTTATTCCTTTCCATTCTAAGTATGATGTGTGTTGTTGTCTTTAAGTCTGGGTTAATTCTGTTTAGGACCATCTGGGCTTCTTGAATCTTTATGTCTTTGATATTGTCTAGACTATAGAAGTTTTCAGCTACTATGGTCTGAAGAATACTTTCTTCCTCTCCCTCTCTGTCTCCCTCTAGTAAGCCAATAATTCGTATATTGTTTTTTTGAAGTCATCCCATAGGTCTCTGTTGTTGTTTTCAGCATCTCTTAATCTCTTTTTGAGATGTTTTACTTCTTTTTTAGTTGTCTCTATTTCATCCTTGATCATGTTGATTCTGTCTTCAGCCTCATTCATTCTACTCTCTGCCCTCTACTGTTTTCTGGAGTTCATCTGTTTTGTTACCCTGTTCTTATATTGTTTTAGCTTGTTCATCTACTTGAGTTCTTAGCTCAGTGATTTCAGCTCTCAGCTCTCTTATAACCTTGAGATAATTAGTGTTTTCTCCCAGAGTCTCATTTTTTGTTCCTGTATTTCTGATCACTATTCTTTCAAAGTCTTTACTCACTCCTGTGATTATTTCTTTAGCTAGTGTTTGTATGTTGAACACATTATTTTGTGCTTCACCCTTTGGGGGGCTTTTAGCTGGACTCTTGTCCTGGTTTGTTTCTCCAATATTTCTTCTTGTTGGTTTAACCATTTTATATATTATGTTATGAGTTCCCTGTCTCAGTACTTTTCAAATTACTGTTCACTATTGCCTGGACTGACTTGTGTCTAAGTTAGTTAACTAAAGGGGTCACAGTAGTGGAAGTTAATAGTTGTTCCAGTAGTATTTTAATCCCTGAATTGGAGCTCAGTGGTTTAAAAGCCTCTTTTTTTTTCTTCCCTGTAGGCTATGTGAGCCTGAGGGCTTTTAAACTACAAGTAGGCTTCTTAGCTTAATCAGTGACTCCTGAACAAGAGATAAAGCATGGTGTGGCAGAGATAATCCAGAGGTTATGCAAAGAGACTTTCACAGAGTCACTGTTATACCACTGAGGTATAGGTCTTCTCCTGAGTTTTCTGGTTAGTCTCTGTCCACCAGTGTCCTGCCCTGCCACTACTCCAGATTCTGAGGGCAGTAGTAGCAATGGAGACTCATAGTTGCATTTGGTGAGTCTCCGGGAAGTCCTCTCCTCTCTTCAGCTGTCCCCTTGTTGGTGGAACAGACTGGAGGTGGTGTCTCAACTGATAAACTGCTGGACTGTTACCAGTCACTTAATCTCTCCCTAGGCTCCTCTCTGTCACCAGCCACACATGTTTGCACTAACTGGTGACTTGGTGGGTTCCTGTAGTCATTTTAGTCCTGTCTTGTTTCGGTCCCAGATGGTCTTCTTTGGTATTCCTAGATGATCTGGGAGAGGAGAGGAGAGAAAGAGATCTGCTACTGCTCGGAGCCCCACCTCTGGAAGTCTCTATTCTTCTTTTTATTAATGGCATATTGTCTACAGCGAACAATAATGACCATTAAAAAAGAAAAATCTTGAAAATCTTGGCACCTATATGTGAGTCTTGCAGGGTGTTTTGTTCAAAAGATGCCCCCTATGTTTGTGGTTTTGATTTTTTAAAATATTTATTTATTTATTCCTTTTGTTGCCCTTTTTTTGTAATTGTTGTTGTTATTATGGCATTGCACTTGGAAAGGACAGAAATAAATGGAGGAGTAGAAGACAGAAGGGGGAGAGATATATAGACACCCGAAGACCTGCTTTACTGGCTGTGAAGCAACTCCCCCACAGATGGGGGGACAGGGGCTCAAACCATGATCCTTTTGCTGGTCCTTGAGCTTTGCACCATGTGTGCTTAACCCACTGCACTACCGACTGTCTCCTTCTGATTAAAAGTTTAAATTGGGGTTGGTTGTTGGTGTAGACAGTTGAGCAGACACACTTAAAGGGTGCTTTTTTCTTTTCTTTTTATATTGTTATTCATTTATTGTGTCATGTGCACTTAACCCACTTCACTAGTGCCCGGCCACCTGTTATATATTCATTATTGGATAGAGACAGAGACATTGAGAGGGGAGGTAGAAAGAGACAGATACCTACAGCCCGGCTTCACCAGTCATGAGGCTTCCCCCTACAAATAGGGACCAGGGGCTTGAACCTGGGTCCTTGCACACTGTAATGTGTGTGCTTAATGAAGTGTGCCACTGTCTGGTCCCTTGGACACTTTTTCTTTTATTGCTACCAGGGTTATCGCTGGAGCTCAGTGTTGGCTCTATGAATCCACCCCTCTCAGTGGCCATTTGGTCTTTTAACTTTTCCTGTTGTATTCAAAATGACAGAGAGAAATTGAGATGGGGTAGGGAGGTACAGACGGAGAGAGAAAGAGACACAAGGACCTGTTTCAAGTCCATGGTACTCACTTGCAAGGGGAACTTCACAGCTGTGGCACAGTGCTACAAATATCTCTCTTCCTCTCTCCTTCTCTGTGTCTCCCTCTCCTCCCCTCTCAATTTCTCTCTGTCCATTTTTCAGGGAGGCCTTATCAAGACTGACTTAGAAAGAGCATCAAATAACCCACAATGGGACATAAGCCACAGATGAGCAGGTATCTTGCCTTTATCTAAGTGTCTTTCTCTCTATCTCCCAGTAAAATAAAATAAATATGAAAAATAAAAGCTATTAGTGGAAGCTGCATTTCTCTCCTCTCCTTGTTCAACTAGTAATGTCAAATAAGACCAGGGATGGCAACAAGACCGGGCTAGAACTACTTTGGGAGCCCACCAAATCTCCAGAGCATCCAGAGGCCACAACTCTGCCGAGACCTCCAGCTCTCCCAGTTGATAAACTTCTCTAAATGACAAGGAATATCAAAGATCACCGGATACTGCAACAAGAAGAGGCTGGGACTACTTTGGGAGCCCAGCAAGACACGGGTGAGTGAAAACACATGTGACTCGTGGAAAGAGAGGACACTAGAGAGAGATTCCTGAGCTACTGGTAACAGTCTGGCAGTTTTCCAGTTGAGGAGCCACCTCCAGTTTGTTTTACTGACAAAAGACTGATGAATGGAGGAGAGGATGCCCCTAGACTCACCAAATACTACTGTGAGTCTCCATTTGCTACTGCCCTTCAGAGGCTGTAGCTGCAGCCAGGAGGGGGTGGGGTGGGGGGGGAGAGGTTGCTGTGCTGACAAAAAGGGGCAGAGAAGTGACCAGGAAACTCAGGAGGTATACACCCTGGTAGTCTAGCACTGGGACTGTATAGTGGGAACCTTTCCACATTGTTCTCCTTATGAGAACATAGTGAATAATTGCTACAGAGTCTACAGACTATAAAGGAGACTTGTGTAGAAACTCACAGGGTCCAGCAGTACTGCCTGACTTGGCAGCGAAGCTGGATTGAGTCCAGAAATTTGAATCTGTGGGGTGTGGGAGTCTCTTTGCATAACCACTGTGCTATCTCTTTCCCACCCTGCTTTTTCTCTTAGTCAGGAGAGAGTAATTAAGCTAAAAAAATCTATTTGTAGGTAAAGCCCCTAAGAGAAGAAGTAAAACTCTCCCTATTTGCAGACAACATGATAGTATATACATAGAAAAACCTATGGAATCCAGCAAGAAGCTTTTGGAAATCATCAGGCAATACAATAAGGTTTCAGGCTACAAAATTAACATTCAAAAGTCAGTGGCATTCCTCTATGCAAACACTAAGTTAGAAGAAGCTGAAATCCAGAAATAAATTCTTTTTATTACACAACAACTAATAAAATATCTAGGAATAAACCTAACCAAAGAAGTGAAAGATTTGTATACTGAAAATTATGAATGAATACTCAAGGAACTTGAAAAAAACACAAAGCAGTGGAAAGATATTCCATGTTCATGGGTTGGAAGAATTCACATCATCAAAATTTATATACTACCCCCAGAATCATATACAAATTTAATGCTATCCCCATCAAGATCCCAAGCACATTTTTAGGAGAATAGACCAAATGCTTACAAATGTTTATCTGGAACCAAAAAAGACCTAGAATTGCCAAAACAACCTTGAGAAAAAAGAACAGAACTGGAGGCATCACACTCCCAGATCTCAAATTGTATTATAGGGTGATTGTTCTCAAAACTGCTTGGCACTGGAACATGAATAGACACACTGACCTGTGGAATAGAATTGAGAACCCACCACACATCATGGACAACTAATCTTTGATAAAAGTGTCCAGACTATTAAATGGAAAAACAGAGTCTCTTCAACAAATGGTGTTATAAAAAATGGGTTGAAACATGCAGAATAATGAAACTGAACCACTATATTTCACCAAATACAAAAGTAAATTCCAAGTGGATCAAAGACTTGGATGTTAGACCACAAACTATCAGATACTTAGAAGAAAATATTGGCAGAACTCTTTTCTGCATAACTTTTAAAGTCATCTTCAATGAAACAAATCCAATTACAAAGAATACTAAGGCAAGTATAAACCTATGAGACTGCATTAAATTAAAAAGCTTCTGCATAGCAAAAGAAACAAAAACCCAAACCAAGAGACCCTTCACAGAATGGGAGAATATCTTTACATGTCATACTTCAGACAAGAGTTTAATAACCAAAATATATAAAGAGCATGCCAAACTCAACAATAAGAAAACAACCCATCTAAAAATGGGGAGAGGTCATGGACAGAATATTCACCACAGAAGAGATCCAAAAGGATGAGAAATACATGAAAAAATGCTCCAAGTCTCTGATTGTCAGAGAAATGCAAATAAAGACAACCATCAGATACCACTTCACTCCTATAAGAATGTCCTGCATCAGAAAAGGTAGCAGCAACAAATGCTGCAGAGATTGTGGGGTCAAAGGAACCTTCCTGCACTGATGGTGAGATTGTAAATTGGTCCTACCTCTGTGGAGAGCAGTCTAGAGAACTCTCAGAAGGCTAGAAATGGACCTACCCTATGATCCTGCAATTCCTCTCCTAGGGATATATCTTAAGGAACCCAACACACCCATCTGAAAGGATTTGTGTACACGTATGTTTTAAGCAGCACAATTTGTAATAGCCAAAACCTGGAAGCAACCCAGGTGTCCAACAGCAGATGAGTGGCTGAGCAAGTTGTGATATATATGCACTGTGCAATATTACTCAGCTACTAAAAATGGTGATTTCACCTTTTTCAGCCCATCTGGGATGGAGCTTGAAGAAATCATGTTAAGTAAAATAAGGCAGAAACAGAAGGATGACTATTGGATAATCTCACTCTCACGCATTAGTTGAATAAAAAGATCAGAAGAGAAAACACCAGTAGAACCTGAACTGAAGTTGGTATATTACACCAAAATAAAAGACTCAGGGTTGGGTGCAGGTCCTGGAAAAGGATGACAGATCATCTTGTGGGAGTTATATTGTTATTTTGAAAACAGAAAAGTGTTTGGCATGTACAAACTATTGTATTTACAGTCGAAAGTAAAACATCAATCTCACAGTAAATAAATATATAAATAAAAATATGGAGCTAGAGGATACAGTGCAGGAGTTTTTCTCAGTGCTGTGACACTTTCACAAGGTTTCAGCAGAAAGGAAGGCAGGCACTCCACACAGTGATCTGTCTTTTTAGCCCAGGATGTGAATGTGTATACTCTCTTCCCTGATCCAGCTTTCTAGTCCTTTTTTCCAACTAAGACACCGTTCTCTTAGACAATAACTTAAGTCACCTGAATGTTAGATGTCAAACTCAGGGAATAACTAGTAGGCTCATCTGCCCCTTGGAATACACTTAAAACAGACCTACTAGCATTTTCCAAACAGATAACCCAAATATTCATCTGTAATATTCTTGTCTTTAGGTTCGTGATTAGTCAACAATGTTTTCTGCCTTATATCTTAACTGTTCTTCAGACACCATGTTCCAGACACTATCATGATGCCAACCTGACTTCCCTGGGCAGACAACCCCACCAATGTGTCCTGGAGCCCCACCTCCCCAGATCTTTACCCCACTAGGGGAAGAGACAGACAGGCTGAGAGTATGGATCAACCTGTAAATGCCCATGTTCAGCAGGTTAGCAATTACAGAAGACAGACCTCCCACTATCTACACCCCATAATGATCTTGGGTCCATACACCTAGAGGGATAAAAAATAGGGAAGCTTTGAAGGGAGGGGATTGGATAAGGAGTTCTTGCAGTGGGAATTATACAGAATTATACCTCTTTTATCCAAGGATCTTGCCAATTCTTCCATTTTACAAATAAAAAATAATAAAGCAAAACTAAAATAATATATAGAGATAGAGCATAGAGTACAGAAGTTTCTCTCAGTGATGTGACACTCACATGGGTTCAGCAGAAGGTAAGGCAGGCACCCCACCCAGTGAACTGTCTTTTTAGCCTAGGATGTGAATGTGTATAACACAATTTTTCATTACTATTTTACTTAATTATTTGATAGAGAAAGAAATTGAGGACAGAGAGGGAGAGAAAAGAAGAGATAACTGCAGCACTGCTTCACCACTCATGAAGCTTCCCCTGTTGCAGTCGAGGACCTGTGGCTTGAGCCTGGGTCCTTCCACATTATAACAAATGCTCAACCACTGCTCGGCCCTTCAATATAACAACATTTTTACTTTCCTGTTCTCCATATCTGACTGACTACCTTATATGCTGGTAAGAATTATAATGTTCACCTCTAGCCAAGTGGACTAGTCCAACCTGTTTTTTACACCACCACTGCTGGAACAAACAACTAGAGCATACATGGAAAAACACCAGCATGGAAACAAGGTTGGAGCTCAGGTAAACTAAGGACAAAAGAACAAGCTCAGGTTGTAGTCAGTGAAGTGGGAGAGACTTTCACAACAAAGGTAACAATCTATCCCCTGCTCAGTTCCACATGCTCCCAGCAGGTCTGCACTGCTCTGGACATTCATTCACCCTGATGAATGCTCAGCAGGGCCACCTGCCTGGAACAGCCAGAGGTTCTCTCCAATGGTCCACTGGGCCCAACAGAAAAGGCTAAAAACTCCAGAAAAAAAAAGCTAAAAACTCCACATGTGCAGACAGTTGAAAGCAGGGAAAGAAAACCACCTATAATGATGGGACAAGACAACAGTAGAAAAACCCTTTATTCCGAATGTTCCAATGAAGACTTCATAGGAACAGGCCTAAGCACGTTCACCAAACCGAGATTTACTGCAGAGGACACCTACAAATTCAGAGAAATGACAGAGCGATTCCTAACTGATCAGAGGAACTAAGAGTGCATTCAATGAGCTACCAAATAAAACAAAAAGTTTAATAAAAGGAGAAAAAACAGGGTTAGATAGCATAATGGTTATGCATAGAGACTCTCATGCCTGAGGCTCCAAAGTCGCAGGTTCATTTCGCCACATGACCACAAGCCAGAGCTGAGCAGTGTTCTGGTTTAAAAATAAATAAACAAATAACTTTGGATGGGTGAAAGATTTAGAATAGAGTACATGTGACCATGTTTGAGGACTGGTGTTCAAGCCCTTAGTCCCCACCTGTGTGGGGAGCTTCACAAGTTGTGGTGCAGGGTTCCAAGTATCTCTCCTCCTTGTCTGTATGTCTCTCATCTTTTATCAAGAAAAGAAAAGATGGTGGGTAGGAGTGATGGCTCTTTTCTGCAGTCAGCAATAACCTTAAATGGGGGAGTCCGGTGGTAGCACAGCAGGTTAAGCATGTGGTGTGAAGTGCAAGGACCAGTATAAAGATCCAAGTTTGAGCCCGTCTCCCCACCTGGAGAAGAGTCACCTCACAGAAGGTGAAGTAGGTCTACAGGTGTCTGCCTTTCTCTTCCCCTCTGTCTTCCCCTCCTCTCTCCATTTCTCTCTGTCCTATATAACAACAACATCAACAAAAATAACTACAACAACAATAATAAACAAGGACAACAAAAGGGAAAATATATACTAAAAATTAAAAAATAATAATAACCTTAATTGCAAGAGAGGGAGAAGAAGAAGGAAGAGGAGGAGGAGGAAAGGAGAAGGAGAAGGAGAAGGAGAAGGAGAAGAAAAAGAAGAAGAAGAAGAAGAAGAGGAAGAAGAGGAAGAAGAAGAAAGAAGGAGGAGAAGGAGGAGGAGGAGGGGAAGGGGAAGGAGAAGAAGGAGAAGACAAAGGTCTTTTAGGTTTCAAAAATACAATTAACAAATGGGAAATGAATTATTTTAGGGCCTTCCATTCTAATGCTCCATGACTCCCTCCATTACTCTACTTGGTGAGCATGTACTCTGTGTTTTCTGTAGAACCAAGCACACTGTACCTTTTTTACATCTCTCTACACAGTGCATGACAAGAATGATCCATTATCCACAGTCATTAAGTACCCTTTCTCCAGGCCTCCTATACCATTTTCTTTAAAGGGTATTTTAATCCAGGGATCCAGTTTCACTTCTAAGAGATTATTTTACAGAAAACCAGTGCTACAAAATATGTACAAAGACATATGTAAGAATACTTGTTGCAGCATTGCTGTTGAAATGCTAAGAGAATCTGAGCCCCCCTCCCAAATTTCCAGCAGTTGGAACTAGTTGAATAAGGTATGGTGCTGCTCTTCAAAGTATGACTGTTTACTGCTGACAAATCAGTGGGTTGCCTGAACAACATACTAAACTTCTTGTAACCCAGTCTCTTGAAACAGGAGATATCAATAGCACCACATCAAAAGGTTGATTTTTAAAGATGATGTAGCTAGAACACAGGAAATGTTTGCAAAGGCACGTTGCACAGAGTCAGTATCTATTACCTTTTCCTTCATCCCTTAGTCATGATCCCACTATTATTACTAGGTGGTTTCTTTGACTCTAACCTAAGCGAGAGTCTTGAGACCATCCAAGATAAGAGTTTTCTTCAGACACCAATGTGAATAGAGTCTTGCTCAAATATTTGCCTACCAGAAGGTAAAAAAGAAAAAAAATTGAAACCCCCTCTAGTGTGCGTATCACACATCTCAACATTTATTTACTTCCTTATTTATTTAAATATATTTTTAACTTTTCTTTTTTAATTTTCTTCCTTTTGATGACCTTTTAATTATTTTCCTTTTGTTGCCTTTGTTGTTTATCGTTGTTATTATTCTTTGTGTTGTCATTGCTATCACTGTTGTTGGATAGGACAGAGAGAGAAATAGAGAGAGGAGAGGAAGACAGAGAGGGGGGAGACAAAGACAGAAACCTGCAGACCTGCTTTACAGCCTGTGAAGTGAAGCCCCTGCAGGTGGAGAGCATGGAGCTCAAACGTGGAACCAGATTGGAGCCTGGAGCTCAAACGTGGAATCAGGATACTGATGTTGGTGGGTATGCTTTCTGCCAGGTGTGCTTAACCTGCTGCACTACCGCCCTGCTCCCTATTTAAGTACTTATCAATGAGAAAGAACCAGAGCATCACTCCACCACACGTGATGCCTGGGATTAAACTCAGGACCTCATGTTGGAGTGCCCAATCCTGTATGCTACTCAATCTACTTGATCTTCAAGACTTTCCAAAAATAAGCCTATCATGCCATCCTAAAAGCTTCCCCTCTACTTGAAGGTGCAGCAGATGTTACTAGTTGATGATTTTAACTACTACCAAACACAGTTGTCATTCTCCCACTTTTATCCCATTCAAGTCTACTGAACACTTGAGAATCATTATCTTTCACAGGCTGTTTCTGACAGTGCGCTGTTTGTTTTCTTCGAATCCTGCTTCTGTGACTTGAATATCCCCAAAACAGTCACTACTTTAAAGCACACATGCTAAGAAAGAGTAGATATTCTTGAGGAATAAGATAAACAACACAGTCTTAACCACAAGAGCATGTCCTTTCTTCTTCTGGAACTCAAATATAAACTCCAAGTATTTTTCCCCAGGTTTCACTATATAGAGACAGTTTAAAAATCAAGGTATGTAGCTTCCCAGGTGGTGAAGCAGGTCTGCAGGTGTCTTTCTCTCCGCCTCTCTGTCTTCCCCTCCTCTCTCCATTTCTCACTGTTGTATACAACAATGAGTGTGACATCAATAACAACAACAACTACAGCAACAATAAAAAGACAACAAGGGCAACAACAGGGAAAATAAATAAAATTAACAAAACTCAAGGTATAACCAACAGACATATAGTGCCTAATCCACATTACTAGTAACTTATTACACTTCCTGGCAGTTCCAAAATCAAAACAAAAACTAATGTTAACTATTAACATCTCCTGATATGTGCTAATTCAAATCAAAGAATGTACTTCCAAAATCAAAGAATATATAAGACTCTTTATCAACTCCAAATTATTAATTATTTAATTAGTTAATTATTTGTACTGAGTTTTTAATTAAATGTCTCATCCATATTAGGAAGAAGAGACTCATCTAAAGACAAAATAGAAAAAGATTCATTTAGGGGCCAGATGGTGGCACACCTGGTTGAGCTCACATGTTACAGTGCTCAAGGACCCAGGTTCGAGTCCCTGGTCTCCACCTGTAGGGGGAAAGCTTTGCAAGTAGTGATGCCGGGCTGCAGGTGTCGCTCTGTCTCTCTCTATCTCTAACTCTCCCCTCCCTCTTGATTTCTGGCTGTCTCTATCCAATAAATTAAGATAATGAAAAAAATAGAAAATGATTCATTTAAATATCCCGAAGTCTCTAGCTACCAAATCATACCTGAGAGAAAATATGTGCAAAAAAGGGAAAACAATAATAATAAAAGGCATATTTTTGTTGGATCTAGAAAGGGAGAGAAGGTGGGGCTGGGAAGGTACCTCCTTGGTCATATGATGCACTCAGATTCGAGATCTGTCCCAAGCACTAAGGGAAGCTTCAGAGAGTGCTGTGGGGTCTGTCTATCTCTCACTTTCTCCTCTCCACCTCCTCCTCCACTTTGTTTCTGCCCTGCTCTTTCTGTCAGCGAAAAAGATAAAAAGAAGGTTGTCAGAGAATGGTGAAATCCCAGAAATAAGCAATACAAAAAAACCAGTATGGTACTAAACTGGAAAATATAAAATGAAAGTTTTACTATTTCAAAACAGGAAGAGAGAGCCAGACGGCCACAGCAGCAGTAGCTGAAGCTTCCCTCAGTACTGTGGGACAGATCTCGAATCTGAGTGAATCATATGGCAAAGCAGGTACGTTCCCAGGCCCACCTATCCCAGTTTTTTGTTAGTTTGCTTTTGGTTTTGCCTCCAGGGTTATAGCTGGGGCTCAGTGCTGTTGTTGCTGCTGTTATTGTTGTTAGAGTAGGGGAAGGTAGAGAAGAGGAGAGAAAGACAGACATTTGCAGATCTGCTTCAGCGCTTGCAAAGCAACCCCCCTGCAAGGAACTGAACTGGGATTAGTGTGCGGGTCCTTGTGCTTCACACTATGTGCGCTTAACCTGGTGTGCTAGCACTTGCCCCCTCATCCTAGTTTTGAATCATCATTCCCAGACTATTCCCGCATCAGTCTGAAAATGTAATTCAGGAGCTGGGTGGTGGCACAGCAGTAGAGTGCCTATGACAGTGCAGAAGGGTCTGTGTTCAAGCCTCTGTTCCCCAGCTGCTGCAGGGAGGGAAGCATCATGAGTGATGAAGCAGTGCTGCAGATGCTAGTGCTGAAGATGTTCCCTCACTCCTCTTCTCTATCTCTCCCTTTCCTCTCAGTTTCTGTCTCTATACAACAAATAAATAAATGAAAGAGTAAAGAAGTGAGTGCAGATGTAAAAATAAAGATGCAATTTCATCAAACAGTGAGCTGTGGGAGTATCATAGCCAATGAGATTTATCAGAGTTTAACTACCATTAACTAGAAAAGAAAATCATCATAAAATTCCTTTTCAGAATCCAAGTGTTACAAATAACCTTCTCAGTCAAACTGAAAGTCACAGTAGATTAATTCAGGACCTGCTACCAACTGCAATTCTATCAACAGAGCTTCTTAACCCACGACAACTAACACGTTCAGTGCAGAGTTAAGAAATATACACATCAGGGGCTCTGTGGTAGCACATGACCATACACAAGGACCCAGGATCAAGTTCTCAGTCCTGAACTGCAGGGGGCAGAGGAGTAGCAAGGCAGAGATGCAGGTGTCTTTCTTCCCCCCTCAGAATTTCTCTCTGTCCTACCAAATATAAGAAAACTAAAATAAAGCAAAAAAAAAAAAAGAAGAAGAAGAAGAAGAAAAAGAAAAAGAGAGAAAGCAGACACTGTATTACTGAGTCTCCTTGCATATAAATTCCTAAAATACTGGTATCTTCCCTTTAAAAAAAAAGGAAAAATGTGTAAATGGTCCAACAGACCCAGAAAGTATACCAGAGGCTATGAATACATATGTCCATACATAACATATACCCATGATTTCATATTAATAATTTAAAAGATTTATTATTTTTGGAGGATGTTAAATGGAAATCAACTCTATTTCTGTACTTTTCTTTAAAAAAAAGCTAAATAATTTATTTATTAGTAAGATAGAGGCTATGGGGGAATAGAGGAAGACAGAGAGAGAACCATAGCATCACTCTGGCATGAGATGCCAAGGCTTGAACTCAAAATTTCTTGCAAGAGAGTCTAGTTGCTCAACTTAAAAAAAAAAAAAAAACCTGACATACAGTGTGGATGTAGATAGCAAGATGGTTATGCAAAGAGACTCTCATGCCTGAAGCTCTGAAGTTCCAGGTTCAATCCCCCTCACCACCATAAGCCAGAGCTGGGCAGTGCACTGGTGTGGTGTTTCTCTCTCTATCTCTCTGCAACTCTCTCAAAAATAAAATTAATAAAATATTTAAAAACCTGACATATATTTATTCTCTCCCCCCCTTTTTTCTCGACAAAGAGGTAAAAATGCAAAGAAAGTGAAGGAGACCAGAGCACTGGAGTTTCCTTCAAAGGAGTGGGGGCTGGGCTCAAACCTGGTCCATGCAAAAGGCAATGCAGTGCATTATCAGAGCGAGCTATTTCATTGTCCTCTCCTATTCAGTATACATCCATTAATCAGGAAAATCCCTTTACAAAGAGAACATTTTGAGCGGTTTTTCCCAGGGGCAGAAGGTGTTAATATGAGGATCAAAGGAAGTCTTTTCCTAAGAAAACAGTTCACCAATTAGGAGACTTTTTCAATGTTCCGTTCTGTCCTGATTGAAGACCTGAAATTTTGAAGATGGCACTTGGCTTCCCATTCATGACAAATCTAAGGAGCTGCCAGACAGAGATAGAGGAGAAAGCCAGACACCTGCAGACCTGCTTCACCAGTTGCAGAACATTCCCCACGGGGGGGGGGTGTGTTGGGGGGGCCCATTCTTGGTCCTTGAGCATGGTGCTTTGTGCACTCAACCAGGTGCGCCACCACCCGGTCCCCACTTTACTTACTTTTTAGTTATTCTTAACTCCTCTTAGAAAATGTCACCTAAGTTTCTATAACCTTTACAGAACATCTGTAAGCTCTAATAGCAAGTATAATCAAATACAATCAGTACACTATGTATAACCTTGGTTAATCTAATAGTCCATGTATACCAGTAAAGTGTAAACCTTAGTGATCTAAAATAAGTCTTTAACTTTAAGAGATCAATGAGTGAAGGAAATCTTTAAATAAAAAACAGATTTATAAGTATCCAAGGAGGCTGTGAAACAGCTAACTCGGATAGTACAGAGCTTTGCCGTGTGGAGGACCCATGTTCGAGGCCAAGCCCAGCACATAGGAGGAAGCCGCGCTGCTGTGATCCTTAACACCATTCAACAAAGCAACTGCAACATTGAACAGTAGCAAGAAAGCAGAACTCTGGGACACTTCCAGGTGGCTTCAAAGAAGGCAAGCCAGGCTGCACCTCCAGATTATTCCTGACCATTTCAGGGGGTGACCTCGCCCGTGTCACACAATCTAGAACAGCAGGCATCCTTTCTGGAGCCCTTACAAGGAGCCCTGCTACTGACCTACACAGGCGATGGGGGGTTGGGTTGGGTTGGGTGGAACCTCAGTCCAAGCTCCAGGAGAGGGCAGCAAGCAATGGTCCAAGATGTGCCTGCAGTGACCTGGCTTCAGGCAGTCATTGCCTGCTCCCCAACCAGCCTGGGCTCATGCCCTCGCCCGTCCTCACCAGTCTCCCAGCCTCTAAGCAGCCAAACATGGCGGCGACCCTGTGTCAGCCTGCAGGCAGCCGGAACCATCGACAAGTCATGGGGATGCCAGGCCAGGCAGGGAGGGATCTTGTCCAGCAGATGCTGGAGGTTCAAGGGCCCAGGTTCTAGCACTTCACCACCTGCTGGAGGCCATTTCCTTTTTCTTGCAGAGGAGGACATCAGCCAGAAGGACGCTCCCAAGTCTTTATATAGGACCAAATATTGGAGCCTGGATCCAAGTACTAATCCAAATACCCTTTGTATTTCTTTATGCTACACAATATTTCAGTACTCAGTGGCACAATAAAAAAGTCTTAGAGTCTCAGATGTGAGGTCCTATGTTCAGTTTCATCAGTGGGTGTGTCTGAGTGATTCCCTATCTTCACATTAATAAATCTTTAAAAAGAAGTGCAGGGCCACAGGTGATGGCACACCTAGGTAAGAGCCCACATTATAGTGCACAAGGAACCCGGTTCAAGCCTTTGGAATCACTTGCAGCAGGGAAAGCTTCAGAGTGGTGAAGCACGGCTGTAGGTTTCTGTCTTTTTCTGTGTCTGCCCTTGCCTCACAATTTCTGCCTCTAACCAAATATAAATTGTTAATATATTAATATAATGAATTTAAACAATATAAGGTTTATTAGAGCATTAAAAAGCCTGGGACATATATTTAGATATGGAAAATAAACGATTATCATCAGGGGTTAAGAGTACACTAGGTCCATAAAGTCTGAGTATAGTTATAAAAAGGTCAGTCCCATAAGATAAACCATTATCAGCTGAGGTAAAAGTTGCTCATGGCTCTAGAGGGGTCTAAAAGTTTACCGGCTAGCAGAGTTACACATGTTCTGTTCCCGAGAGAAGTAGCGATGGTGGATACCTGGAGCACCTCTGCCAAAATGAAGCTGCGACCAAAGAGAGCAACCTGCTCCAAGTCTTTGACTTTTTCTTTTTTTAATTTTTTACTTATTAAAAAGAAAATATTGACAAATCATAGGATAAGAGGGGTACAGATTCACACAATTCCTACCACCAGAACTCTGTATCCCATCCCCTCCCCTGATAACTTTTCTATTCTTTAACTCACTGGGAGTATGGACCCAGGGTCATCGTAGAATGCAGAAAGTGGAAGGTCTGTCTTCATTAATTGCTTCCCTGCTGAACATGGGCGTTGACAGGTTGATCTGTACTTCCAGTCTGCCTCTCTCTTTCCTTAGTGGGGAAGGGTTCTGGGGAATTAGATCTCCAAGGCAGATTGGTAGGGTTGTCTGTACACGGAAATCTGGTCGCATCCTGATAGCATGTGGAACCAGGTAGCTGAAAAGAGAGTTAACATACAAAGCCAAACAAATTGTTGACCAATCATGGACCTTAAGGCTGGAATAGTGCAGTTGAAGTGTTGGGAGGGGGGGTCCTCCATTTTATAGATAGCTAGTAGGCTTATGTTAGTTATATTTCAATGGGCCTGTAGATATACTAGTTATTTTCTTTTGTTTGTTTGTTTTTTCCTGAGCCTGAAATCTGATATGCAGGTGGATCCAAGTTATTGTCTGGGGAGATGATGCCATGGATGGGAAAAGGACCAGAAAGCTAGATCAGGGAAGACAGTAGCTCCCAAATATGGGACAGGGGTATAAATATTGTTGACTGTAAACCCCATTGATTTGATGTGATCTGGGGCCCATAATTAGCTTAGGAGCCTGTATGACCTCTACAACCTTCTAGACCTGAGTTCACATACTGTGGTCATGAGTAGGAACATTCCATGATGCCCCAATATTGACCCATCTTCCGCAGGTGTAGCATAGAGTATGTTGTCCATCCCCCCTTCATTGGATGGAACATTCTCTACCATTTTTGATCCAAGTTGAGGGCAAGGGCCTATGGGAGCCCAAAAGGGGCCTATATTGTTGTTCCTGATAGAGATGACCAGTAACAATGGAGAGGGAGATTTATTCGAGTTCTAGGCCCATCAAGTCTGTTTGGGAATCTCAGGACTCCCTGAGTAGAGCCTCAGCTGGCGAAATGACATCAGTAAAGTATGCAAGTCTCTTGCTCTTATTCAGCTTTTGCAGTCTTTGCTTTGATAAGGTTAGCTTTGGAGTGAGTGAGAGAACTGAAATCTGATATGCAGGTGGATCCAAGTTATTGTCTGGGGAGATGATGCCATGGATGGGAAAAGGACCAGAACTCGATACTGACTCACTACAGACTATTGTGTATTTTAGCTTTCAGGTATATATTTTCACCTAATTTAAGGATACATGTGAACATATGCTCTATCTAATGGGACCTGGCCTATATCTAGATTTTGGATATTTCTTAGGAAGTGCACCTCCTGGAATGGAATCAGAGAATACCATAAAAAGAAAGGTTTGACCCAAGTGATGAGGGTGAAAGGTTGCATTCCATGCCTGATGTCTCTGTACACAGTCTGATGAGAAGTATGCTGAGATGGTACTCATTGCATTGATTAGGTTGGAATCGGTGGATGCAATATCATTTGGTATGACTCGAGAGCAGCATGCAGGGAAATAAGCCCCACTCCAGAAGTTCTAGGATTGAGAGAAACATAGGCTCTATAGAAGAAGTGAGAGATTCCTATTGTCTTAGGGTTTAAGAAGACAAGAGATAGTTATTTCAGTAATCACATTATTTGGCTATTGGGTTAACTTTGAAAAATCTCTTTGTTAGGATTTGCTACATCATACACACCATGACCATATTTTATGTTCTTTGACATTGTTTTGCATATAACTATGCCTCTGGTTGCTTTTGTTTTCCCTGGACTAATTTTTTAAGAGAGTCAACATATCAAAGATTCACCCTATGCATTTAAAAATTCAGTCTGTCCATTAAAATCTTTGAAACATTCAATCAGTTTTCCCCCTCTCATATTAGTGATTTATATGACTACAAAATAATAGGGTGTACATAAACACAATTCCCACCACCAAAATATTATGTCCCACCCCAACCCCCCTCAGCGTTGCCCCATGAAGCTGAACATCCACCCTCACCCTCCACCCAGGGTTTTTACTTTGGTGCCCTACTACAAATTTAGTCAGATCCTGCTTTGAGTTTCCCTTTCTGTCATTATTTCTCAACTTTTGTTTATGAGTGGGATCATCCCATACTTGTCTTTATCTTTCTGACTTAGTTCACTTAACATGATTCCTTCTAGCTCCATCCAAGATGGGTCAGAGAGGGTGGGTTCATTGTTCTTAATAGCTGCGTAGTATTCCATTGTGTATATATACGACAGCTTTCTCAGCCACTCATCTGTTGTTGGGCACTTGGCTTGCTTCCAGATTTTAGCTATTACAAATTGTGCTGCTATGAAAATAAGAGTAAACATATCTTTTTGGTTGGGGGTTATGGAGTCCTTGAGGTATATCCCCAGGAAAGGAATTACTGGGTCATAAGGAAGGTCCATGTCTAGCTTTGTAAGAGTTTTCCAGACTGCTTTTCACAGAAGCTGGACTAATTTACATTCCCACCAGCAGTTCAAAAGGGTTCCTCTGTCCCCACAGCCTCTCAAGCTTTTGTTGATGCTGTCCTTTTTGTTGTATGCCATTATCACAGGAGGGAGGTTATTCCAATTTTGTGTAGCATTTTGATCATTATGGGATGTTGGATTTTGTCAAAGGCTTTCTACGCATCTATTGATATGACCATGTGGTTTTTGGTCTTCGTTTTATTGATTTGATGGATCATGTTGATTGATTTACATATATTTACCTAAAATTGCATCCCTATGATAAACCCCACTTGGTCATAATGAACAATCTTTTTAATATATTGCTATATCCGGCTGGCTGGAATTCTGTTCAATATTTTAATATCTATGTTAATCAGAAATAATGATCTGTACGTTACTTTTTTGGTTGTGTCCCTGTCTGCTTTTGGATGTAGGTTTCATAGAAGCTGACAGGGAGTATTCCTGTGACTTCAATCTTCTGGAAGACTTTTTCAAGTAGAGGTATTATTTCTTTTTGAAGGTTTTTAAAATTCATTTGAAAAAAAAACATCTGGTCCAGGACTTTTATTCTTGGGAATGTTTTTGATACCTGTTTCAACTTCATTAGCTTTCATGGGATTGTTCATATTACCTAGTTCCCTTAATTTAATTTTGGAAGTTTGTAGGTAACTAAGAAATCATCCATTTCTTCCAGGTTCTCTAGCTTGGTGGCATATACTTGTTCATAGAAGCCTTGCATAATATGCTGAATTTCTGTGGGTCTGTTGTGATATCTCCTCTTTCAGTTATTATCTGATTATTTGGGTCTTCTCCTATTTTTTTGGTTTGTGAGTCTGGCTAAGCCATGTTGATTTTGTTCACTCTTTCCAAGAGCCAACATTTATTTTCATTGATCTTTTGTATGGTTTTTTATTTATAATGTTATTCATTTCTGCCCCAACTTTAGTGATTTCTGTCCTTCTGGTTGCTTTAGAGTCCCTTTGTTCTTCTTCTTCTAGGTCTTTAAGGTGTGCAATCAGGCTGTTTATCTTTGCTTTCTCTTGTGACCTTTTCTGTGCTTGTATGGCTATGAACTTCCCTCTCAGTACTGTGATAGCTATGTCTCAAATATTTTGATAGCTCATTTTTTCATTTTCATTGATCTCTCAAAACATTTTGATTTCTTCCTTTTCTTCCTCTTTGACCCAGTAGTTGTTAAGTAATACTTTTGAGCTCCTACATTTTGGAACTATTATTAATCTTTTGTTGATTGTTAAGTGTTAGTTTAATTCTACTGTGGTCTGAGATGTTTGGGATGATTTCAATGGTCTAGAATTTCTTAATGCTGTCTTTGTAGTCTAATATATGGTCTATCCTTGAGAATAATACATGTTGGCTTGAGTAAAATGTGTACTCCAGTTTCTTGGGGTGAATGACTCTAAAAATGACCAATATTTCTAGTTTATCTCTCTCCACATTTAACTCCCTTATGTCTTTATTGATTTCTCTGCCTGTGTTTCTGTTACAACATTTCTTTAGCTCTTTCAGTAGATGTTTGATATGTTTACATGGCTTCTTAGTGGGTGCCTAGATGCTATTAATTGGTAAGTCCTCTTGACTGACCAATCCTCTGAGCATTAAGTAATATGTATCTCTATCTTTTCTAATTTTATTTATATTAAAGTCTATCATGTTAGCTATAAGAATAGCTGTATGTGCCATTTTTGGTGGGCCATTGGATTGTATTAAAATTTTCTATTTTACCCCTTTGAGTTTGTGATTGTCTTGATGAGTTAGTTGGGTTTCCTGTTGGCAGCATATTGTTGAATTGTGTTTTTTGATCTATCTTCCTACTCTGTCTTTCAATAGGTGTATTCAGGCCATTGTTATTTACTGATATCAAATATTGATATTTTAATAGCAGTATTGTAGATGTTTAGAGTGTTCTGATATATGGCGTATTATTGTTTGTCTGACTGTATATGGGAGATCTTTCAGAAGTCCTTTCAGGTCTGACTAGATGATCCTTGATTCTTTCAACTACTGCTTACCTGTGAAAGTTTTTATGGCTCCGTATAATCTGATTGACAGTCTAACAGGATAATGTAGTCTTGGATAAAAGCCTTTCTCATTAAGCACTTGATAGATGCCTTGCCATTCTCTTCTGGCCTGTAGTGTTTGTGTGAAGAAGTATGCTGCTAATCTTATGGGTTTTCCTCTGTAGGTGACTCTTTGTTTTTCTCTTGCAGCCTTAAAGATCCATTATTTATACTTATTCTTTTCCATTCTAGATATGGTGTGTTTTGGTCACTTTAAACCTGGGTTAATTCTGTTTGGCACCTTCTGGGCTACTTGAACCTTTCTGTCTTTGATGTTGCCTAGACTAGAGAAGTTCTTAGCTATTATGTCCAGAAGAATGCTTTCTTCCCCTCCCTCTCTTTCTTCCTCTGGTAAGCCAATATAGCATATATTGTTTCTTTTTAAGTAATCCTATAGGTCTCTGTTATTTTCAGTATCTATAATCTCTTTTTGACACCTCTAATTTCATAGTTTTCTCTTATTTGTCCTCAATTTTGCTAATTCTGTCTTCAGCCTCATTTTTTCTATTCTCTCTCCCCTCTGCTGTTTTCTGTAGTTCCACTATTTTGTTACCCCATTCTGATACTGTTTTAGCTTATTCAGCTAGTGGAGTTCTTAGCTCAGCTATTTCAGCTTTTAGCTCTCAAATTACCTACAGATAATTAGTACTTTCTTCCAGAGTCTCATTTGTTGTTTCCTCATTTCTGATGACTATACTTTCAAACTCTTTCCTCACTCCTGTGATTAATTCCTTAAGTCTCATTTGGATAAATCATTAACTATCATTTGGATGTTCACCTCATTGTTCTGTGCTTCAACCTTTGGTGGGATTTTAGCTGGTCTTTTCTTCCTGGTTCATTTCTACAATATTTCTTCTTGGTTTAACCATGCTACATAGTATGTTTTGAGGTCTCTAACTCAGTACTTTTCAAAGTTCTGTTAATTCATGCCTGGATTGACTTGTGTCTAGGTAATGTACTTTCGAAATTAACGGTTGTTTCAATATTATTTCAATCCCTGAGTTGGAGCACAGTGACTTTTAAAGCATCTTTTGTTCTTCTTCTTCCTGTGGGCAATGAGAGCCTGAGGGCTTTTTAACTATAGGTAAGCTTCTTAGCTTAATCACTCTCTCCAGACCAATAGATAAATCAGGGTGGGGGAGAGGTAACACAGTGATTATGCAAAGAGACTCCCAGCCCCAAAGGACTCAATTCACCAGTTCTTCTAGCAGCCAGAGACAAACTGAAAGTACTTGGCCCAGAGAGTTTCCAAACTCTTCCTGTTTATACTCTGTCAGTTCTGTGGCAATTATTCACCATCTCTCCCCAATTTATCAGGAAAACAATGTGGAAATATACTCACTATGCAGCTCCAACTATAGCCCACCAGGGTGTAGATATTCTCCTGCTTTTCATTTTTTAACTTTTTTATTTATAAAAAGGAAACATTGACAAAACCATAAGATAAGAGGGGTACAACTTCACACAATTATCACCACCAGAACTCTGTATCCCCTCCCCTCCCTTGATAGCTTTCCTATTCTTTAACCCTGTGGGAGTATGGACCCAAGGTCACTGTGGGATGCAGAAGGTTGAAGGTCTAGCTTCTCTAAGTCCTTCCCTGCTGAACATGGGCATTGACAGGCTGACCCATACTCTCAGGCTATCTCTTTCTTTCCCTAGTAGAGAAGAGCTCTGGGAAAGTGGAGCTCCAGGACCCATTTGTAGGGTTGTCTGTCCAGGGAAGTCTGCTAAGCATCATGCTAGCATCTAACCTGGTAGCTCACAGGAGAAGTAAGTTCTCTGCACCCCAATATCAGCATGGGGCATCCCAGTTGCTGCTCCAGTCTCCGAGGGTCAGTAGCAATGGAGAATAACAGTTGCATTTGGTGAGCCTTACCTCAGTCCTCTCTTTCCTTCATCAGTCTTTTTGTTAGTAATGCAGACTGAAGGTGGAGCCTCAACTGGTAAACTGCCAGACTGCTACCAGCAAGTTGGGAGTAAATGTAGGCTTCAGCTCCAGGAATCTCTCTTTAGGCTACTCTCTGTCCACAAGCCACATGTGTTTGTACTCACTGGTTGTTTGGTGGGTTCCCAATGTCATTCTAGTCCTGTTTTGTTTTGGACCCAAGTTGTTTCCTTAGATGTTCTTAGTGGACTGGGGAGAGGAGAGGAGAATAACACCTGTCCTATTATATTTCAAGAAAAGGAAAAAATACTGCCAGCAACAGTTGACTTCACTGTGCTGGCATGGAGTTCCAGTGATAACCTTGTTGGAAATTTTTTTTTTTTTGCTTAAATGAAAAAAAATACCCGCTGCCCTGAGTTTCTTTCATGTTCTGCCCACCAAAAACTGGCTGATGCTTGATGCTGTGGCTCAGCCACTGACACTTCTTCTTTTTCTAGTGTTTGCCCTTCTTCCATAGCCAGTCAACAGCGTCAGGTTGAGCCTGATGTAAAGTTTCTAGACCTCCTTTGAATCTGGAGAGGTGGCAGTCGTTGACTATGTGGGTCATAGTCTGTCTGGAGCCGCAGGGGCAGTTCGGGTTGTCTCTGACTTCCCAGCGATGGAACATAGCGCACACCGGCCATGGCCTGTTTGATAGCGATTGAGGAGGGCCCAGTCATAACGTGCTAGGTCAAAGCCGGGTTGACGCTTGCAGGGGTCTGTGATGAGGTGTTTGTTCTTTACTTCAGCTGACTGCCAACTCTGTTTCCAAGAGTCTGGAGCAGAGAAGTTCAGTGTAGGCGTAGGGGACCAGATTGGGTGACGAGACGTCAAGCGTTGGACAGGGTGGGCGAAGATATCCGGGTATATTGGCAGGTTTGGTCGAGCATAGATGTGGCAAATGAACTTAGATGATGCTGCATCCCGATGAATATCTGGCAGGGCGATGTTGCTAAGAACTGGCAGCCACTGACACTGGGCCGCAGCTAAAGAAGGGGAACTAAAGTGACCCTAGAGTGTCTGTCAGTGGAATTCTGTCTTATCCCCCCTAACTGATATGCTTCTCAGAAGAGAGCTGGGTGCAAGAGACAGGATAGAGTGGGACCACTTACCCTGGGTCATGACTCATGCGGGTTTCAATCAAGGGATGGACTAGCTTTTATTAAAGTACAATTTTGTATGCAAGAGAGAAATCATGTGAGTACTGCTCTGACCCAAGTAGCATGCAAGTCCTGCACTCTGCCAGTGGAGCTACCTCCCCTGCCAATAAGTTTATATATAGATATATGGAGATATATATAGATAGATAGATATAGATATATGACACAAAATAAAGTCTCAGATGTATGTGAATGGGAATTTTTGGCATATTGAAGGGGAAGCTTGTATTTGGGGAAGCAGGGAACACCCTACATGCTCCTGTGAGTGGGGGTACAGGGACTGGAGTGTCAGGAGAAGCATCTTGGAGGTGGCAAAGGACATAGGTGTTCTCAAAGGTTCTGTACTAGGGCGTGGGTGAAGCCTCATTGTAGAATGGCTTCAATAAAAGTACAGGCTGCCTGGTCATCAAAGACTCAGCACCAACCAACTGGTCAATCAAGCTCCATTGTTAGATACCTTCCCTCTGTGAGTCCACTGCACTGGATGGGATTCTGCCGGGCTAGCTTATCAGGAAAGAAAGAGAGACTGGGAACTCGTGTCACAGTGGGAACATAATGTCATGCCTTTAGTGATCAGAGACAACTCCTTTATATTTAACTTTAAACGGAAGTGGCAAGTGGGAAAAGGAAATGGCTAGGAGAGGGGGTGGAAAAAAGTGCACCAAGGTTGAAAGCTTCCAGAGCAGCTGTTGAGAAGGTTGAAACCAGTGGGAGTAATCAATACTATGCAGGCAGGGCAGGTCTCAGGCAAAACAATGATTATGTAAATAGACCATACTATCAGCAATGGAGCAGGGGGGCTGGCCTACAGGTTTCCCTTACATTCTCTTAATAGAATGTCCTCAGAGGTTTCTTTAAATGCTAACCTTTTTCTTTTTAATGCTCATTTGTTTGTTTGTTTATGGAGTTCAGAGAGAGATCCAAACCATCATTCTGGGACCTGCCATATCACGGATGGAACTTGGGCCTCATGTTTGATAGTGCCACACTTTACAACAACACCTTCTGAGTCACAGAGCATTTTTTTCAGAGATCCTGGGCAAACTGAGAGCACTGAGTGCAAAATGCAACCTGGAGCCTATTGACCTCTCCCACCTGGTGAAAGGTCAATGGGGAATGAAGGTCATTGTCTACTTCATCTAGACTTGAGAGCACTTTCCCTGGGGCCAGACAGTAGTGCACCCACTGAGCACACACATTACCAGATGCCAGGATCCAGGCTCAAGCTCACGGTGGTCCCAAACTTCACAAGTAGTAAAGTAGTACTGCAAGTGTCTCTCTTGACTGGTTTACTTTTGTCCTCTTAGTCATCCATGTTTGTGTTTTGGCTTTCTGTGACCGGGCCACATGTTTCCTCACCAACTCATGTCCTCACTGAGTACTTCACTGTGTTCTCAAACCCTAGTTCTTGACACCAAGAGTGTGTGAGCTACATTCGGCCTTGCATCTGAATAAATTAAAGTGGGAAGAGCCCTCCTTCCACTTACAATTACTTCAAGATTGTCCTCAGAATGCATGGAAAACTGTCACTTTAATGACAGTGTGCAATGGGACTCTGGGTGTGGAGGAAAGCAGTTTGACCTTGGCTCCCAGGCTGCTGCCTCACTGGGTCTTAAAAGCATCTCCCCACACATGTCTCACACCACCCCACCAAAAGAAAAAAAAAACAGAAAACAAACAAACAAACAAAAAACTAAAGCACAAAACACAAACATGGATGACTGAGGGGACAAAAGTAAACTAGATCCACTTTGGAAAAACAAGCCAGTAGGGTCTTTTTCTCTTACTGTCTCATTTATACTTGCAAGCAAGTTGGGTGGGCCGCTGGGTCAGAAGCATACCTGCTGAGGCTCATGTGAGGTAGCTTCAGCCAGAAGGTAAGCTTACTGAGGCCCTAACACCAGCTCTAGGGACTGCATGATAAAGAAGAATTCTGGTACAAATACCCGTTTACTGGGGGGTTGTTTGGGGCTACTATATAAAGTGAAACAAAGAACATTTTTCAGATATGTCAGAATTCACAGGTTTCTTAAAGGTCAGCTTGCCCCCTATGGTAAGTGGTTGGTATGACAAGAGTTGATGTGACACATAAAGGTCAAAACAGTCAGTCTTCTGATGCAGGAATTTAATTATCCAAAGGCATCTGAAAGAAGAATAGGGGTTGAACCAGTAAGGTGAGACAGAGAAGGAAGAACAAGGCTTGATGTAAATTAAGGACATCAAAGTAAACCAGGAAATAAGGTTTTGGGGGCTTTTCAGTGTGTGACAGGATGTGTTCTTCCTTTGTGATCAAAAGGTGAAGTGTATCTGTGAACTTTGAGTGAAATAACATTAAAGCAAGCAACCATTTGGCCTGCGCTTCTAAGGCATGGGCATCCCTGTGGGCAAGCTGGTGCTATACAGACTGTGTGGGATCATCTCCCCACGCCAGTGCCTGCCTGTGATGGTACATGTGGGTAACAACAAGCAGATAATCCCCCCAAAACTGGGCATAAGGCCCCTGAGGACAGCAGGGATGCTTCTAGCTCAGGGCACCTCCTCTGTACAGGCCATACAGGAGGAGAGATCAGAGACAGGAGAGAGAGACAGCGAGAGTGAGAGAGAGAGAGATGCCAGGCCAGGCAACATAGATGACATACAGAGAAGCAGTTAAAGAAGCCAGAACTCCTTTGTTCTGTCCCACAAAAAGAATTTTGGCCCATATACCAGAGGCCATATACCTTGGAGACCATGGCCACGTTCAGGGAAATGAGTATTACATTACTGAATATATCTGTGACTGTGTAGAAGGATGTATGTTTGAGCCTCTGGAAACCACATGGGAGCACCTACAAGATGGAAGCTTGTATGGCTTTCTATGTTACCTCTTCTTTCAGTCACAATATTCCAGATGCTAACATGATGCCAACAGGACTTCCCTGGGAAGACAACCCCAGCAATTTGTACTGGAGCCCCATTTCCACAGAAGCCTGACCCATTAAGGAAAGAAAGAGACAGGCTGGGAGTATGGATCAACCTGTCAATGCCCATATTCAGCAGGGAAGCAGTTACACCCCACAATGACCTTGGGTCCATACTCACTCCCACAGAGTTAAAGAATAGGAAACTATGAACAGATGGGATGTGATATGAAGATCTGGCATTGGGAATTGTACCTCTCTTTTTCTATGATCTTGTAAGTGTTTCATTCTATAAATAGTTTCTATAAACTATTTATATAAATATTTAAAACTATATTCTATAAATATTTAAAAAAAGAAACAAAAAATAAAGAAAAAAAGAGGGAAGTTTCATGGGCAATGGATCAGTTCCATGGTGTCACCCCTCTTTCTGTCTGTCTCACTCGTAGTCTCTCTCCATCTCTTGATTCTATCACATATATGCATTCAGCCCTAGCAAGAACACTGGAGAAAAAAAAAAGAAAATGAAATTAAACATGTAAAGAGCTTTCTAAATAATACAACCAGCAAGTGAAAGATGGAATAGGATAGAGCACTTTTGTGAGTCACAGTTTCAGACTCTCTACACAGAATAAGCTAACAAAGACCAGGGGCAGATACAGTAAATGTTTAAATTGCAAATGTATGGAGTTCATATGGTGGCATGGCCATCAGATCATACGGGTTATCAGGCTCAAGGACCCAAACATCATGAACAGTGAAGCAGTACAAGAGATTACTCTCTCTCTCTCTCTCTCTCTCTCTCTCTCTCCCTCTCTGCCTCCTTTTCTCTCACTGGGAGCAATACTGTCATGTGGGAAACAAACTCCAGTGATGATCTTGGTGGAAAAATAAGAAGAGAAGGGGAACACTTCTGGAGGTTGGGCTACAGAACAATAGCAACTATGTTTCTCTCCTCTCCTCTCCTGGGTCAACTAGGAATATCACAGGAGACTCCTGGGACCACATGACGACTAGAATGACTTTAACTTCAGGAACCCACCAAATCACTGGTGAGTACAAACATGTATGGCTCGTGGACAGAGATGAGCCTAAGGAGAGATTAAGTGGCTGGTTTACCAGTTTAAGTGGCAGTTTAACAGTTTACCAGTTTAACAGGTAAGTGGCAGTTTAACAGTTAAGATAACACCTCCACTCTGTTTCACCAACAAAGAAATGGTTGAAGGGAGGAGAGGACTCTCCTGAGACTCACCAAATGCAAGTGTGTATCTCCATTGTTACTGCCCTCAGAATCTGGAGCAGCAGCATAGAGGCAGTGTGCTGACACCAGGGGACAGAGAACTAATGACAAAACTCAGCAGAAGATCTCTACCTTTGTGACTTAGTGGTGGGACTATGAATGTCTCTTTGCAAAACTACTGGATTATCTTTGTCACACCCTGCTTTATCTCTTGATCAGGAGTCAGTGAATAAGGAAAGAAGCCTACTTAAAGTTTAAAAGCACTCAGGCTCCTATAGCCTACAGGGAAGAGAAAGAACAAAAGAGGCTTTTAAGCCACTGACTTCCAACTCAGGGATTAAAATACTATTGAAACAACGGCCAATTTCCACAACTGTGAACCCTATAATTACCTTAATTATACACAAGTCAATACAGGCAAGAGTCATCAGTAATTTGAAAAGTACTGAGAGAGGGACCTCATAACATATATAAAATGGTTAAACCAACAAGAAGAAATACTGGAGAAATGAATGAGGACAAGAGTCCAAATAAAAGTCCCCCAAAGGTTGGATCACAAAATAATGAGGTCAACATTCAAACACTAGTTAAGGAAATACTCACAGGAGTGAGTAAAGAGTTTGAAAGAATTGTATCAGAAATGCTGAAACACCAAATGAGACCCTGGAAGAAACACTAATTATCTCAAGGTTATTAGAGAACCAACAACTGAAATAGCTGAGCTAAGAACACAACAAACTGAACAAGCTAAAACAGTATCAGAACAGGGTAACAAAATAAGAGAACTCCAGAAACAGTATAGGGGAGGGAGAATAGAATAAATGAGGCTGAAGACAGAATTAGCAGTATCAAGGAAGAATTAGAGATGACTAAAAAAGAAGTAAGAGATCTCAAAAAGACATTAAGAGATATTGAAAACAACAACAGAGACCTATGGTATGACTTTCAAGGAAACAATATACGCATTATTGGCTTAGTTAAGGAAGAAAGAGAGAGAGAGGGGAAGAAAGCATTCTTCAGGACATAATAGGTGAGAACTCCTCTAGTCTAGACAACATCAAAGACATAAAGATTCAAGAAGCCCAGAGGTTCCCAAACAGAATTAACCCAGACATAAAGACACCAGGAAACATCATATTTAGAAATGGAAAGGATTAAGGATAAAGAAAGGATTCTGAAGGCTGCAAGAGAAAAACAGAGTCACCTACAGAGGAAGTCCCATAAGATTAGCAGCTGAATTCTCCACATAAACACTACAGGCCAGAATAGAATGGAAAGAAGTGCTCAAGAAATAGGATACTATTGTATCCTGCTAGACTGTCATTCAAACTAAACAGACTAGATGGAGGCATCAAAACCTTCTCAGATAAGCAACAGTTAAAATAATCAACTATCACCAAGCCTGCCCTGAAATAAGTTCTGCAAGGCCTCCTATAATCATTCAGACCACCATAAATAAGACATATCAGAACACTCTGAAACTCTACAAGAATGGCATTACAATATCTTCAATCTTTGATATCAGTAAATGTCAATGGCCTGAATTCACCTATGAAAAGACACAGAGTAGGAAGAAGGATCAGAAAATACAACCCAGCAATTTGCTGTCTACAGGAAACCCACCTCATTCAACAGGACAAACACAGGCTTAAAGTGAAAGGATAGATAATTATCATACAAGCCAATGGTCCACAAAAGGGGCAGGAACAGCTATTCTCATATCTGACATGATGGATTTTAAAATAAATAAAATTTAAAAAGATAGGAATGGACACTAATTAATGGTCAGTAGATCGGTCAATCAAGAGTACTGAACAATTACTAATATCTATGCACCCAATAAGAAGCCATCTAAATACATCAAACATCTACTGAAAGAGCCACAGCAATATATTAACAGCAACATAGTCATAGTAGGGGACTTCAGACACCATTCTCTCATTTTGACAGATCACCCAAGCAGAAAACCGTAAAGACATAAGGGAGCTAAATGAGGAGATAGATAAAAAAATATATTGGACATTGTCAGAGTCATTCACCCCATGAAACTGGAGTACACATCTTACTCAAGTTCCCATGTGTCATTCTCAAAGATAGACCATATATTAAGCCACACAGACAGCATCAGCAAATTCAAGAGCACTGAAGTCTTCCCAAGGATCTTCTCAGACCACAGTGGAATTAAACTAACACTTAACAATCAACATAAGATTAGTAAGAGTCCCAAAGTGTGGAATCTCAGCAGTACACTACTTAACAAGAGAAAATCAAGGAAGAAATCAATATGTTTTGAGAGGTCAATAAAATTTAAGACACGAGCTATCAAAATACTTGGAATACAGGTATTGTTATACTGCGTGGAGGTTCTTATCCACACAAGCACATATAAGGTAACAAGAAAAAGCACAAATAAACAACCTGATTGCATATGTCAAAGACCTAGAAGAAGAATATCAAAGGAACTCTAAAGCAAATAGAAGGAAAGAAATCATTAAAATTAGGGCAGAAATAAGAATAAGATTGAAAATAAGAAAATGACACAAAAGATCAATGAAAACAAATGTTGGTTATTCGAAAGAGTGAACAAAACTGACTTGCCTTTAGCCAGACTCAGAAAACAGAAAAGGGAGAAGAACCAAATAAATCGGATCATAAATGAAAAAGACATATCACAAAAGACACCACAGAAATTCAAGATATCATGTGGAGGCGTTTATGAACAAATATACGCCACCAAGCTAGAGAACCTGGAGAAAATGGACAATTTCCTACATACCTACAAACTTCCTAAATTAAATAAATGGAAGTAGATAACACGAACAGGCCCATCACAGCTAGTGAATTTGAAACAGTTGTCAAAAAACATTCCCAAAAATAAAAGTCCTGGTCCAGATGGTTTTACAAATGAATTCTACAAAACATTCAAAGAAGAACTAACACCTCTACTTTTAAAAGTCTTCCAAAAGATTGAAGACACTGGAATACATCCTTCCAGCTTTTATGATGCTAATGTACTACTCAACATAGTGTTGGAAGTTCTGGCCCTATAAATCAGGCCTTTTACTATAGTAACAAAAAAATGAACAAAATATCTAGGAATAAATCTAATGAAAGAAGTGAAAGTCTTGCTTACCAAAAATTACGAGTCACTACTCAAGGAAATAGAAAAAGACACCAAGAAGTGGAAAGACATTCCATGTTCATGGGTTGGAAGAATTTGCATCATCAAAATTTATATACTACCCCCCAGAGTCATATACAGATTTAATGCTCTCCCCATCATGATCCCAAAAACATTTTTAAGAGAATAGAGCAAATGCTACAAATGTTTATCTGGAACCAGAAAAGACCTAGAATTACGAAAACAATCTTGAGAAGAAAGAACAGGACTGGAGACATCATCCTCCCAGATCTCAAATTGTATTATAGGGCCACTATCATAAAAAATTCTTGGTACTGAAACATGAATAGACACACTGACCAGTGGAATAGAATTGAGAGCCCAGATGTAAACCCCCACACTTACGGGCATCTAATCTTTGACAAAGCTTCCCAGACTATTAAATGGGGAAAACAGTGTCTCTTCAACAAATGGTTTTGGAAAGAATGGGTTGAAACATACAGAAGAATGAAACTGAACTGATATAGTTCACCAAACACAAAAGTAAATTCCAAGTGGATCAAGGACTTGGAGGTTAGACCACAAACTATCAGATAGAGGAAAATATTGGCAGAAATATTTTCCACATAAATTTTAAATACATCCTCAGTGAAACTAAGCCAACTACAAAGAAGACTAAAGCAAGTATAAACCTAAGGGACTACATCAAATTAAAAAGCTTCCGCACAGCAAAGGAAACCACTACCAAACCAAGAGACCCCTTATAGAATGGGAGAAGATCTTTACAGGCCATACATCAGACAATAGGCTAATAACCAGAATATATAAAGAGCTTTCCAAACTCAAGAACAAGAAAATAAATAACCCCATCCAAAATGGGGGGAGGAAATGGACAGAATATTCACTACAGAAGAGAACCAAAAGGCCCGAGAAACACAGGAAAAAATGCTCCAAGTGTTAGATTGTCAGAGAAGTGCAAATAAAGGCATCAATCAGATACCACTTCACTCCTGTGAGAATTTCATACATCAGAAAAAGTAACAGCACTCCTGTCATGGCCACAGAATGTGAGATCAGATCTAGAGGAATGAAGAGGTCACATAGGCAACTAAGCTAATTATGGGCTCCAGACAACATAACATCGCTGGAGTTTGAGTAATATTTATAGCCTTGTCCCATATTAGGGAGGTACTCTCTTCCCTGATCCAGCTTTCTGATCCTTTTACCAGCCATGACATCATCTCCCCAGACAATAATGAGGATCCTCCTGCATATCAGATTTCAGACTCAGGCAAAAACAACAACAAAAACAAAAAAGAAAACACTAGTATAGCTACAGGACCTTTGTCCTTTGAAATATAACTAAATTATGCCAACTAGCTATCTACAAAATGGAGGACCCCCCCAACTCTTCATCTGCACTATTCCAGACTTTAGGTCCATGAATGGTCAACAATTTGTTTGGCTTTGTATATTAACTCTCTTTTCAGCCACCAGGTTCCAGATGCTAGGAGGATGCGACCAGACTTCCCTGGACAGACAATCCCACCAATGTATCTTGGAGCTATGTTCCCCCAGAACCCTTCCTCCTAGGGAAAGAGAAACAGGCTGGGAGTATGGATTGACTTGTCAATGCCCATGTTCAGCAGGGAAGCAACTATAGAACCAAGACCTTTATCCTTCTGCAACCCACAAGGATATTGGGCTTATACTCCCAAGGGGTTAAAGAAGAGGAAAGGCATCAGAGGAAGGGATGGGATTCGGAGGTATGGTGGTGGGAACTGTGAAAAGCTGTATCCCTCTTATCCTATGGTTTTGTCAATGTTTCCTTTTATATAAATAAAAATTTTTTTTAAAATGACAACGTAACAGCAGCAAATGCTGGAGAGGTTGTAGAGACCAAGGAACATTCCTGCACTGCTGGTGGGAATGTCAATTAGTTCAACCTCTGTGGAGAAGAGTCTAGAGAACTCTTAGAAGGCTAGAAATGGACTTACCCTATGATACTGCAATTTCTCTCCTGGGGATATATCCTGAGGAACCCAATGCACCCATACAAAAACATCTGTGTTCACATATGTTCTTAGGAGCACAATTTGTAATAGGCAAAACGTGAAAATAACCCAGGTGTCCAACAACAAATGAGTGACAAGTTGAGCAAGTTGTGGTCTAGATACACAATGGAATACTACTTAGCTATAACAAATGGTAACTTCACTGTCTTCAGCCAATCTGGGATAGACATTGAAGAACTCATGTTAAGTGAAATAAGTCAGAAATAGAAGGATGAATACAGGATGATCTCACTCTCAGGCAGAAGTTGAAAAACAAGATCAGAAGAGAAAATGCAAGTAGAAGCTGAACAGGAATTAAAAGACCCTGGGCTGGGTGGGGGTGGGGGTTGTGGAGAATACAGGTCCAAGAAGGATTCAGAGGACCTGGTGGGGTTGTATAGTTATAAGTAAAACTGAGAAATGTTATGAATGTACAACAAATTGTATTTACTGTCAAATGTAAAACTCCCCAGTAAAGAAAAAAAAAAGGGAGGAGGAGGAGGTCAGGAAGATAGCACAGTAGTTATGCAAAGATTTGGATGTTTAAGGTTCTGAGTTCCCACGTTCCCACGTTCAATCTCAAGCATCATCACAAACCAGAGCTGAGCAGAACTCTGGTTTAAAACTGTGGTGGGAATGTAAATTGGTCCAGTCTCTGTGGAGAGCAGTATGGAGAACTCTCACTAGGCCAGACACAGACCTTCCATATGATCCAGTAATTCCACTCCTAGGGTTATACCCCAAGGACTCCATAACACCCAACCAAAAAGAGGTGTGTACTCCTATGTTCATAGCTGCACAATTCATAATAGCTAAAACCTGGAAGCAACCCAGGTACCCAACAACAGATGAGTGGCAGAGAAAGCTGTGATATATATACACAGTGGAAATCTATACAGCTATCAAGAACAATGAACCCACCTTCTCTGAACCATCTTGGACAGAGCGAGAAGGAATTATGTTAAGTGAGATAAGTCAGAAAGATAAAGATGAGTATGGGATGATCCCACTCATCAACAGAAGTTGAGAAAGAAGATCTGAAAGGGAAACTAAAAGCAGGATCTGACGAAATTGAAAGTAGGGCACCAAAGTAAAAACCCTGTGGTGAGGGGTACACATGCTGCTTCCTGGGTTGGTGGGTGTGGGTGGGTGGGATGGGACACAGTCTTTTGGTGGTGGGAATGGTGTTTATGTACACTCCTAGTAATTTAAAACAGACTGAGTCTTTTTACTATATAGGATGTGTATTTGACTTGCGGACTCTCTCAAAAGCCTAGACCAAGTAGATCAAAAGCAACCAGTGGCACAGCTATAAACAATATACTGGGTACTATACAGAAAACCCTAACAAAAGAGTTTGTTAACCCAATTACCAAATAATGTGATGATAACAATAACTATCCATTATCTTTTTGAACCCTAAGACAGCAGGAACCTCACATCTCCACTATAGAGCCTATATTTCCCCCAGTCCTGGAACCTTAGGATAGGACCCACTTTCCCGCATGCCTCTCCCAATTCCTATCAAATAATATTGCATCTGCTGATCGCAACCTGCTTGGTGGAAACCCTGCTGGGGGATCAACTCCTAGGATTAGTTATATCTTGTGGGGAATTAAGAAGGAGACCTTTAATCATTTGTAAGACAAAGCAGGAAATTGATATGTAGATAATAAAAGAACAGGCCATAGTATCAGGAATGTAGGGTGGTTTTTAGAGGCAGGGAGAGGATGGATCTCCCCTCAAGTCAAGCCCAACCACATGCTCACAATTTCCCAGCACTCCCTGGTTTTGCCCTGGTGGTACCCGCCAGGGAATCCATGGGGGGAAGGTGAGGGGTGCACACCAGGGCCCATCACCTTTATGCCTCCCACTGGCCACGTGTGGCTGCCATTAAGTGGCCCAAACTCTGCCTCACTGTGACACAGGGCTGACAGTGGACCCACATAACAGCTGCCAGACATGATGGTGGGCCTCCAACAAGCCCACCTTCTGTAATAAAGGGTTCAACTGGAGGCCACACTGGCCCACTATTCAGCCCTCTGGTCCCAGTTGGTCTGAAGGTTTTGTCAGGTGACCAAGACTCTGGGGGTTAGGAGCCTGAGGAGACATTGCAGTGGTTATGCAAAAAGGCTTTCACTCCTGAGGCTCTGAGGTACAGGTACAGTCCCCAGCACAACCAAAAGTCAGAACTGAGCAGTGCTTTGTTTAAAAATAAATGGATAGGGAGTAGGGCTGTAGTGCAGTGGGTTAAGTGCACATGGTACAAAGTGCTAGGACCAGAGGAAGGATACTGGTTCGAGCCCCAGGCTCCCCACCTGCAGGGGAGTTGCTTTACAGGTGGTGAAGCAGGTCTGCAGGTGTCTATCTTTCTCTCCCTCTCTCTGTCTTGCCCTCCTCTCCATTTCTCTCTGTCAAATCCAACAATGACATCAATAACAACAATAACTACAACAATAAAAAGCAGCAAGGGCAACAAAAGGAAATAAATAATATTAAAAAATAAAATAAATAAAATAAATGGATAAATAATGAAATCCCTCTTGAATATACATATATGAATTGTACACACACACACACATGCACAGGCACGCACACACACACACAAACATATATGAGATACTGGGGCCTGAGTGTTGGTGCACTTGGTCAAGTACAGGTGTTATCATGCACAAGGACCCAATCTGTCACCACCTGTCAGGGGAAAGGTTCATAAGTGGTGAAGCAGTGCTATAGGTTCTCCCTATCTCTCCCCCCTCAATTTATTTTTAATTTTTTTATTATCTTTATTTTATTGACTAGATAGAAACAGCCAGAAATCGGGTGATAGAGAAGAAGAGACAGAGAGACACCTGCAACATTGCTTCATCACTTGCAAAGCACTCCCCCTGCGGGTGGGGACTGAGGGCTCAAACCTGGGTCCTTGTGCTATAACATGTGTGCTCAACCACATGTGCCACCATGTGGCCCCTCCTCCTCAATTTCTCTTTGTTATATCAGATTAAATAAATAATGTAAGTAAATAAGCCCCCACACCTATGGACATCTAATCCTTGACAAAGGGGCCCAGACTATTAAATGGGGAAAACAGAGTCTCTTCAACAAATGGTGTTGGAAACAATGGGTTGAAACATGCAGAAGAATGAAACTGAAACACTGTATTTCACCAAATACAAATATAAATTCCAAGTGGATCAAGGACTTGGAGGTTAGACCACAAACTATCAGATACTTAGAGGAAAATAGTAGCAGAATTCTTTTCTGCATAAATTTTAAAGGCATCTTCAATGAAATGAATCCTATTACAAAGAACACTAAGACAAGTATAAACCTATGGGACAACATCAAATTAAAAAGCTTCTTCACAGCAAAAGAAACCACTACCAAACCAAGAGACACCTCACAGAATGGGAAAAGATCTTTACATGCCATACATCAGACAAGAGTTAAATAACCAACATATATAAAGAGCTTGCCAAAATCAACAACAAGACAACAAATAACCCCATCCAAAAATGGGGAGAAGGGTTGGACAGAATATTCACCACAGAAGAGATCCAAAAGGTTGAGAAAGACATGAAAAAATGCTCCAAGTCTCTGACTGTCAGAGAAATGTAAATAAAGACAACAATGAGATGCCACTTCACTCTTGTGAGAATGTCATACATCAGAAAAGGTTACAGCAGCAAATTCTGGAGAGGGTTTGGGGTCAAAGGAACCCTCTTACACTGCTGGTAGGAATGTCAGTTGGTTCAACCTCTGTGGAGAACAGTCTGGAGAAGTCTCAGAAGGCTAGAAATGGACCTACCCTATGATCCTGCAATTCCTCTCCTGGGGATATATTCTAAGGAAGCCAAAACACCCCTCCAAAGAGATCTGTATACGCATATGTTCTCGGCAGCACAATTTGTAATAGCCAAAACCTGGAAACAACCCGGGTGTCCAAAAACAGATGAGCAAGTTGTATATATAGACAATGGAATACTACTCAGCTATAAAAAATGGTGACTTCACTGTTTTCAGCCAATCTTGGATGGACCTTGAAAAATTCATGTTAAATGAAATAAATCAGAAACAGAAGGATGAATATGGGATGATCTCACTCTCAGGCAGAAGTTGAAAAACAAGATCGGAAAAAGAAACACAAGTAGAACCTGAACTGGAATTGGTGTATTGCACCAAAGTAAAAGACTCTGGGGGTGGGCGGTGGGGACAATATAGGTCTAAGAAGAATGACAGAGGACCTGGTGGGGATTGTATTGTTATATGGGAAAATGGGGAATTTTATGCATGTACAAGCTATTGTATTTACTGCTGAAGGTGAAACATTAATTCCTCAAAAATGAAATTTTAAAAATTATGTAAGTAAATAAATGTTAGAAATAAATATAAACTACATATATGTGAAATATATATACACATGAAATATATGTACATGAAATTTTATATAAATATAAGAAAGAAACAGGGTTAAGGTGGGGGCTTTGCGGGAGACAGGCAAAATAGCTCATTCGGATAGTGCGTTCCTTTCTCCTGTGCACAACCCAGGTTTGAGCCCAGCCCCCACCACACCGGAGGTGCTACGGTCTCTTTCACTACCTGTCCCCCTCTCTCTCTCTGCCATCAGGGTTATCACTGGGGCTCAGTGCCTGCATGACTCCACTGCTCCTAGTGACCATTTATTCCTTGAGATAGAGAAGTAAAGACAGTGAGGGAAGGAGAGATACCACAGTACTGTTCCACCACCACAGAAGACCCCACCCCTCTGCAGAAACTCCCTTGTGGTGACTGGGGGACTTGAACCCAGGTCTTTATACATGGTAATGTGTACACTCTACCAGGTGAGCCAACTTTGGTCCTCCTTTCTATTTTTAAGTCCTTAATATGTGATCCAAGAGCCCCTGCTCCATGAAAGTCACTGTTGGAAAAAAAAACAAACAAAAAACCAAACTTTCTGTTGTAGGTTTCAAGACATGTTGTTCATCATTTGAGGTTCTGGGCTGTAGTGTGTGTGGGGGGGGGTGGGGGTGGAGTTAACTTCTCCCTTCAAAGGTAGCCTCAGATGGCACCCTAGGTTACCAAAATGTCTGGAGGCTCTGGAAGTCATCTACACTGCTGGAGCAGAGTGCCAAAGCTTATTTTAAGATCAAGGTGCTGTGCAGAGGCCCAGAGAAAGTATACTTGGTGACCTGGGCGATCAGGCTGAGTGTTAACAGTGCAAGGTGCAAGGTAGCAGTGGATATTATCAGGGTTATTCAGATTCCAGCCACCAAAGAACATGCCACTCACAGTAGCAAGGCCCAGCCTTGGAAGCTGTTCTACTGATGGTCTTTGGTGCCATCTGCTGGTCAGAGCACAGTCGCTCATGCAGGAGGCTGAAGGCTGTGCTGAAATAGATTCCTAGGCTGAGGAAACTGAAAGTCTTCTAGGGCAGATTTATAGGGGCTCAAAATAATCATCAGGGTTGGCAAAATCACATCTGTGGACTCCAAGAAATTCAAATGAAAGAGGGTTGGTAGAAATACCTATCCAAAAAGATCTCTGCACCCCTAAGTTCGCAGCAGCATAGTTTCTTTTTTAAGAAAAGATTTTGAAAGTATTTATTTATTCCCTTTTGTTGCCCTTGTTGTTTTATTGTTGTAGTTATTATTGTTGTTGTTGTTGATGTCATCATTGTTGGATAGGACAGAGAGAAATGGAGAGGGAGAGAGGAGGGGAAGACAAAGAGAAAGATAGATACCTGGAGACCTGCTTCACCACTTGTGAAGCGACTCCCCGGCAGGTGGGGAGACAGGGGATCAAACCAGGATCCTTAAGCAGGTCCTTGAGCTCTGTTCCACCTGCGCTTAGCCCTCTACATTATAGCGCTTCTCCCAGCAGCATGATTTCTAAGAGCCCAAATAAGAAGTAACCCAGATGTCTACTTATTTCACTAAGCATGGTCACCTCTACTGCATCCATGTTGTCCCAGAGGTCACAATGTCAATGTCATGGTTTTTGGTCAAAGAGTAGTATTCCATGGAATACATATCCCAGAACGTCCTCAGCCTGTCATTTTTTTTTAAAAGAATTTGTTTATTTATTCATGAGAAAGATAGGCAGAGAGAGAAAGAAACAGACACCACTCTGGCATGTGCTGCCGGGGATTATAATCAGAACCTCATGGTTGATAATCCACTGATTTATCCACATGATTTATCCACTGTGCCACCTCCCAGACAACAGCCTGTCATTTCTTGATGGGCATTTAGGCTGCTTCCACTCTTAGAAGACTCTGTACTGGACGTGCTTCATGGATTCTTTCTGGACAACTCTGGGCATTCATAAGAATGGCTGTATTTCACTAAATATTTATTTTGATGCTGAGGGGGGATTGCAAGGGGGCCTGATCTGCTCTAGCACATGCTAGGTACACCCTCGGGGCTGGGAGGCCTGTGCTCAGCTGCTGGAGAGTCTCCCTATTGTAGGGGGTGATGCTCAGTGTTTCTGAGAGTTTATTCAGTGCCAGCCTCTCCCCACCCCCACCAAGCAAAGGCTCAGACTTTGGCTTTGGAGTGGAGAAAGGTGCAAAGGAAGCTGGGAGTGTGCTGCCTGGACTGTCCCCTCCTTGCTTCCTGTCAGACATGCTCTCACCCAGGGCTCGCACATATGTTTGTGCAAACACAGGTATGTGAGGACATGGCTGCACATGTGTGTACATGTGTGTCTTATACATGCACATATGTGTGAGTGCACACATGTACACACAAAAGACTGTATGGAACCAGAAATGAGACGTGAGAGCCCAGGCCATAAACATAAATCAGAGGGGTCAGGTGGTGGCTCACCTCACAGAGAACATATGTTACCCAGGTTCAAGCCATGGATCCCTATCTGAAGGGGGAGCTTCATGAGCAGTGGAGCAGTGCTGCAGGTGGCTCCCCTTCTGTCTCTCCCTCTAATTCTGTCTCTTACTTCTATCTCCCACTATCTCTGTCTCATTTAAAAAATAATGGCTACAGGGAATAGTGGAATCATGCAGGCACTGAGCCCTAGAAATATCCCTGGTGTAAAAAACAAATGTGGAGCAGTAAAGTTAACTTTGATTATTCTAGGAATGCTAAGGACATTCTTACTATGTTATTTCTATTAATATACATATACATGTATATCTTACACCTTTATTGTTGATTAAACCAATTTTTTACTGTTTTGTTGGCTGGATAGTGGTTTACAGGACAATGTCTCATCTGCAGAACATTCTCAATCCTGATTTAGGTCCTTCTGTTCCATCGTGCACCAGAAACCATCCCTCCAAGCACCCCACAGCCCTTTTGTTGCCTCCTTGCCCAGAATCCTTTGCTGTTTTTGTGCAATGCATGAAATACAGTTCAAATTTACTTGGCGTTTTCCCTTTCTGTCTTTGACTGTTAAGATCTGCCTATGAGTGAGATCATCCAATATTCATCCTTCTCTTTTGGGCTAATCCTTCTCACTGGACAGCTACACCTGTTCTAGGGAACTCATGAATGTGCAGATGGTCTGATGCCGTTTCTGCAGGGCTGGGAGCAGGGGCAAGGGAGGGACACCAACAATATAGATGACACTGATGGCTGTCCTTGTCACTGTCTATCCCTAAACTCTCTGTGCAAGAGCAGAAGCCCAGAGATATCTTGTCCCACAGGCCCTAAATGACCATCTTTACAGAACCTCCCTCCACATCTGGCTTAAGGATTTCTCCAGACTTTCTGTTGCCAGCCCTGAACCTAAGCTTGTGAAAAATCTGAAAGCCCCACCTGGAGCTCAGCCCCGACAGTACCCATGGCTGCTGGTGGGGAGTGAAGTGTGCCACGTGGGGAGTCACTTGAACAGGAGGAAAGTGGTTCAGGGCAGGCAGCTGAGCAGTGAGAGAGCAGAGTGGTGGAGCAGTGACTAAACTACACTACACGAGTCACAAGCATGAGATCCTGAGTTGAGTCCTTGACATTGATTGTGCCAGTGATGTCACTGTGTGACACAGGAAGCAGAAACTCAGGAATCCCATGCTGCCTGCTCTGCCTAGAGCCACACTGCCATCTGTCAGCCACAACAGGCCCCTTTGGCCCAGGTCTTAGTCTCCCCATATCTCCCAGTGTGCTGACACTCAGTGTAGTGTCCCCAAAGCATAGCTCTGTCACATGACTCCTGGATTTGGGTTGAAAGATTCATGGGGGTTGGGGGGTGTTCCAGAACATTCATTCCTTCAGAAAAGTCCAGGCTTAGGGAGGCATGATCAGATTCACAAGTAACTGTTCTGGAGGAGAGAGGGAGAAAATAGCTCTTCATACTAAGGCCCTGGGTTCGAGCCCCTGCACCACATGAGAGCACCATGAAAGGTAAAAGGGGTGGGGAGCTTCATGGTGAGGGGAACGGCGCTAGGGTAACATTAGTCTCTCTCCCACTCTGGACACAGTGAAACATTTGAGGCCAGGAGGCCTCTGAGCGATGCAATTACACAAGCACAGGACCTTAGGTTTCTTGCCTTTAGCTACAGAAGGTTGTTACACACAGGGACCCAGGAGGGGGCTGTGATAAAGCCTTGATGTAGGAGTTGGAGACCTTCCACTACATGGGAGCACCCTGGATAAAGGCCAGTGGAGGGCTGGCAGAAAAGCTTCCCTGAACAGAACCCTGCTTGGCCCTACACTCAACCCTGCTAGAGCCCAACCCCCACCACACTGAAGGAAGCTGTCCTGCTGGGGTCTTTCCTGCTCTCCCTCTGAAAGAATTGCCTGGAGTGCTGAAGCCTTGAATGGGGCTCCATGGATGGTGGGACAGTACTTTGATCTTGTCTTTTCTCTAAAAATACAGACTTACAGATTGTCTGGGAAGGTAGCTCAGTCACAATGATCAGACATGAGTCCCTTGGATTCCTCCTCTAACAAGGCACCGCATTAGATAAAAAACTGTGGACTGGAAAAATAGCTCACTAGAATAGTGTGCTGCTTTGTCATGTGCATGATCCTGGTTCAAACCTGGCACCCACAGAATTGAGGGAAAGTCAGTGCTGCTTCTCTTTCTCAATAAGTTAGCCCAGTGTGGTTAAGTCTTGATGACAAAAAAGAAAAAAAAATATTAAGAGCAAGCGGGCACATAGAAACACTTTATTATTTTAACATCAATTCCAAGAGGAGGTTGCGCTTTTTTAGAAAAGATTGTGGGTGATACACAAGGAGGGTACAGGCACAAGCAGGGATGCACCCCAGGCAAGGTGAGGCTGGGTGCCTCTTCCCCAGCTTCTTTGGCAGCAGATGCTGTGGGGAGCATGGACTGGGTGCCAAGGGCATGAGAATGAAGACAGCACTGCACAGCTAGGGGATAAGACTGGGGTCACCCTCCCCAGCTGCCCTGGAATTCAGTGACAAAGGGTCTAGGGTGAGCTTGGAGGATAGGAGGCTGCACTAAGGGGCCAGAGGGGTTGGAGTGGACTAAGGGGAGGGTGTGGAGTGGGGGAAAGGGGGTTGGTGGAGTGAGGTGGAATGGGGAGGGTTGGAGTGGGGGGAGAGAGGTGGAATTGGAAAGGGAGTGGGTTGGGGAGGGGTAGAGTGGGGGAGAATGAGTGGAATGGGGCTGGGGGTGAAGGGGGAAGGAGTGGGATGGGGGAGGGGTAAGGTGGGGGAGGGAATGGAATGGGAGAGGGTTGAAGTGGGGAGGGAGGGGTAATGGGGAGGGGGTGGGTTCAGGGAGGAGTAGAGTGGGGAGGTGTGGGATTTGAGTGGAGGAGGGGTGGGATGGGGATGGGCTGGAATAGAGCAATGGGGAGGGTTGGGCAAGGGGTTTAGACTGGGAGATAGGGGAGTTGAATGGGAGGGATGAGAGTGGCCTGGTGTGGGGTGCAGGGTGAGGACAGATGCATAATCCAGAGTTAGTCTGGGAGCACTCTCACCAGCTGTCCTGGTAACCTGACTGTGAGGTTGATAGTGGACTGGGGGTAGGCTGTGGTGCTGGACTAGTCTGAGGGGATCTGAGGCCAGGAGAGGGGAAGACTGGTGGGTGAAGGGAGTGAGGAGAGTTCACCACATCCTGTCTGACTCTGGTGCCTTCTCCCCAGCAGGCCTGAGGGTGCACTGGGAGGGTATAAGGTTTGTGGTTGGGTTGGGGGTGATGAAAGGGGTAGAGGTAGGTTGAGTGGAGGGAGTATGGGGTTGGGGTAAGGGACTGTTGAGTGGGGTGAATCCTCCCTCTACCCCCCCACCCCCCAGTCTACCCCTAACCCCCAGGCCCTGCTACCAGAACAGCTGAGGAGAAGGCACCCAGCCTAACTGGCTGTGATGTTCAGTCCTGGTCCTCAATGCCCAGCCCCCCACCACTCCACCCCTCCTCCACACTCAACACCCCTTCACCCCAACTACCCTCCTTTCACCACCACCCCATCTCCTGTCCACCTTCAACCCCATGGCCCTGGCTGCCAGGGAAGCTGGGTGCCTCCCAGCTTCTCTGGCAGCAGGTATTGTGGGCCTGGAGGTAGAAGGGAGATGGGGTGGTGGAAGGAGCACAGGAGGGTAGAGGGGTTTTGAGTGGGGGGAAGGGTGCAGTGGTGGGGGCCTGGGTCAAAAACAGCACAGCACAGCCAGTGTTAGGCTGGGTAGCTTGTCCTCCGTTGTCCTGGTAGCAGGTGCTGTGGGGTTGAGGGTGGACTGGGGGGTGGGGTGGGCAGAGGGTGGGCTAATGGGAGGAAAGTTGGATGGAGGGGAGGAGGGGTATGGTTAGAGGAGGGGGATGCACAAGTGGGGGGTGGCGGGAGGGTGGACTAATGGGAGTGGGAGGGGGTCTAATGAGGCAGGGGAGAGGACTGGTGGGAGGAGGAGGCTGAAACATCAGTCAGGGTGAGGCTGGGTGTCTCCTCCCTGGCAGCAGGTACAGTGGATGAGGAGAGACAGGGAAGGTGAAGGGAGGAGGCTGGACTTAGGGGGGTCCAAAAAGGTGAACTTTGGTTGCACTGGTTGGGGGGGGGCAATACACCAAAGCCAAATGGAGGCTAGGTGGCTTTCTCCAGCCATCTGGCAGTGGGTACCTTTAGGGCTGAGAAGGGACAGAAAATGAGGGTGGAGGGAGGGTGGAGTAATGGTTGGGTGCTTTGATAGTGGGGAGTCCAGTAGGGGTGAGCTGCATGGACTGCTATGTTTTGGTGAACTTGGAGGGGAGGGGTGCAATAAGGGAGAGGTGTGGATTTGGAGGGGGATTGGTAGACTGGGGCGGGGAGTAGAGTGAGGGTGAGGACAGCACACCACAGCCAGGGTGCTGTGGGCTAAGGGTGGACTGACTGATGGAAGTAGGTAGTGGGCTCTGAGTGGACGTGGACGTGGACTGGGGCAGGTAGGTGGACTGCAGGGTGGTTGGTGGATGAGGGGAGGGTGGTGGATGGGGGGGAAGGGCGTGGACTGCAGGGTGGTTGGTGGATGAGGGTAGGGTGGTGGATGGGGGTGAGGGGGTGGACTGCAGGGTGGGTGGTGGATGAGGGGAGGGTGGTGGATGGGGAAAAGGGAGGTAGACTCCAGGGTGGGTGGTGGGCTGTGCTAAGGGTCAACTGGGGTATGAGGGGATGGCCAGGGGAGGGATGAAGTGGACGGTGAGGGAAGGGGCAGTGGGTGGGGGGATGGGTTTGAGGACAGAGCACCACAGCTCAGGTGAGGCAGGGTGCCTTCTCCCCTGCCACCCTGGCAGCAGGTGCTGTGAGGTTGAGGCTGGACTGGTGTCCGGGGTGGGGGTGGAGGACAGCACTCCACCCTAGGGTGAGTCTACATAACTCCTCCTCACAGCTGTCACATTATGTTCTGGGGTGCAGGTGGACTAGGGTGAGGCTGTGGGTGATCAGGCACACATGGATTCACAAAAGGAGGGAGGACAGACACAATCTACTCTGCAAGCTCCCAGGTGGCATCCTGCTGGAGTCCCAAGACAACTGGGAGGCGAGGACCGGACTCTGGCTTCACATGAGCATGAGAGACCCTGGCAAGTGTTTGTTGTAGGGCCAGAAGTGGGTCTTGCCCTTGTTGGACGGGTCTCTCTGACACTGTTTACAGCGTTTGTAGTCATTGCACTGATCCAAAATAAATAGTTTGTCTGGCGCCCTGAAGTGGAAAAAGCACATGTGATGGTGAGAGGCCTTCCTCAAAACTGTGAAAAGGAGACAAGGACAGTGAACCACCCCCCCCAGTACCTGTTCCCCTTACCCCCAGCCTGCCCTTCTCCTCTCACTCTCTGCCACAAATGAAGGCCCTACATGGGAGTGGGGGAGGAAACACCTTCCACTAAAATCAAAACATCTTCTCTAGAACAGATTGTATCCCAGTGGGAAAGCTAGCATGGCAGTTGTGCAAAGACTTGCATGTCTGAGGCTCTGAGGTCCCAGGCTCAATCCTCTGTATCATCATTAGCCAGAGTGAAGGAAGAGTAGAGAGAGTAAGAAGAGTAGGAGGAGAGGAAGGAGGAGGAGGACTTATCCATGGGTTAGCCAAGATAATAATTTGTCAATTGGTCATTTAGAATATTTGGGGCTACCGATATAGCCCAGTTGTTCTGCAAGTGACTTTCATTTCCTTTTAAGTTTCAGTTTAATTCCCAGCTCCACTATAAGCCTGATCTAAGGTTCATGAAAAAAAAAAGTTTGTCATACTGAGGCTTTGATAACATCTGAAGGGATAGGCTCCATCTGTTTTGGCAAGTTTTTCACCTTCTCAGTCAGGCACATGTTAACTTTCGCCATTGACAAATGAAAATAAAACAAAAGATCATCACATCAGCCTTTCTCAGGCTAACTGTCAACCTCCATGGACCGGGGCTAGAGGCTCTGCTCCTGGTGGTGAGTAGAGAGAGAGGGCTGAGAAGACAGGACAGGCACCCTCTGGGAGGATGGTCTGGGCCTATTCCCTGCTGGGTGTCTCACTTTGTATAGCATCCATTAGTCATGACTCCATTCCTAACTGACTGCCCATTTTTTTTTTACTTTTTTTTTAATCTTACATTTTTTAAAAAAATTTAAATATTTATTTTATTTGTTCCCTTTTGTTACCCTTGTTGTTTTATTGTTGTAGTTATTATTGTTGTTGTCGTTGTTGGATAGGACAGAGAGAAATGGAGAGAGGAGGGGAAGACAGAGAGGAGGAGAGAAAGATAGACACCTGCAAACCTGCTTCACCGCCTGTGAAGCGACTCCTCTGCAGGTGGGGAGCCGGGGTTCAAACCGGGATCCTTATGCCTGTCCATGTGCTTTGCGCCACCTGCGCTTAACCCGTTGCGCTACAGCCCAACTCCCCTGACTGCCCATTTACCCATGATTCCTCAGCTCTGCTCTTAGAACAGAACATTCCATAAGCCAAGGATGGAAACTCACTCTCCCTGCTTCAAACTTGTTATTTCCAAAGAGAAATGCCCTGCACCCTCCACAAAAGAAAAACGAAGCTCCCTTGAGTAGAGGCAGACCAAAACACTGTTGGTAGACATTTAGCAGGCAGCACACCTGTCCCCACACTAAACCCAGACTTCTGTCCTCCATGGAGTTCTCTTGGCAACCCCCACTCATTTGCATGAAGCTCTATAGACCCACAGATCAGAGTGGAGGAAATGGGGAGAGGAGGCAACTTGCAACCCCAGAAGGCAATTACTTGTCAAAGGCCTTGGCATCTTCATCTCGCTGATGCTTCAGCACAACATCTTTATCCCATTCTTTTCTCAGGTGTTGATTGATGGTGTTCCTTCGATCCTCTTCTGCACATCTTTCTGCTAAATGCCTGGAGGGAAGGCAAGAGTCTGACTCCATCCACTGCCACCATCTCCCGCCTAGTCCTCTCTCCTTTGGATTCAGTGGGAAATCTGGTTTTGCTCTCACTCTTTGGAATAAGAGGTAAAGTTGGAGGCCAGGTAGTGGTGCACCTACTTGAAAGCACACATTGCAGTGTGCAAGGACCTGGGTTCAAGCCTCAGGTCCCCAACTTCAATTAGGAAGTGCAACAGGTTTCTCTCTGTTTTTCTCCCAATCTCTACCCAAAATAAATGAAACTTTTTCAAAAAAAAAAAGAAAGAAAGAAAGAAAAAGAGTCAGTAACATGAGCAGATACAAGGAACCCTAGCTGAAGGGTCCAAGACTGCTTGCTTTAAGCCAAAACCCTCTTTATGTCAATGAAAACCCTCTTTCTGTCAAAAGATGTTTGTTTCCTTTAATTAATCTAAAAACTCATCTCCTGGACCTACCCTATGATCCTGCAATTCCTCTCCTGGTTGGAACCCAACACACACATCCAAAAGGATCTGTGTACACATATGTTCGTAAGCAGCACGATTTGTAATAACCAGAACCTGGAAGCAACCCAGGTGTCCAACAGATGAGTGGCTGAACAAGTTGTGGTCTATATACACAATGGAATACTATTCAGTGATAATAAAAAAAAATGGTGACTTCACCATTTTCAGCCCATCTTGGATGGAGTGTGAAGAAATCAGGTTAAATGAAATAAGTCAGAAACAGGATGAATATGGGAAGATCTCACTCCCAGGCAGAAGTTGAAAAACAGTATCAGAAGAGAAAGCACAAGTAGAACCAGAACTGCAGTTTTTGTATTGCACCAAAGTAAAAGACTCTGGGGTGCAGTGGGGGGGGGGGGCAGTGTCCATGTCCAAAAATGATGACAGAGCATCTAGTGCGGTTTGCACTGTTATGTGGAAAACTGAGAAATGCTATGCATGTGCAAACTATTGTATTTATACTCATATTGTATTTATACTCATCCCATAAGGTGGTTTGTGACATGCAACAGCCTCAGAAGTTGACTGGGGAGTAGAGATGAGAAGCAGGCTGGGGCGAGCTAGGGTCAGTCATGACTCTCCACCTGTCCACACATGTTTCTACTAAGGTCGGTGTCAAGGGGTGGGGGAGGAGAGGGAGAGAAAGGAGGAGAGGGTTATGGTGAGGAAGGAAGGGCCAGGCCCCGTACTTTTCTTGGTTTTTCTGAAGCATTTCTTTTTCTTGCTGCAGATTTTTTATTTGGTTGAGGACACGCTGTCTTCTGTGACCTAGAGCGGCTTCCACCTGCTGCTTCATATATTCAATATTTCTCTGCCGCTTCTCGGCCTCCAGGGTCTTTTCATTCTGCCCAAAGTTGGTGACGGTGCCCATGGGCTCGTAGATGGGCAGTCTGGAAGGCCTGTGTTTCAGCTGGAACAGAGAGAGCCAGTGTGAAGGCTTGAAGCATTGGGGTACACTGACATACCCACTGTTTATAGGAAGGAGCCAGGGCACCCAAACTCACATGAGTAAACCTGGTAGGTGGGTGGGGGCCCAGTATTCTACCCTCCACACACCTACGTTCAAGGTGCTGGGAAGCAGTATACAGTTCTCAAAATAGCTACCCGTCCACTTACCTGGTATTCCAGTGCTTTCTTATACATTTCTCTCTCCTCAAATTGATGTTTCTTCAATTCAGCTTTTTGTTCATCAATCCTGATAATTGGAAGAGGAGGAGGTGAGGCCACGGTTTATTCTAATGGAGACCAACATCATCAAAACACACCTAACAAGTAATAGTGGGAATAAGTTCCAAGAAAATAAAAGCTGGTACTTCCTTCTGGAAGCTTCCATTGCACCTGATAGAGACAGGCCTTGGAGCCTGGTGGTGTCTCATCTAGGAGAGCACACATGCTGCCATGTGCAAAGACCTGAGCTCAAGGTCCTCACCTGCAAGGGAGACGCATCACAAGCAGTGGAACAGTGCTGCAGGTGTCTCTCCTTTTCTCTCTCTCTCTCTCTCTCTCTCTCTCTCTCTCTCTCTCTTTCTGTCTCTCTTTCTCTCTCACTGTCTTCTCTCTAGCTCTCACAGTCTATCAAAGAAAGGACTGTCAGTTCTATGGCCATACCACCCTGAACACACCCGATGTCATCTGATCTCAGAATCTAAGCAGGGTTGGACCTGGTTAGTACTTAGATGGGAGAAAGGATTGTCAGAAATAGTGAAGCATCAGGGCAACAGGCCCCAAATAACCATAGTGGCAAATAAGAAAGGAATGGAGGGAGGGAGGAAAGGAGGGAGGAAGGGAGAGAGATAGAGCGAGAGAGAGAGAGAGAGACTAGCTTTATGGAGGCAGGAATTACCTCGATTTGGGGGAGTCTTCCCCACAGTAGTTTCCTTCACTGCTCTCCTGACCTCCTCCCTGACTCAAATGCTCAGCCTCAGGCCAAGTGCAACCAAACACTCTCTTTCCTCAGGACTGGGAATTGAGAGAAATGTTCATCCCAGGCTGAGCTACAGGAGAATGGCAGGTATGAGTATGTGGAAGCCTTTCCATGATGGCCTGGCCCCTGCTTCTAGTCTGGGCCCCCACACTCCTGACCCTGGGTGCTGGGCTCCCAACAGACTGATGATAAACCTACACTTGGAAGGGTCCCTCCATCAGACTGGCCCCTTCTTCCTCTACTAACACCACTGACCACAAAGCCAAAGGCCATGGTCCCAACTGACAACTGTACCTGGCCTCCAAGGCTGTCCTGACACTAAGCATTGGTGGCGATGATGGGCTGTGTGGGGATCCTGGTTGGCTGGCTGAGATGTGCTGTAGCACTAGTTATGCTGCCCTACCCTTCCCTACTGGAGTCCCCCTGCAAGTCCACCAAAACTCACTCTTGTTTGAGTTGCAGCCGTTCTAGTTGCTCCAAGACTTTCTGATTTTCTTTGTTTTTCTTGGCCAGTTTATTATTGGCATCTATTTGTTTGAGAAGGTTCTTAGTATACTCATTTTTCTTTTCAGTGACAATAGCAGCACTTGCTGGTCGGTTCGCAAAGTAATATGGATTCTAGGATGAAAGAGGAGCAGTTCATTTCTTTGAGACGAGCAAGAAAGCAACTGATGGGCTAGCAAAATAGCTGGCTTATACAGTGACTGCTTTGTCGTTGGTGAGACCTGGGTTTCAGCCCTGCGCTACCACACTGAAGGAGCCTCAGTGCTATGGTTGCTTTCTCCATCTATCTAAAAGAAAGAAAAGTCATTTTTCAAAGTGCCGATAAAGCAGCTACATGTTGAACTCACCTGCTCCAAGGTGACTCTGAGCAGAACTGACCAGAGGTCACAGGTCTGTTGTATGCTTTACATTGGTTTGTTCTAGCTCTCCCCCGCCAAAAGAATTGCATCAGTCCAGTTAGTTTCAAGCGCCTGCTTTGCCCCGCCCCTAGGAACCCCAACAGACTTCCAGAGTGGCAGAGTTAGAGAGAGTTCTTGGCGCCGCCACGGTAAAGAGGCAGCAGAGTTCTGTTTGGTGATTAGTTTGTCTTAGTTTATGAATCATTGATCCTAAATAAAGAAATACAGCTTCTCTGCCCAGCCGTATGTCTCTGGTCGTCTCTGTTGCCCGCTCGTGAAGCTAGCCCGGCCAGCTAGAGACTCCGAATTTTAACAACACAGGTCTTTTTTTCTTCTCCATGGTGTGTCTGTGTGTGTGTGTATGTGTGTGTGTGTGTGTGTGTCCCAAAGCCCTGCATGGTGAACAAAGGCAATACAATGGACTATCTATCAAGTCCAAGAGTTGTCAGGTTAACTAGAAAATGGTTTGAAAAGAGGATGATTTAGGCAGATAAAAATAGAAGCCAAAGATACTAAAAACATGAAAATGGTGGTGAAGCATGTTCACTACCATCTGAAATGAAGTTTTTTGAAACTTCTGCACCTACAGCTCACCTGAGGGTTTTACTGAGGTGGAGACCTTAGTTCTGAGGGTGTCGGGAAGGGCCCAAGATTCTATGGAATGAGCTCCCACCCAGAAAGGAAGTATCACTCTTGTAAAGCCCACAGGAATCCCTTCAATCTGCCCTCCAGAGGGTGGGTTCAAACATTCCCAGACAGGGTTATATGCAAGAGAGAGGCAGAAACAACTCTTACAGAAAAGTGGCATTTCGGATTCCTCTGTGATTTTATAGCATCTGCGACACCAAGGTTATAAGCAGCATTCCTCATGCGTTCTTCTTTTTCTGATTTTAGTCTCAACTTTGCAAGGAAAAAGAAAATAAACACACACTGGAAATGTCATTCTGTTTGTGAAGGCTACTAACTTTCTCTCTACAAAGACTGTGTTTCAAATGAGTCCAAACTGATTGGGCTTTTCTATGTTTGTTTTGCTCCCTGAGAAAATGTCTCCCAGTCAAGAACTTTCTTTTTCAAACCCAAGGCCTGGCGGCTCTAGCAAGTCAAGCAGAATGGCACCTGAAAATGGATGGCTGTCTATGTTCTTCCCTGCACTCATGCAACAGAGTAGAGTAAACCCTCCATTCATCCTCCAAACCCCTCCCCAATGCATTTATATAAGCTGTGACGAGATCAGAAAGTAGCTTCAGCCCCAAAATGTAGTGCACCAAACAAGACTTTAGTCTGCTCCTGAAAACCTGGCCATGACCCAAACTTCATTCTCAAATGAAATGCCTGATTTGGCACACTGCCAGGCAGACGTGCACAGGACATCTGCAGTGGCCTTGTCTTGTTTGCTGTCCCCACTGCACCACCTCTCAATCCAAGCATTCTACTACCTGGTCTTTGAATGCAGTGTCCTTGTCTTTCATTATCTGATATTGATGTAGAATTTGGTCGTCCTGTTCTTCTTCTTTTTTCAACTTGACATTAGAATACAGTGCACTGTTGGCCTTCCTGCGTTGCATACACACGTAACAAAGTTCCTACAATGACACCAAGGGTCTATTCCTACCTTTTGCTTTCTTATCTTAACACTTCTTCCTGTGCTCCCCAAGACTGGATTTCTCCAAGAGTGTGTTTGATAAAAAGACATATGAACAGCGATGTGCACAATGGGTTTGATAGGCTGAGTCCTCAGGTTGCAGGAGTGGCCACAATTCCACTTGATTTGCAAGGTCTATGTTCACTCAGAACCCTTGTTCTCCCAGCCCTGTTTGTGTTCAGTAGCACCCACCCCCATCATTTGTTTGTCTGAGGAGACTGGTACCTGTCCTGCTTTCTCATGATCCCTACAAGTTGTAGTCTCAGAGGTCTTAGGTTCTGTTTTGGTGTTCTTTGATGGACTGGGTGGATGTGGCACACTATAAGAAAACAACAATAGGGAGTCAGGCTGTAGCACAGTGGGTTAAGTGCACAGGACACAAAGCACAAGGACTGGCATAAGGATCAAACCTGGCTCCCCACTTGTAGGGGAGTTGCTTCACAAGTAGAGAAGCAGAACTGCAGGTGTCTATCTTTCTCTCCCCTCTCTCTGTCTTCCCCTTCTCTCTCCATTTCTCTATGTCCTATCCAACAATAATGATAACAATAACTACAATAAAACAACAAGGGCAGCAAAAGGGAATAAATAAATATTAAAAAACAACACAATTTCACATCCAGAGTGAAATTAGAGGCGAATATAGCCAAAGGAAGATAGCTCAGTGGTTCTCTTCAGAGCTCTGCATTGTAGAGGTGAGCGACCTATGTGTTTGATAAGCCTGGATTTCAATAATAGCATGCTTGTTTACATTTGACTTTTGAGCATTACTGACTGCACTTTCTCAGGCATGGGAGGTGCAGTGAACACACACACACACACACACACACACACACAAACACACATACACACACACACACACACACCCTCTTCCTGTGGAATCAACATTCTAAAGCAGTTACTAAACAAGGTAAGTGAGGTCTCCAGTGTATTTGGCACTGCTAATGACCATGCACACCTAGCTTCCCCCTGATAGACTGTGAGCCCTGAACATCTCTGCAGTCCTCACCATGGAGCACAAATGCAGGGACACCATGTGAAGGCATGCATGGAAACATCTAATATCCCTGAATCAAGATAAGACTCAGACTACAGTTAGTAAAGTGTGATCCCCACCTAACCCCCCACAAAAGACCATCATGTTACCTTTTGGTTCTTGTTTTTGTAAAGACAGTCTTATTAGGTTCCACTGTGGTAGGCAATATTACGGGTGCAATATTTCCAGATGCTGGAGTGGGTTTTTGACCTGGAGGTCTAGGTAGAAAGTTGACTGTAGAATAAGAGAAAGAGTTAAGTTTCCTTTCAGTCTTTTCCTTTGAGGCTTTAATGGTCATATAGATACAATGAAGAGAGAAAAATACAATAGGAACAGATAACACATTCTTACTCTACACCAACTGTGCTAAGTGCTTAATCTAATGCATAATGGGCCAGGGAGATAGCATAGTGGTTATGCAAAAGACTTTTTTGTGTCTGATGCTCTTAAATCACAGGTTCAATCCTTGGCAGAGAGACACAGAGACAGATACAGAGAGAGAGAGAGAGAGATAGACAGAGAGAAGGGAAGAAAGTGAAAGGGAAAGATTGCATAAATAACAATTTAAGATAACAAGTAAAATCTCTTTATGAAAGGAACAGTCCTCAAAACATTGTCTGGCAACTTCTAGCTATCTCCAGTAACCTAGAAAAAAATAAAGAAAACCTTTGTATTTCTACATATGTTTCAACCAAAGTCACATCAGCTACAGACATGAGAATCCTACTATTTTCTATTAAGCCATATAAGACAGTTTAAACTCCTACTCAGAATATATATATATATATATATATATATATATATATATGGAACATGTTACATGCAGCTCACTTGATGCATTTCTGTTACCTACCTAGGCCACTTCCCTCCCCCGGTAGCCATCTGAACTTTGACTCTTTTAAGTAGTAGAGAGCCAGCAAAGAGTCTTAGTTGAGAATCTCAGGGATTAGAGTTAAGGTGAGATAGAAAATTCTAGAAGAGCTATTTCTTAGAAGAGCATATTTCTTGGGAGTCAGGCAATAGCGCAGCTGGAAAAATGCCAGTGGCACAAAACACAAGGACCAGTGTAAGTATCCCAGTTCTAGCCCCTGGCTCCCCACCTGCAGAGGAGTCGCTTCACAAGCAGTGAAGCAGGTGTGCTGGTGTCTGTCTTTCTCTCCCCCCTCTTGCCTTCCCCTCCTCTCTCCATTTCTCTGTCCTATCCAACAACAACATCATCAATGACAATAACAACTGCAACAACAATAAAAAACAGGCAACAAAAGGGAAAATAAATAATTATAAAATTAAAAAAAATAAAATTCTAGAAGACCAGTTTCTTAGAAGAACACATTTCTTATAACTCTAATGGTACTGATTTTCGGCACAGGAGTTGCTCAGCAACAATGCCCTGCTGCTTAGCAGAAAAGAGAAAACAGCTAAAATCGTTGGCCTACCTTGCACATCATCTTTGTCTGACTTCATTCTTAACACGGATTTCCTCAGTTTAGGTTGTTCAATTTTTTCCAGTGTTTCATTATTTCCTTTTAATTCAAATTCAATTCTAGGAATGGACCAAAAGGTTTGCCTGCTCACTGGATCTGAATAAGAAACTAGGAGAATTCTCAGTTCTGAGCAGCACCCCAGCCAGCCTGATAATACTGAAATAAACCTACTTCTCTGCCATGAGTGAGTGCCTGGACTTTGTTATGCAGAAATCACAGACTGAAGACTCTTTTCTTTTTTAGCCTGAGTCTGACTGTGACCTGCCTCTTCTAAACTGAGGTCTCAAAAGGTACTCATACTCCGGGGGGGAGGGGATGCCTTTGGATTTTGGTTTCAGTTTGAATGTGACTTTTCTAGTTCTGTCACCAGATTCAATACAGGGCTGTCAGAGTTGTATGTGGTTGGCAGAGAGTTTGGGAGGCCAGGGTTGATAGGTCCATGGAACCTGTGGGGTAAGGCACTCACCTGGGGAATGAAAGAACACAGTTTGGACTTCTCTTTGAATTTTTGATGTTTGCTAAAGTTGAATTTACACTTTGAGGTGTCTGGAGAAAAAGGAGAGAGGAGATTTATAGCTGGTCTATAGTCAGGACCCAGACACCTCACAGGCTCCCTGGAAGCAATGCTACTGGAAGGCTGGCTTGTTGGATGCTCAGTGACTAAAGCCTCAAGCTTACCCCCCCCCCCATTTAATAATGATCTTCTGACTCTTCTCCCAGATCCAGCTTTCTAGTACCTTTTCCAACTATTACACCATTTCCCCAGACAGTAACCTGTGTCCACCTGCATATCAGCTGTTAGGCTCAGGCAAAAATGGAGCCCTTCTCTTTTCCTTTTTTTCTCTTTTTCCTTTTTTCTCTTTTCCTAAAATAGACAAACCTGTTTTTTCCAAAACAGAGACCCCAAATCTTCATCTGCAATATTGTTGCCTTTAGGTTCATGATTAGTCAACAATATGTTCAGCTTTCTATATTAACTCTTTTTCAGCCACCAGGTTCCAGATGATACCATGATGCCAACCTGACTTCACTGGGCAGATGACTCCACCTGGAGACACACCTATCTCAGATCTCTGCCCCACTAGGGAAAGAGAGAGACAGGCTGGGAATGGATTGACCAGCCAATGCCAGTGTTCAACAGGGAAACAATTACAGAAGCCAGACCTTCCACCTTCTGCACCCCATAATGATCATGAGTCCATACTCTCAGAGGGATAAAGAATAGGGAAGTTCCTTCCCTATTTCCTATTATACTTACTCCCAAGATATCCTTATCAAAGCAAGGACAGCAAAAGCTCAATAAGGGCAAGAGACTGGCATACTTTAACAATGACTCTTTTGTCACTATCAGGCCACCCCATCAAGCTGGGGCCCTAGTCTGGGAGTCCTGAGACTCCCAAACAGACATGATGTGCCTTGACCTCAAATAAATCCCTTTCTCCATTGTTACCAGTCATCTGTATCAGGAACAACAAAACAGATCCCTTTGTGGACCCCCACAGGTCCTTGCACTCAAATCAACAACAGTAGAGAATGTTCCATCCTCTGAAAGGAGGCTGGACCACATACTCTATGCTACACCTGAGGAAGATGGGTCCTAATTTTGGGGCAATTGGAATGTTCTTACTGATGATCACAGAATGTGAGGTTTGATCTAAAGGGATACAGAGGCCAATCAAAGAGGCTCCTAAGCTGAATTAGGGCAACAGATCAGATCCAATAGATGGGGTTTACAGTCAACAATATTTATATACCTTTAGCATATTTGGAAGCTACTCTCTTCCCTGATCCAGCTTTCTGGTCCTTTTTGCAGCCATGACATCATCTCCCCAGACAATAACTAGGATCCATCTGCATGTAACATTTCAGGCTCAGGGAGAAAAAAAACTAGTATATCCTCAGGCCCTTTGGACTTTCCTGCATGCTTCTCTCAATTCATGTCAAATAATATTGCATCCGCCGATCACAACCTAATCAACGCAACGAGTACCACCCCAGCATGCTTCACTTCAGACTGTGTCCAGAGACTTCAGGTGTGGAACGACAACCCTTCAGCTTCATCACTCAGGAGAGACCTTTCCTTTCATAGTATTCTCTAATTCCATTCCAGGTGGTCCACTCCCCAATAAAGTCCCCAAACCCAGATATAGACCAGGTCCCCTGAGATAGAGCATATGTTCACATGTGTCCATAAACCAAGGAAAAATATATACCTGAAAGCAGAAGTACACAAGTACACTGGTCTGCAGTGAGTACCCCCCCTAACACTTCCTCTCCACTATTCCAACCTTAAGGTCCATGATTGTTCAACAATTTGTTTGGCTTTGTATGTTAACTCTCTTATCAGCCACCAGGTTCCGGATGCCAGCATGATGCCGACCAGACTTCCCTGGACTGATGACACCACCAATGTGGCCTGGAGCTCCACTTCCCCAGAGATCCACCCTACTAGGGAAAGAGAGAGGCAGACTGGGAGTATGGATCAATGAGTAAAAGCCCATGCTCAGTGGGGAAGCAATTACAGAAGCCAGACCTTCCACCTTCTGCAACCCAAAATGACCTTGGGTCCATACTCCCAGAGGGATAGAGAATAGGAAAGCTATCAGGAGAGGAGATGGGATATGGATATCGGGTGGTGGGAATTGTGTGGAGTTGTACCCCTAGTATCCTACAGTTCTGTTATTGTCTCCTTTTGTAAATAAAAAAAAAAAAGCTTAAAAAACAAATATAACTAAAATACGCCTATTAGCAGAGAATGGAGACCACCCCCAACTCTTCATTTGTGCCATTCTAGCCTTTAGGTTCATAGTCAGTCAAAAACATGTTTGGCTTTATATTTTAACTCTCTTTTCAGCCAACAGGATGCAGCTGCAAGCACAATGCCAACCAGACTTCCCTGGACAGATAACCCCACCAATGTGTCCTGGAGCTCTGATCCCTCAGAACCCTACAGCCAAAATCATACTCAATGGTGAAAAACTGTAAGCACTTCCACACATATCAGGTACTAGACAGGGCTGCCTACTATCACCATTACTACCCAACATAGTTTTGGAAGTTCTTGCCCAAGCTTTCACGCAGGAGCAAGGAATTAAAGGCATACATATTGTAAGAGAAGTCAAATTCTCCCTATTTGCAGATGATATGATAGTATACATAGATAAACCTAGGAAATCCAGCCAGAAGCTTTAGGAAATCATTAAGCAATACAGTAAGGTGTCAGGCTGCAAAATTAATATTCAAATTCAGTGGCATTCCTCTGTGCAAACACTATGTTAGAAGAAGAAAAATCGAGAAATCAATTCCTTTTCCTACAGCAACAACAAGAACAAAAAAATAAAATAGCTAGGAATAAACCTAACCAAAGAAGTGAAATGCTTGTATACTAAAATTGTGAGTCACTAATCAAGGAAATTGAAAAAGACACAAAGAAGTGGAAAGATAATTCCATGTTCAAGGGTTGGAAGAATTATCATCATTAAAATGAATATACTGCCCAAGGCCATATACAAATTTAATGCTATCCCCATCAAGAATCCATACACATCTTGTAGGAGTATAAAACAAATTCTACAAATGTTTATCTGGAACCAAAAAGACCTAGAATTGTCAAAAATAATCTTGAGAAGATAGAACAGAACTGGAGGATCACACTCCCTGACCTCAAATTGTTTTATGGGGTCCTTGTAATCAAACCTTCTGGGTAATGGAACATGAATAGACAGACACATTGCCCAGTGGAATAGAACCAAGAACCCAGAAGTAAGCCCCCACACACTGGACATCTAATCTTTGACAAAGGTGCCCAGACTATTAAAAGGGGGAAAGCAGAGTCTCTTCAACAAATGGTGTTGGGAAAATGGGTTGAAACATGCAGAGGAATGAATGTGAACCACCAAACACAAAAGTAAATTCTAAATGGATCAGGGGCTTGGATGTTAGACCAGAAACTATCAGATACTTAGAGGAAAATATTGGCAGAACTCTATTCCACATAAATATTAAAGACATCTTCAATGAAATGAATCCAGTTACAAAGTAGACTAAGGCAAATATATACCTATCGGACTTCATCAAATTAAAAAGATTCTGCACAGCAAAAAAAGCAATACCCAAACCAAGAGACCCCTCACAGAATGGGAGAAGATCGTCACATGCCCTGCATCAAACAAGAGGCTAATAACCAAAATATATAAAGAGCTTACCAGCCTCAACCACAAGAAAACAAATGAAGCCATCCAAAAATGTGGAGAAGACATAGACAGAATATTCACCACAGAAGAGATCGAAAAGGATGAGAAACACATGAAAAAATGCTCCAAATCTTTGACTGGCAGAGAAATGCAAATAAAGACAACCAATATATCCCACTTCACTCCTATGAAAATGTCATACTTCAAAAAAGGTAGCGCAACAAATACTACAGAGGTTGTAGGGTCAAAGGAACCCTCCTGCACTGCTGGTGGGAATGTAAATTAGTCCAACCTCTGTGGAGAACAGTCTGGAGTACTCTCAGAAGGCTAGAAATGGACCTACCCTATGATCCTGCAATTCCTCTCCTGGGGATATATCCTAAGGAACCCAACATGCACATCCAAAAAGATTTGTGTATACCTATTTTCTTGGCAGCACAATTTGTAATAGCCAAAAACTGGAAGCAACCCAGGTGTCCAACATCAGTTGAGGGGCTGAGCAAGTTGTGGTCTATATACACAATGGAATACCACTCAGCTATTAAAAATGGTGATTTCACCATTGTAAACCCATATTGGATGGGGCTTGAAGAAATCATGTTAACTGAAAGAAGTCAGAAACAGAAGGATGAATATGGATGATCCCACTCTCAGGCAGACGCTTAAAAACAAGATCAGAAAACACAAGTAGAAACCGAACTGGAGTTGGTGTACTGCCACAACGTAAAACATTCCCTGGTGCAGTGGTGGTTGAGTACAGGTTCCAAAAGGATGACATAGAACCTAGTGGGGATTGTATTGTTATGTGGAAGACTGAGAAATGTTATGCATGTACAAATTATTGTATTTATTGTTGAATATAAAACATTAATTCCTCAATAAAAATAATAAAAAAGAAATTATGTGGGTGAGATACTTTTATCTATTTTTATATTTATTTATTCTCTTTTTATTGCCCTTGTTGTTTTATTGTTGTAGTTATTGTCCTTATTGAAGTCTTTGTTGTTGGGTAGGACAGAGAGAAATGGAGAGAAGAGGGGAAGACAGAGACGGGGAGAGAATGATAGACACCTGCAGACTCAAACCACGATCCTCATGCCAGTCTTTGCACTTTGGGCCTACTGTGCTCAACCCGCTGCACTACTTCCCAACTCTCAGTAAGATGCTTTTAAACCATATTTTCCCCTGTCTCTGGCTCAGTCCTTCAGATGTTTTATCCTTCTGGCCATTTTATCTGAGTAAGACACTTAGAATCAAGCCTTTCTTTGCCCAAGGGGCACTTGTCATCTAAGACAGGCCAACACTGAAGGGTGACACCTCTATAGACAATTCAGAACTGTAAGAAAGAGAAATAATTAGAAGGTCAACATTACCTTTGCAATACCTTTTTCCAGATTGCCACTTGTATCCACTGCAGACAAGAAGTCCTGAAAAAATTTCATTTTTACTTTGTCATTTTCAATTGTAAGGATACCGATTCCTTGGAAAGTAAATTCAACTTTCTTTCGTGTGCAGATTGATCGTGATAAGAGCTGCAGAGTTTCTTTAATGCATCCTTCGACTGTGTCCCTGCTATAATGCCCCGCTATGGCAACCATGATAAAATTCAGTGGTACAACGGGGATATCCCCTGGAAGAGAAAAGGACAGTTGTGTGGGGGAAAGACAGTGAGCAGATGGCAGATACTCAGAAATAACTGTCTCTCTTTTAATGGGAAAGGTTTAGCCAGTAGAGCTACTTACCAGGTGTGTGGATCTTAGTTTGTCGTAGTCCATGCAGCTGCAATAGCTTCTCTGACATGATAAAGATCGGTATCTGGATAGAGCTAAACCTGTTCCCAGCATCTAGTTTTTGCCTCATAAAAGTAAATGTCCCAAAAGCAGGTATGTAGACCCCCTAGAAACGAAGCAAACAGAAGGTGGGAAGAAAAGAACCACATGCTGACTTCTCTGAAGGGATGATAAAGACAAATCCTGAGAGAATTTTAGACTAAAAGTTTTCAAATGATGTTTGCATAAAATATAACCAATTCGAAGGCTATATTTTTCTTTCTTAAAAAATGTCCTTATTGGGAAATTAATGTTTTAAATTCAATAGTAAATTCAATAGTTTGTACATGAATAAAATTTCCCAGTTTCCATATAATAATACAACCCCCCTTAAGTCCTCTGTCATCTTTCTTTGATCTGTATTCTCCCCACCCACCCACCCTAGAGTTTTTTACTTTGGTGCAATACACCCATTCCAGTTCAGGTTCTACTTGTGTTTTCCTTTCTGATCTTGATTTTCAACTTCTGCCTGAGAGTGAGAGCAACCCATATTAATCCTTCTGTTTCTGACTTATTTCACTTAAAATGAATTTTTCAAGGTCCATCCAAGATCGGCTGTAAACAGTGAAGTCACCACTTTTTTTATTTTTTATTTTATTTATTTATTCCCTTTTGTTGCCCTTGTTGTTTTATTGTTGTAGTTATTATTGTTGTTGTCGTTGTTGGATAGGACAGGAGAAATGGAGAGAGGAGGGGAAGACAGAGAGGGGGAGAGAAAGACAGATACCTGCAGACCTGCTTCACTGCCTGTGAAGTGACTCCCCTGCAGGTGGGGAGATGGGGTTCAAACCGGGATCCTTATGCCGGTCCATGTGCTTTGCGCCACCTGCACTTAACCCGCTGCGCTACAGCCTTACTCCCAAAGTCACCACTTTTATAGTTAAGTAGTACTTTAATATATATATATATATATATACCACAACTTGCTCAGCCACTCATCTGTTGTTGGACACCTGGGTTGCTTCCAGGTTTTGGCTATTACAACTTGTGCTGCCAAGAACATATGTGTATACAGATCTTTTTGGATGGGTGTGTTGTGTTCCTTAGGATATATCTCCAGGAGAGGAATTACAAGATCATAGATTAGGTCCATTTCTAGCTCGAAAGCTATAATATTAAGAGAAACTATAGGGATGCTATAGTTGCATATATATAAGAGAGAGAGAGAGAGAGACAGACAGACAGACAGAGACAGAGAGAGAGAGACAGAGAGATGAGAGAGCATGATACCAGAGCACCACTCCAGCACAGCCAGTGCCAGGCTTCACACTCAAGACCTCAGGCATGTGTGCAGGGTCAGTGCTCTACTGCCAAGTCACCTTCTGAAGTCCTACCTTTTGCAGCATCAGCTGTCGTAGAATAAAGTCAGAAACGTGGCTCCATATCATAGAGACTTCTGAAATTCAAAGAAAACAAAAACAAAATTTGATTTATGTAAATACCCTGTCACTATCCAAATGCAAATACAAAAGACTCCTTCAAATAGCAAGTCATTCATAGCTAGAAACAGACAGAAATAAGGTCCTTCCTGAAAGTCAGTTTCCCTGATTGTTTAACTTTACCCCCGCTAAGCTCTGTAAATATGTAAGAAATAGTACATCATGATATGTACTTGAAGGAATTCTTTATGGAATAAAGCAAACTGCTCAATTCACTGGAATATTCCCCCACCCCCAAACCACTACCCGAGACAGAGATACCACAGTCTTTCACTTCCAGTATGTGGAGGTTATACACAGTTTTTTTCTGATGTCCTAGGACTGAAGTACAGGTTGTTGAAGGAGAACTAGTAATTGCTCTTATGGACATTGGAGACAAACTGAGTGGTGGAAACCTACCCCAAAACATATGTTATGGTAAGCCAAGTACTAAAGGTAAGTCAGTCAAAGACTAAGATTTTGCCCTATTGTCTAAACCATGGTCTAAATCATGGCTAATTAATGTATTAAAACTGATCAGGGAATGTGAGGGCGATCTGGCTGTGACATCTGTCACCCCATTGAATGCCAGGTTGATTTGGCTCATCTGCCTGGTTAGGTGGGTGTCCCCTTGCTCCATCATCGCTCCATGTGTGACCCTCCGAAAGCCGTGTGCTCTGTCGAGGAGGATGGCCTTCCCTAAGTAGAGGTGACCGGTCTTTGGGTGAAGGTATATGAGTAGCTGTGCTCCCCTGATTGAACCTCCAGACAAGCTCTGAATCTGTTCAGGTATTTCCTCTATCCTATCATATTTTCATTACCAAAAGAATTCTCCTCCTGGAAGCTAAGCACAAAAGTGGATTCTCCAACCTAGTCCAACTTGTACCCCCCAAGTTAAAATTTCATCACAATCAAATATACACAGGAATAAAATAGAATCTCACTATCTGGATATAGGGGAGCCCTTTCCAAGTTAGTGCGTCAAACCTACTGTCTTTTATGTAGATTTGAGGCAGGCAGCTCAGATTTCAGGAAACACATCTATTCAAAAAGGAAATGACCTAGTTGGGACCCAGAGAAACAATATTTCTTGCAACCAAATGCTAGTAGAAAGGCTTGTGAGAGCTAAATTGGAAATGTAAGAGTCGTGTTTCTTCATCTGGATACTATACAAATCCACTGTGTGGTTTTGCTTTTAAGAATCTAATAGATGTCCTAATAAGAGCAGCATTAAATTCCTTTGACCTGATATTTCCTACTTCTCATTGAAGACAGAGAACATATGCACAATATTCACTCCAAGAAGTTTTTCTTTTTTTTCCTCCAGGGCTATTGGAGCTTAGTGCCTGCACTATGAACCCATTGCTCCTGGACACCTTTTTTTCTTTCCTTTTTTTCTTTTTTTGGATAGGACAGAGAGAAATTGAGAGGAGAAAATAGTGCAGAGAAGAGAACGGCACCTGCAGACCTGCTTCACCACTTGTGAATTGACCCCCCTGCTCGTGGAGAACCAAGGGGTTGAAACAGGATCATTGTGCAGCTCCTTGCAGTTTGCACTATGTGCACATAAGCCCGTGGGATACCACCTGGTGCCCTCTAGAACAGTTTCAGTCCTCTGCAGTTCAGTTGGAATAGACTTGGAAACCTTACAGACTTGGTTTTGAACTAGTTTTTCTGATGCCCCAATATGCCAGTGTGTCAGAGAATTGGAATATGACTTTTATATTTAAAAATACTTGTCTGTCCTTCAACCGTGAGGCTTTTGCAGGAGTCACTGACACTGTTACCTTGCCGACAAGCTCACCTGGCATGCACCCACTGTGCCCTGGCGATGAGGGCTTGTGGCATCAAAGGCTGGCTTTGTGGCACCATTCTCTCTTGGGATTCCCTGTGTCTCTATGCCATTTCTTCTCAGTTCCCTCAGCAGGTTCACTAGCTCAATTTAGGCATCAGTGTTGGAGCTTGTTGAGGTCTAGCTCCACATTCTCTTATTTCCCTCCATCCCCTCTGCTTACATCATGCCCAGGGCCTTGCCAACCATCACTATGCCAATCTCTGCCAAAGGCAAATTCAAAAGCCAAGGTTCCCTCCCCCCAACTCTCTACAACCAACACACTCACACAAAATCACATTTTTGATCCTATGCATGTGACTTCCTACCTGAATATCCCACAATCGATATGCTTGGACTGGAGAAATAAATAGCACAATGGTTATACAAAAAGACTCAAGCCTGAAGCTCTGAGGTCCAACAGTCAATTCCCAGCACAGCCATAAGCCAACAAAAATCAGTGCTCTGGGAAAAACCACACCTAACTCACTTAAAGCCAGAATCGGGCTTCCTTTAAATCTTGTCTTTGATGTAGGCTTTTGCTCTCGACGAATAGCATCATCACTTGATTCACTTGCATAGATCCAAACTCAAAAGCTGCTTGGAAAGTTCCTTTCTGCTATATCCTATCATTTACTACATCACTGTAACCAATAGATTTTCACATCTGTCCTTTAAGTCTGTCCACTCTCTACATTTCATTCTACCAATTCAGGCCAAATCGCCATCCTTTCTCTCTTAGATAACTCTGAAAGGAAACAATTGTTCCACGTTAGGTCATCCATTTTTGCCTGAGTGGCCCACATGCTTCTCTAGTGTGTGGCCTTTTCATTTTCCTGATTAAAGTTTAAAATATGGGGGAGGGCTGCGGAGGGGGGAACCCTACGAGGAAAAGAATTAGTAGAGAGAAAGAGACAGAACCAGAGAAACATTTTTGCGCATAGGATGCCATGGAATTATTCTTGAGACTTCAAGCTTGAAAATCCAACAACCTGGGCCAGCAAAATGCTTCCTTGGACACTGAAGTACTTTGCCATGTGTGCTATCCAGGTTCAAGCCCAGCCTCCAACTCCTTAAATGAAACTTTGTTCTTGTGAACTTTTGTACTCTCTATGCAAACAAATAACAAATACATGAAACAGAGTCCAACATCTTATCCACTGTGCCACCACCTGAGCTGTCACTTAGATCACTCATAAAGGCAATCCCGACATCCACTTAATTCTCCACACTGCCACCTGAGCCAGTGTTTCCCAGCACAGATCTTGGGGGTTCACTTCTCTTCTACCTCCTCATTAGGATTATCCTCAATGCCAACCTATGTGATGTGACTGACAGTGCCCCGAATAACATGACTTTTTCCTCTCATTAAGCAAACACTTTGGCTGGGTTAAGTGCACATAGTTTTTTGTGCAAGGACCTGAGTTTGAGTCCTGGTTCTCCACCTGCAGTGGGAATGTTTCACAAGCACTGAAGCAGGACTGCAGGTGGCTATCTTTCTCTCTCCCTACTCTCTAAATTCTGATGTCCTAGTAAAAAAGAAAAGGAAAATATTGCTGCCAGGAGTTCTGACTTTGTATTACCAACATTACACCCTAACTATAACCTTGGTGGGAAAAAAAATCACATACTTCCATGCCCAGTCAGACAGCAGCCATAGTGTTGTCTTTCACCTCCTTCCACAAACTGTCCACCCACCCTCAGTTAAGTGTGTTTGTTCTCCTTGTTCCCTCTACCAAAAAACAAACAAACAAACAAACAAAAACAAATCTTCCCCTCCTGCTCCACTGATCCTGATTCTCACTTCACATCTCCCCCTTCTTTAGTCAGCCTTGAAACATACCCCACCCTCGCCCTCTGTAAATGTCTTTCTTGTAGTTCAGGTCCTGGAATATGATGGCAGAGGGGTTGTATTGTTATGTGGAAAACTTGAGAAATGTTATTCATCTACAAACTACTGTATTTACTGTTAAATGAATATATTAATCCCCCAATAAGGAAATTTAAAAAAAGCATTCCTTATAACCATACAAATTACTCCTCACACTCACTATACATGTGCATTTATATCTGTGCTTACTGGGTTTTGTGTATCTCCCAACACTAGGTTATAAATTCAAAATGTTTGACTTTGATCAGTTCCCCAGTACCCAGCACACAGCCATACACTTGGTGGTGCTGGGCAATGTCCACCTTTATGACCTGGGACTTTGCATCCAGGCTGACCTTTGTCACATACTGATTCCCCAACAATGTCCACCTTTATGACCTGGTGACTGGCAGTCAGGGTGGCCTTTGTGACATACTCGTCTCCCAGGCAACTGACCTCTAGCCACACCAAGCCACAGAATGGGCTCTCCAAATGGCTTGATGAAAAGAATACTACCAAAATTTAGAAAGAAATCAAAAAAAAAAATGGAGAAATTTGCCCAGGCATAGATTTCTTAAGACACATAACATCGGGAGTCAGGCGGTAGTGCAGTGGGTTGAAAGGGTGAAGCAGGTCTGCTGCAGGTATCTATCTTTCTCTTCTCTCCATTTCTCTCTGCCCTATTCAATAACTATGACATTAATAGCAACAACAATAACAATAAAAGAACAGGAGCAACAAAAGGAAATAAGTAAATAAATATTTTTAAAATACTTTTTAAAAAGAAGACCCATAAAATAATTACCTGTGATGTTTAATTTCAGAATTTGTTTGTGGGAGAAAAATCAGCTGATGTTTAGTAAGAAATGTTTTAACTATAATTTAATGGAAATGTGAAAGCTGGGAAAGTAATTAAACGTCCCACAGAGGAAGACGACTGACAGTGAACCAAAACACCATAGCTCTCCTGTTCCTGACAGCAGAATAAAGTTCTTATAAAAATATGGAAGTCGAATAGATGCCAGGGAAGGGAAAGAAGAGATGCCTCTTCCTGGTTCATCTCACATCATTTAGTGAGAGTCTGGGCAAGAGCCCAGTGACTTAATGGTAATGGTGGTGCCATTCTTGAGGCATCTGTTTTGCCAAGAGATCAGCACCCTCTTTCAAACAAGCCTAGAAAGTCTTCTAGGAGATGCTGCTCTGGTCCTCTCCCAAACATTAAGCAGCTCTTTTTATGGTTTCCCCTGCCTTACTTTCCAACAGAGGGGGATAGAGAAAGTGCAAGAGAAACTGAAGAGATACCTGCAGCACTACTCCACTGCTCCTAAAAATCTCCACCCTCTGAAGGTGGGAACTGGGGCCTTGAACCTGGGCCCTCTTCACCCCAGTTTCTTAACACAACACAACCCCAGGAATCAGGGACGCCACTGGCTGTCTAGTCCTGGCCAGGAAGCCAGGAGGTGGCTGTGTTGAGTGGCATTTATTGGACACAGGCTTGGTGCCAGTATACAGATCATATAAGAGTTTGGGGCACCCCAGGCTGTCAGAGTGTGGATTCCTCCTAACTGGCCCCCAGCCCAGCCAGCCTGCCCACGGAGAGGGACACAGAGGGGTGGGTGGTGTCCTTACCATCCCGGCTCAGCCGAGCTAGGGTGTGCAGCTTGTTCTTATTCATGTGCTCTCGCCAGATGGTCAACTCTTCTGCAGTGGCGCCCATGGCAGCAGAAGGGCCGAGGCCTGTCTTGTCCGCAGGGCGCATGATGTCCACCCTCCCAAAGGAGGTGGGCGGTGGGGCTCGCCCACCAAGGCAGGCACGGGGGTTGTCTGACTTCCGACTGTGCCTCGAAATTACGCTATAACTGAATGAGCGATTTGATTTTTTTTTTTTTTTTAATATAAGGGCAAAGGCTCTTCCTAGCCTCCCCTCCACACCCCCTGGGCTCAGTATTTTGGGCAAGACTCCCAGAAGGGCAGTGTTACAGAGGAGCTGGGTTCCTGCCCTCCTGCACTCTCAGGATTCAGAGAGAAAATCTGGGCAACCTGGAGAAGGGGCGTGGCCAGGCAAGCAAGCAACAAAGGCTCAGAGGTCATCACCTGGGCGCCTGGCCCCCAGCCCCCACCCCTTTGCTAGAATGTTGCTGCCAGATCTGTTCCACAGGCTGTCACTCTGACTCTCTCTGTTGATGGTTTTTTCCCCCTCTTTCATATTTTCTTTTAATTTTAATTTTTATGTTTTTAAATTTACTTATTGGAGATTAATGTTTTACATTCCACAGTAAATACAATAGCTTCTACATGCATAACATTTCTCAGTTTTACACATAACAATAAAACCCCCACTAGGTCCTCTGTCATCATTTTCCAGGACTCTACCACACACCCACCCCAGAATCTTTTACTTTGGTGCAATACACCAACTCCAGTTTAGGTTGACTTTTTTTTTTAATGTTATTTTCTTAAATAAAAAAATGAGTTTACAACTGGGATGAACTTTTTTCACTATTATCAGTGATCTGATAGTGGCTGACAAGATGATAAGATTACAAGGGTATAGTTGCACATTACACCCACCACCAGAGTTATGTGACACCCTACCCCCAACACAAAATAACCATAGTTCTCACAAAGTTTTTTATTGTTTTTTGTTTGTTTGTTTGTCTGTTTCTGGTGTTATTGCTGGGGCTTGGTACCTCCACCAGTCCTAGAGGTTTTTGTGTTTCCCCCCCCCCTTTTTGTTGCCCTTGTTGTTTTATCATCCTTGTGGTTATTATTGTTGTTATTGACATCATTGTTGCTGGATAGGAAAGAGAGAAATGGAGAGAGGAGGGGAAGACAGAGAGGAAGAGAGAAAGGTAGACACCTGCAGACCTGCTTCACCACTTGTCAAGCAACCCCCTGTAGGTGAATAGCCTGGGGTTAAAACCAGGATGCTTACATCCTGTGCTTCAGTCCTTGTGCTTCAGGTCCTTGTGCTTCAGTCCATGTGCACTGCCACCTGACCCACCTCACAAAGTCTTAGAGACAATTTGGCTCCTCTTCCCACCCACCCCCTTCATCTCTCTCCTCCTTTCTTCATTCTCCTTCATTATTTATCATTTCTCCTCCTCTTTTCCCCTTCCCTTCCGTCCCTCACCCCCCTCCTTTCCTAAGTTTGTGTTTCAACCCTCTGTATTCCACACATGAGCAAAACCAAATGGTAGCTGCCTTTCTCTCCCTTATTTCACTCTGTATCATCACCTACAATAGTCTTTATTTTTAAATTACAAAGCAGTATTTGTCTCATCTCATTTGACACTTCTTTATCCAGTTTCCCCTCCATTCCCTTACCTGTGCCCCATCATCCTGCACTGTTTTTTTCCCCTCTTCAACTGCTAGTTGTGAATTCTCACACATTAAACTCAGTCATGTAAACCTTGCCCAAGGCAAGAACTAGAACTCCATCAGTGATAGAAACAGCTGCTCTAGGGAGCTGGGTGGTAGTGCAGCAGTTTAAATGCACATGGCGCAAAACCCAAGGGCCAGAGTAAGGATCTCGACTCGAGCCCTGGCTCCCCACCTGCGGGAGGTCATTTTGTAAGTGTTGGAAGCAGGTCTCCAGGTGTTTATCTTTCTCTCCCTCTCTCTGTATTCCCCTCCTCCCTCCATTTCTCTATGTCCTATCCAACAACAACAACAGCTCTCCCAACAAAAACAACTACAACAAGCACAACAACAAGGGCAACAAAATGGGAAAAATAGCATCCAGTGGATTCTCAGTGCAGGCAAATAACTCTGGAGGAAAAAAAGAGAAAGAAACAACTGTTCCATCCTACTCCCCAGTCTGTCCCAACAGAGACTAGGGACTAGCTGGACTCTACTCGGAGTGCAGACCACACAGGCTTCAGTCCACAGTAAAGCTAGGGCACCATGGCTATTCCCCTGCCAATAATCTGCTCTGAAAAAAAAAAAAAAAAAAAACAGGAGAATAGTGCAGTGGGCACAGGGCCAAACCTATATGCCAGGTGGTACTAAGTTAACTGCTAAGGTTGGTCCCTGGCACAACTATACTTTCCAAACTTGTATCAATCTTTGAGGACAGATACACAAAAGTGTTGGCTGTGGTTGTTTGGGGACCATGTGACATTTTAAGTGAAGGGGAAGAAGAGTTCAGGGAACTTTTTGCTCATTTTTCTCTCTTATTTACTGATCACCAAGAGTATGGGTTACTTTTCAAGTAGTCCAAGAGTTGGCCAAGGTAAAAAACACACAGAGTGAAGTGCAGGGAGAGTATAGGGATTTAAGCAAACAGACAGAAATGAACTTGGTCAGAGTTTTCTAAGCTGCCTCAATGCACATATGCTTTTCTGCAAGCTTGGACTTGCATTGCAAAACCCACATGACAGTCATTTTTCATTCACATCCCTCAGCTGCCACACAACCCAAAGACTCACACTCTGAATAAGGACAGGCTGGGAATGTATCTGAAAGAAAAGACATTTACAATGCCCTCACTTTTGTATTATTCAAAACTTGCCAGAAAGTTAACCCATGTCTACTGAGCATATATTAGCTTTTACCAGGCACTTGGTTGGTTGCTAAGAGATAAGAGGCGAGATGATGGGGCAGAGAGAGAACCCACCATGCAAGAGGTAGGCAATTCATTTATTCCCCATTTAACACATATTTATTGAAGAAAATATAATATAATGAAGGAAAAAATGGGAGCACTTAATATCTTAAGGAGTGGTAAGTAAAGCAGGGGAGCACAGGGCCTGCAAACATGAGTTCTGAAGTCAATTACCCAGAAAAGTGATCTTTCTCTCGTTAATAAATATATCTTAAAAAAAAAAGGTGGGGGATGTGGGAGAAAGGCATTGGCACATACAGTAGAATGCACACATTAATATGCACAAGAACCCAAGTTCAAGCCCCAGTCCTTACCTACAGGAGAATGTAAACCTTTTTTAAAAAAATCTCTTGGGTGGGGTAAATAGCATAATGGTTATGCAAACAGACTCTCAAGACAGAGGCTCCAAAGTCCCAGGTTCATTCTCCACACCACCATAAACCAGAGCTGAGTAGTGCTCTGGTGAAAAATAAATAAATAAAAATTCTCTTCAATATTAGCTATTTTAACTTAAATTTCTTGTCATTCTTTCATGTTAAAATATTTCCAGGATCAATAAATATATTTTCTGTAGCATGTATTTATTAATGAACATAAAATAATATAGCTTTAGGAACTTCTGCATTATATTAATCCTTGCATATTAAATGAGTGTATATAGTACAAAGAAAATACATTTAATTAAACTATCTCACATATGTGGCAGAACTTGCTTTCAAACCACCCATCAGGAAGTAACTCTTATAACTACCCTTTAGTTTGGTGTTCTTCATAGTCAGGTCTTCTAGTAAAGATCTATTCTAAGCATAATAGTTATGCAAAGAGACTCTCATGCCTGAGGCTTCAAAGTCCCAGGTTCAGTCCCTCATACCACCATAAACTAGAGCTGAGCAGGGCTCTGATTAAATAAATAAATACGTAAAGAAAACAAAAAAAAGCAAAACGATCTCTTCTAAAATTGTTTCAACTGCATTTGTTTCAGCTGATCAGGTGATAAGAATATATATGTTGAGAAACATCTTTGGTGCATTGATTTTCCTTTCTCACTCTTTTAACTCATTGATTATTATAAGTAGATAACATCTTAGAGATGAGTTATCAAAACTAAATCAATGGTAGTATATTTTTGAAGTAGGACTTCAAAATGAGACATACCTTTCAAAACCCAGCAACTTCTTGCTTTGTTTTACCTAGTAAGTAAAGTACAACATTGTCAATAAAACCAGTATGTTCTGAATCACTTTGTAAAACAATAACAGTAAGAACAAAAACACCACCAACAACAAAAACTAAGCAATGAATTTAAGCAACCTGTGTTTTGAGTATTAAAATACAATGATATATGTTCTTTCTTCTAAACTACTAACTCTATTAGAGATGAAATCTCTTCTGTCCTCATTAAGACTAAATGCAAATTCTAAGAACATTATTTATATTTGATGACAGCAGAAATTGAGAGGGGAGACTGAGTTAGAAAGGAGAGACAGAGAGACAACTGCTGCCATGCCTCACCACTCGTGAAGCATTTCCCCTGCAGGGGGAACATGGGCTTGAACCCAGGTCCTTGTGCACTGTACTGTGCGTTCTTAGCCAGGTGCACCACCTGGCCCTAAGATTCACACATATTGCTTAATTGGTAGGACACTAGTCACCAATCAAGAGAGATAAGTGACTATGTGTATGTGCCCAAAGAAAATCCCGTGTGTAGCCTTCATTTCTTTTTATATAGGCAGAGAGAGAGAGAGAGAGAAATAGACAGACAAGCCACAGCACCAAATCTTCCTTCAAATCATTGGGGGCCAGACTTGAACATGGGTGCACACTTGACAAAGCAGCACACTACCCATTAGCTATTTTTGAAAAATAAATAGCTGAACAAAAATAACTTGTTTTATTGGACAGAGGTAGAGAGGTTTACAGACAGAGACACCCACAGCTCTGCATCACCACCCATGGAAGTTTTCCTCCTGCAGTTGGAACTGGAGTGCTTGAATTCCTGTACATTTAAATGCACATACTTGGGCAGGTACATCACCACTTGGACCCTCAACTTTACTACTTCACCACCCACCTTCCTACTTTTTAAAAAACAATTATTGGGGGTGGGGGCTAGGTGGTAGCACAGTGGGTTAGGCTCACATGGTGTGAAGCACAAGGACAAGCATTAAGGATCCCAGTTCAAGTCCCTGGTTCCCCACATAAAGGATGGGGTCGTTTCATATGCGGTAAAGCGGGTATGCAGGTGTCTCTCTCTCCCTTTCTTCCCCTTCTCTCTAATTTCCCTTGTCCTATCCAACAACAATAACAGCAATGACAACAAGGGTAACAAAAATGGGAAATATGGCCCCCAGGAGCAGCAGATTCATAGTGCAGGCACCGAGCCCCAGTGATAACTCTGGAGGCAAAAAAAAAAAAAAAAAGAAAAAAAAACTTACGTATTAACATGAGAGAGAAGGGGAAATAATCACAGCATCACTCTGGCCCACTGAACTCAGAATCTCATGCTTTGGAGTCCAGTGTTCTAGCCATTGCCCACCTTCAGGACCATAAAAATTTATTTTCAGAAAAGGAAGACAGAGACAGAAGTAGAGTTCTGGCACTTTAAAGTCAGGAATCAAACTTCTTTATTTTTTACTTTACATTTTAATTGTTATTGATTGGATAAAGACAGAGAATATAGAGAGGGAGAGAGAGAGAAGAGAGACCCGAGATACTGCTGTACTACTCCTCAAGCTTCCCTGCTGCATGTGAGGACCGGGGGCTTGAACTGGAGTCCTAGCACATGGTAACATGCATGCTGAACTAGGTGCTCCACAGCCAAGCCCCACAAGAAGCAAACTTCTTAAGTCCAGAGTTAGTGCACAGTGACACATTGTGGGCTATGAAGCCCCCTTAAATGATTCTTGTTCGGTTCTCCTGAGACTTGAATTGATACACATACCCAGTGTATCAGCTGCAAGCTAAGTGAAGGAGCTTCTGAAAGGTGGGAAGATGGTGTGCCAGGAAGATGTGGAGGCAAATTACTTCTAGCTGAGATGACCCACCAGAATGCTAAGTCAGTCACTTCAGGCTTCATTTAAAAGGTGTAGTGATTCCTGAAAGTCCTGGGATAAGAGGATGGTATTAACACTCAGAGACAACTTCTTCAATTGTTTAGCATTGCACTCAAATAGACTTTGTTTTTCATGGCATGGCACAAACATATGACAGGGACAGCCAGAGGAATTTCTGAGAGAGATAAAGTGGCATCAAACGCCTGAAAGATTAAGTATTCTAAGTTTTGCTATGCTGACAAGTGATTATGACTTTTCAACCAGGTGAATCACCATCTGGCCCCAGAGACCATTCTTTTTTCCTTGGTTAGATAAAGTCTGGGGGTTGGGGGGGAGAAACAGAAAAGGGAAGACACTACAGCACTGTCCACCACTGATGAAGCTTCCCTGGGTCCTCTAGATGCTCCCATGTGGGACCTAGGACTTGAATGTGAGTCCTTGTGCATGGTAATGTGTGCACTCACAGGAAGCCACCTGCCAGCCCCTTACTACCTTTTTGCCATCAGGGTTATCACCAAGGCTCAGTGCCTGCAAGACTCCACCATTTCCAGAGTCCATTCTTTTTATTATTATTATTTTAAACTTTTCTTTATTTACTTTATAGAGACAGTCAGAAATCACAAGGGAAAAGGGGAAATAGAGAAGGAGAGAGAAAAATACCTGCAGCACTATTTCACTACTTGCAAAGCTTTCTCTGTACAGATGGGGACCAAGGGCTCCAACCTGGGTCCTTGTAGGTTATAACATGTGCACTCAACCAGGTGAATCACCACCTGCTCCCAGGTGGGACCTAGGACTTGAACATGAGTCCTCATGCATGGTAATGTGTGCACTCAGAGGAAGCCACCTGCCAGCCCCTTACTACCTTTTGGTGGATAAAACACAAAGGATGTGATTCAAGTGAAGAAGGATCAGTTATATAATGTGACCAATGAGGGTGCTGTGAGATGAAGATTTGGTTAGGGTTTGGACACTGGAGCTGTGGCACCCATAGACACTAATTAGTGTTTGAAAATTTAGCCATCATCAGCCCTGCAGAGCAGTTAGGCCATGGGATGTGCAAACCTGAGGCAGTTACAAACCTGGCATGCTAAGATGCTGTACTTCTTGTGGGGAGGCCTCTTCTCGGGCACAGACTGCCGGCTTATCTGCCCTGCTGTACACCAGATGCAGGGGCCTAGGAGAATGTTCCGTGGCAGCAGGAGTGAATTTAAAGACGGGTGCTGTCTTTGTTGATCTCACAGCAGCCTATGACACGGTCTGGCACCGTGGTCTCCTAGTCAAAACAGAAGATTCTGGGTGCATCTGGGTGACAAGTCTAGCAGATGGAGACTTGTCTCAAGTGGCCTCCCCCAGGGCTCTGTTCTGGCTCCTACGCTATTTAATATTTACATCAATGACCTCCCAGAAACTTCTTCAAGGAAGTTCATCTAAGCCGATGACATCTGCTGTGCAACTCAGGCATCCAAGTTCAACATCCTCAAGGAAACACTCACGAAAGACATGTCTCTGATATGTGATTACTGTAAAAAAATGGCGACTAGCACTGCAAAAACGGTATCATCTGTTTTCCATCTACACCATGCTTCGGCCTCGCGTGAGCTTAATGTGCAGCTTGGCGATACGAGAATCCGGCATGAAGTCCAGCCAGTCTATCGTGGCGTTACTCTCGATCGCACTCTGTCATTTCACAAACATCTCATAAAAACTGCAGCAAAGATGGGCGCAAGGAATAACATCATTGCAAGACTGGCCAGCTCCTCATGGGGCGCTAGCGCTTCCACACTACGATCATCATCTCTGGCATTATGCTATTCCAATGCAGAATACTGTGCCCCAGTATGGTTCCGTAGCCCCCATGTCCACTTGGTTGATTCCAAATTATATTCCTCCATGAGGATAATTTCTGGAACCATCCGTTCCACCCCAGTTCCATGGCTGCCAGTTCTTAGCAACATCGCCCGCCAGATATTCGTCGGGATGCGGCATTATCTAAGTTCATTTCCCAAGTCTACGCTCGACCAGACCTGCCAATATACGCAGATATCTTCGCCCACCCTGTCCAACGCTTGACGTCTCGTCACCCAATCTGGTCCCCTATGACTACACTGAACTTCTCTGTTCCAGTCTCTTGGAAACAGAGTTGGCAGTCAGCTGAGGTAAAAAACAAACACCTCATCACAGACCCCTGCAAGCGTCAACCTGGCTTTGACCTAGCACGTTATGATTGGGCCCTCCTCAATTGCTATCGAACAGGCCATGGCCGGTGCGCCGCTATGTTCCATCGCTGGGGGGCCAGAGATGACCCAAACTGCCCCTGCGGCTTCAGACAGACTATGACCCACATAGTCAACGACTGCCACCTCTCCAGATTCAAAGGAGGTCTAGAAACTTTACATCAGGCTCAACCTGACGCTTTTGACTGGCTACGGAAGAAGGGCAAACACTAGAAGAAGAAGAAGGTGACAGGTTCAGGTCCTGGCAGAGGGGGGAGAGATAGAGAGAGAGGAAGAGAGAGAGAGAAATAGGGGAGATAGGAGAGAATGAAAGAAGATTGCATAAATAGCAACTTAAGATAACAAAGAAAATCTCTAAATCGAAGGACCAGTCATCAAAAGGTTGTCTGACAAATTCTAGGTATCTCGAGCACCTAAAAAAAAAAACAAACAACAAAAAAAAAAACTTTGGATTTCTCCATATGCTTCAAGAAAAGTCACATGAGCCACAGACATGAGGACCCTACCATTTTCTATTAAGCCACATAGCTCAGTTTAGAACTACAACTCAAGATATATATAATGGAACACGGTACATTCAGCTCACTTGATGCATTGCTTTTATCTACCTAGGCCATCCTCCTTACCTAGCAGATATCTGAACTTTGACTCTTTTAAGTAGCAGAGAGTCAGCAAAGAGTCTTAGATGAGACTCTCAGGGATTAGAGTTAAGGTGAGATAGAAAATTCCAGAAATCTACTAGCTGGCTTGTTCCTTAAGTCTATTTCATTCTGTACTTCATGGATATATTCAATTCAATCCTGTTGCTTTTTTACCAAGCTGCTTTCTGGGAAGTGACAATTTTGAAGTTAGAACAGAAATATAACAAACTCTGCCAACTACTTTTTCAGAAGAGATCAGAATTGTTGGCCAATATGCCAAAGTTTGGGGTAACATTTGTCAACCACCCACAAGTGTCTACACTGCTTGGGGAAGAGGATGAAGAGGCACTGCATTACTTGACAAGAGTTGAAGTGGCAGTATTCAAAGATAGTAAATCAGGTAATAGAATAGACTTTTATTTTGTTGAAAACCCTTACTTTGAAAATAAAGTTCTCTTCAAAGAATTTTATCTGAATGAGAGTGGTGATCCTTCTTTTGAAGGATCCACTGAAATCAAATGGAAATCTGGAAAGGATTTGATCAAATGTTCAAGTCAAACACAATATAAAACTAACAGGAAGAGACAGCATGAGGAACCAGAGACCTTCTTCACCTGCTTTATTGACCATTCTCATGCAGATGCAGGTGAGTTAAGAGAGGTCATTAAAGATGGTATCTGGCCAAATCCACTACAATACTACTTGGTTCCTGATATGGATGATGAATAAGGCATGGGGGAAGATGATGATGATGATGATAATGATGAAGAAGAAGAAGAAGAAGAAGAGGAAGAAAGATTAGAAGATATGAAGAAGTGGGAGCCTGGTGGTGGTGCACTTGGTTGAGCTCACATGTTACAATGCACAAAGACCTGGGTTCAAGCCCCCAATTCTCACCTGCAGGGGGGAGATCTTCACAAGTGGTGAAGCAGTACTGCAGCTGTCTCTCTGTCTCTCACCCTCTCTATCCCTCCCTTCCCTCTTGATTTCTGACCGTCTCTATCCAATTAACAAATAAAAATAATATTTTTTTAAAAAAAGAAGATATGAAGAAGGAGACGAGGATGAAGGAGAAGAAGATGGTGATGAGGGGGAGGAAAGAGAGGAAGATGAGGAGATGACTAATGAAACACTGATTAATTCCTGCATTTTTAAATTTTCTCCTGTCCCTGGGAGCAAGTTGCAGTCTTTATTTTTTTCCTTTTTTTTCTCTCCCCTTGTACACAATCACCCTGTCTTTGAGGTCTCCTCTCTCCTTTATACCATAGTTATCAACTTATTGGGGGGAAGATACCTTGACAGAATACAGTTGAAAAGAATCTTTATCCTTTTCTGTTCCAAACTAATATATTTTTTATTTTTTTATTTAAGAAAGGATTAATTAACAAAACCATAGGGTAGGAGGGGTACAACTCCACACAATTCCCACCACCCAATCTCCATATCCCACCCCCTCCCCTGATAGCTTTCTCACTCTCTATTCCTCTGGGAGCATGGACCCAGGGTCATTGTGGGTAGTAGAAGGTGGAAGGTCTGGCTTCTGTAATTGCTTCCCCGCTGAACATGGGTGTTGACTGGTCGGTCCATACTCCCAGTCTGCCTCTCTCTTTCCCTAGTATGGTGGGCCTCTGGGGAAGTGGAGCTCCAGGCCACATTGGTGGGGTCTTCAGTCCAGGGAAGCCTGGCCGGCATCCTGATGACATCTGGAACCTGGTGACTGAAAAGAGAGTTCACATACAAAGCCAAACAAATTGTTGAGCAATCATGGACCCAAAGCTTGGAATAGTGGAGAGGAAGTGTTAGGGGGATACTCACTGCAAACTCTAGTGTACTTCTGCTTTCAGGTATATATTTTGCAGCAAACTAATATTTTTTTCCACTTAAAACATTTTTAAGAAAACCTTTATCTTTCTGCAGTTAGCAGAAAGACAGCTTTGTGTTGTTGTTGTTTTTCAATTTTTTTTATTTATAAAATCAAACACTGATAAAAACCGTAGGATAACAGGGGTACAACTCCCCCATCCTTTTTCAACAAAAACTTTTGGAATCAATACCACCATGCTCTGTGGGAACAAAGAACAACTTTCTGCTCCCTCAGCTCTGCTAGAAGCTGGGGGCTTCTGTGTAGTAGTGCATAGAATTCTAGCTTTTTTCCTCCTTTCTCTCAGATCTTGAATCTATGGCAAAGCAGGCACCTTTTCAGTTTTTGTTTGTTTGCTTGTTTTTGTTTTTGCCTCCAGGGTTATAGCTGGGGCCCAGTGCTGGCACTACAAATTGACTGCTCCTGTTGGCCAACTTTTGTCCATTGTTGCTGCTGTTATTCTTGTTATGACTGTTGTTAGGACAGAGAAAAATTGAGAGGAGGGGAAGTTGGAGAGGAGGAGAGAAAAACAGACATCTGCAGACCTTGTTCATGGCTTGCAAAATGACTCCCCCCTCCCCCCCGCAGGGAACTGAACTGGGATCATTGTGCAGGTCCTTGTGCTTCACACTATGTGCGCTTAACCCTGTGCGCTAGCGCCTGGCCCTCATCGTAGTTTTGAATCATCATTCCCAGACTATTCCAGTCTGACTATTCCAGTCTATTTTCAGTCTGAAAATGTAATTCAGGAACTAGGTGGTGACACACCAGTACAGTGCATATGACAGTGCAGAAGGACCTGGGTTCAAGCCTCTGGCCCCTAACTGCTGCAGGGAGGGAAGTGTCATGAGTGATGAAGCAGTGCTGCTGATGCTACTGCTGCATATGTTAGTGCTGCAGATGTTCCTTCCCTCTCTTCTCTAATTCTCCCTTCCCTCTCAATGTCTGTCTCTATCCAACAAATGAATAATGAAATGAAATAGTAAAGAAGTGAGTGCAGATATAAAAATAAAAATGCAATTTCATCAAACTTTGAGCTGTGGGAGTATCATAGCCAATGAGCTTTATCAGAGTTGAACTACCGTTAACTGGAAAAGAAAACCATCATAAAATTCCTTTTCAGAATCCAAATGTTACAAATAATCTTCTCAGTCAAACTGAAAGTCACAGTAGATTAATTCAGAACCTGATGCCAACTGCATTTCTATCAACAGAGCTTCTTGACCCATGACAACTAAGATGATCAGGGCAGGTTAAGAAATGTACACATTGGAAGTTGGGGGATAGCACAGCAGGTTAAGCGTACATGGCACAAAGCACAAGGACTGGTATAAGGATCCCGGTTCAAGCCCCTGGCTCCCCACCTTCAGGGGAGTCACTTCACAAGCAGTGAAGCAGGTCTGCAGGTGTTTATCTTCTCTCCCTCTCTCTTTCTCCCACTCCTCTCTCCATTTCTCTCTGTTCTATCCAAACGGTGACACCAATAACAACAACAATAATAACTACAACAATAAAAACAACAAGGGCAACAAAAAGAAAAATGAATAAATATTTTTAAAAATCTTAAAAAAAAAGAAATATACACATCAAGGGCGGGTAGGTGGCACACTTGGATTACACATGACCATGCACAAGGACCCAGGTTCAAGATCTCAGCCCCCAACTGCAGGGGGTGGAGGAGGGGGGAAGCTTTAGGGGTAGTAAGGCAGTGATGCAGGTGTCTTTCTTTTCCCCTCAGAATTTCTCTCGGTCCTATAAAATATAAGAAAACTAAAATAAAGGCAAAAGAGAAAAAAAAAGCAGTCACTGTATTACTGAGTCTCCTTGCATAAAAGTTCCTAAAATACTGGTATCTTCCCTTATGTATAAATGGTTCAACAGATGCTGACAGTATACCAGAGGCTATGAATACACATGCTCACACATAATATATACCCATAATTTCATATCAATACTTTAAAAGAAGCATTATTCTTGGAGGATGTTAAACGGAAATGAACTCAATTTCTGTACTTTTTCTGAAAACCTAAATTATTTATTTATTAGTAAGACAGAGGTTATGGAGGAGGAGAGGTAGACAGAGTGAGAACCAGAGCATCACTCTGGCATGAGATGCCAAGGCTTGAACTCAAAACTTCTTGCATGAGAGTACAACATCATCACCTCTCAGGTGTACAGTGACCTTTTTTTAAAAAAACTGACATACAGGGCAGGGGTAGATAGCATAATGGTTATGCAAGGAGACTCATGCTTGAGGCTCTGAAGTCCCAGGTGATCTAAAATAAGTATTTAAGATATCACCGAGTGAATGAAATCTTTAAATAAAAAACAGATTTTTAAGTATCCAAGGAGTCTCTAAAACAGCTGACTCAGATAGTACAGAGTTTTGTCATGCTCACGATCCAGGTTCGAGGCCCGGCCCAGCGCACTGTATGTAGGAAGGCGCGCTACTGTGGTCCTTAACACCATTCAACAAAAAGGCTGCAACACTGAACAGCAGCAAGAAAGCAGAGCTCTGGGACATTTCCAGGTGTCTTCCAAGGTGGCGAGCCAGGCTGCCTCCAGAGTATTCCTGACCATTTCAGGGGGTGACCTCGCCCCTGTCACACAATCTAGCCCAGTGGGCATCCTCTCTGGGGACCTTACAAGGAGGCCTGCTACCGACCAACACGGGGCGACTGGGGAGAACCTCAGGTCCGGCTTGCCCTGGAGTCCTCCAGGCTACACGCGGCCCGGTAGGTCTACACTGTCCGAGCACTGGGGTCATTAAAAAAACAGGGTCCTCAGACCAGATGAAAACTCACGACTGCCCGCCGGGTGACAGGAGCTCCGGCAGACGTCTACACTGCCAGCCACGCAGCTTGACCTGGGTGGGAACTGGAGTTCCTGGAGAGGGTGATGAGCAAAGAAAGGCCCAGCCAGGATGCGCCTGCAGAGGCCAGGCTTGGGGCCAGACATCCCTTCTCCCTGCCCAGCCTGGCGCTCACCACCACCCCCACCCCGCCCTTCCTCACCAGTCTCCCAGCCACTAAGCAGTGAACAAGGTGGAGACCCTGTGCCAACTGTCTGGCAACTGAAACCTTTGATGAGTCGCAGATACGCCAGGCCAGGAGGGGAGGAATTCTGTCCAGCAGATGCAGGAGGCTCTAGGGCCCACACTACAGGGCCACCCAGTGCATGACCTCTGACCTCCCTCACAACTAGCTACCTGCCCTGGGGACCAGTACTTCAGGGGCATGTGCCAAGCTCTTCCACAATCACCTATAGTGATTTTCTTTGGGCGGTGGGAGAGTGCATTGAATTTTGTAAACCACTACTAATCAATTTTCAAAAAGGAAAAATAAATGTGCAAGATGGTGTATTATCATGATCGTTGTTATATAAATAAGGGCCATAAGCCTAAAAAAAAAGCTTGTCAAAAAATCAGTCTTTGTATTTTGTGATCACCTGACTTTTCTTTCCAGATGTTAAGAGAGAGAATCAGACATCTCTTTCTCTCTCAGGTACATGGTAGCTAAACTGAACTCAATAGTTTGTGAAGACAGCTCTACTATTTGTATTCTGAACATAATCTGCTGAGACACTGAAAGTGTCACTCAGAAACAATAGGATGCTCTGGATCTCCCACCCCACCACTACCTTGTATTAAGAAATAAATTATTTTATAAATCCTTTTCAACTTTTTATTTATTTATTTATTATTGAATGCAGTCACAGAAATTGAAAGGGGCAGTGGGGATAAAGAGGGAAAGAGGGGGGTCGGGCAGTAGTGCAGTGGGTTAAGTGTACATGGCACAAAGCATATAAATATCATGGTTCACAGCCCCCAACCCCTACCTCTAGGGGAGTAGCCTTATAAGTGGTGAAGCAGGTATGTAGGTGTATATATTTCTCTCCCTCTTTCTGTCTTCCCCACCTTGCTGTGCTAGCTTCACTGGAGAAAGAGACGAGGAACTCGTGGCAGTGTGATAATACAATTCTTATTGATGCGGTCACCCCAGAATCAGGAGCCAGCACAGTGGGTTTAGCCACAAAGAGCTAGCAAAATAGCCATGCTCATGGATTGGGAGAATAAATATCATCAAAATGAATATTCTCCCCAGAGCCATATACAAATTTAATGCAATACCCATCAAAGTTCCACCAAGCTTCTTTAAGAGAATAGAACAAACACTACAATCATTTATCTAGAACCTGAAAACACCTAGAATTGCCAAAACCATCTTGAGGAAAAGAAACAGAAATGGAGGCATCACACGCCCAGACCTTAAACTATATTATAAAGCCATCATCACAAAACAGCATGGTACTGGAACAAAAATAGGCACACAGACCAGTGGAACAGAATTGAAAGCCCAGAAATAAATCCCAACACCTATGGATATCTAGTCTTTGATAAGGGGGCCCAAAGGATTAAATGGAAAAAGGAGGCTCTCTTCAATAAATGGTGCTGGGAAAACTGGGTTGTAACATGCAGAAGAATGAAATTGAACCACTTTATCTCACCAGAAACAAAAATCAACTCCCAATGGATCAAACACCTAGATGTCAGACCAGAAACAATCAAATACTTCGAGGAAAACATTGGTAAAACACTTTGCCACCTGCACCTCAAGGACATCTTTGATGAATCAAACCCAATTGCAAGGAAGACTAAAGCAGAAACAAACCAATGGGACTACATCAAATTGAAAAGCTTCTGCACATCCAAAGAAACTATTAAACAGAGAGACCCCTCACAGAATGGGAGAAGATCTTCACATGCCATACATCAGACAAGAAACTAATCCCCAAAATATATGAAGAGCTCAGCAAACTTAGCACAAAAAAAGCAAATGACCCCATACAAAAATGGGCAGAGGATATGAACAAAACATTCACTACAGAGGAGATCCAAAAGGCTAACAAACATATGAAAAACTGCTATAGGTCACTGATTGTCAGAGAAAGGCCACAAATATTCTAAATGGCCAATTAACAGATTGTAATCCTGGGTAACCCATGGATAACTCCTCCTTCCTCTTCTCCTACCCTTCTTTCTCTCTCTACTCCTCCTTCAGTCTGGCTTATGATGGTACAGAGGATTGAACCTGGGACTTCAGAGTCTCAGACATGCAAGTCTTTTGCAGAACCACCATGCTATCTTTCCCACTGGGATACAATCTCTTCTAAAGGAGATGTTCTGATTTTGGTGGAAGGCATTTCCTCCCCCTCTCTCATGTAGGGCCCATCATTTGTGGCAGTGAGTGATAGGACAAGAACAGGCTGGGGGAAGGGGAGCAGGTACTGGGGGGGGTGGTGGTCACTGTCCTTGTCTCCTTTTCACAGTTTTGAGGAAGGCCTCTCACCATTGCCTGTGTCTCCTTCCCAGTTGTCCTGCTAGCAGGGACTGGAGGGTTGAGGGTGGACTGGGGGGCTTGAGAGAGGAGGTACCCAACTGAATTGGAGGCACCCACTAAACAACCCCAAATCCCACCCCCATCCCTACTAGTTCACCTGCCTCTACCCCATTTAGCACCCCAAACCACCCTATCCCATTCAATGTCCCCCACCCCAACCACCATCCTTCCACCTTCCCAGTCCACCCTCAGGGCAGCTGGGGACAAGGCACCAAGCCTAAGACTGATGTGGTGTGCTCGCCTAAACCCCTACATTCACCAATCCACCCCACACCATCCCATCAAACCCCCTCCAATTAGTCCAGGATCTCTCCCCGAATCCCCACAACCTGTCCACCCTCAACCTCACAGACCTGGTACCAGCACAGCTGGGGAGGAAGCACCCAGCCTAATTCCGGATTCCCTATTTTTCCTCCCTCTGCCCCCATGTACCACAGAGAGGAAAAACGAAAGAAGAATCTAGAGAATGAGACGATTCTACAGAGATACCACTCTAATCCTAATTTCTTTGCTTTTTCTTTTTGCTCCCTGCCTTATTAGGTCCATTATGACCTGCATTCACGAGCTATGCAGAGTATCTGTCAACCAGCTTCTCCTACACTCTTACATTCCTCTGCAGGTTGGGCCCCCACAGACCTATTCCTACCTTTAACCCCCACCACATGTCGCCCCCATTTAGCAGGAAGCAGCCAGAATGACTTCAGCACCCTGTATAACCAGAAAGGTAAGAATGATACAACTGGGACGGCCTGACCATTGAAGGCGCTTGTGGCTAAAAACACTCAATCATAAGAATGTGGAACCCAGCAATACCAGCTCCTCCCTGGAATGCCTGCTGGAGGCTAGCAGTTTCCTAAACCACAGACCCACCACACTTAATGTCATGGAAAATGTCCACTGAACTCTCACCTAAGTTCCTTGTTCTCCTCACCTATAAGAATCTCCGTCCCTGACCCTGGCTGTGACTCCATGCACACTCCACCCCACCCTGCATGCCTGGACTGGAGAACCTTGCCCCAGGAGCACACAAATAAAACCCTTGTTGATGATATTCACGGCCTGAATTTTTCTATCAGGTTCCTTTCGCCACCCACCAGACCATACAATCAGTAGACAGCAGACAGGCACTGATCTCCCCAGACAAGCAAATGATGGGGTGGCTTCACTGAACACACACAGGGCTGTGAGAACAAGGATTCTGAGTTGATGTAGACACTGCACATCAAGCTGAATTGGGGCCACTCCTGCAACCGGAGGAGCTCAGCCTACCAAAATCATCGAGCCTGGCATACCCTCCTACCTATGATGGTTGTGGGCTTCACCTGCTGCACCACCTCCTCCAATGAGCCCTTCTCAGCATGATCCTGGGCAAAAGTCTCTTTCTCAGGGCTCAGATGACTCCTCCCCTGCAGGAGAGGAAGAAGGCATGTGGCTGTGGGGAACCCGGGCAAAATTGCTGCATTTGAGGCACAGAGTGTCCTCTTCGTACTTCTTTCCGAGACACACACACACACACACACACACACACACACACACACACACACACACAAACACACACACACACACACACACAGAAGGAGAGCCACCACAGCACCAGAGCTTCTCCCAGTACAGTGACACCCTCCCATGTGGTGCTAGGGTTTGAATGTGATTCAAGTGCATGGCAAGGTATCTACCCTGCCCACTGAAATATATGGCTCTCAGATGCAGGTGTCCATGGTTCTTAAACTTTAATTTTATTATTATCATTATTGCCAGCAGTGTCATTGTCCAGGATCAGTGGTTACACAACTCCACTGCTCATGGTGGCCACTTTGTTTCCTTCCTTCCCCCCTCCCTCCTCCTTTTCTTCTCTTTTCTTTTTTTAAATATTTATTTATTTTCATTTTTGTTGCCCTTGTAATTTTTTTATTGTTGTAGTAGTTATTATTATTGTTGTTGATGTTGTCATTGTTGGATAGGACTCAGAGAAATGGAGAGAGGAAGGGTAGACAGAAAGGGGGAGAGAAAGACAAACACCTGCAGACATGCTTCACCACCTGTGAAGCAACTCCTCTGCAGGTGGTGAGCCAGGGGCTCGAAGCATTCTCTTTTCTTTTTTCTCCCTTCTTTTATAGAGACAGAGACTGATAGAAAGGGAATAAGGAGGGACATCTTCAGCCTGTTCTACTATTCAGGAAACTTTTCCTTTGCAGGTCAGGACCAGGCACTTGAACCCAGGTTCTCACAAATGGGAACGTGTGTTCTACCAGGTGTGCCACCTCCTAGCCCAGGTTTTTACATTTTCAGCTCTGACCTTTGAACTGTCTCTCCTGTACCTCTCCCCAGTTTTCTATGCTACTGGAATCTGGGACCTGAATTCAGGCTCTGAGTGACATCTGAGGGGAATCACTCTGTGCTGCAGATGTCTCCCCTTCACTCTACTTCCCTCTCATTTTTTCCCTATGTATTCCTCTCTATCTCTCCCTTTCTCTGCAATAAAAATGGCATTCAGGAATAGTGAAACAGTATGGTAACCCTGGTGGCAAAATCAATCAATCCATCAATGCAGATAAAGAGCAGGCCCTGCCCTCCTTGACCTCCTCTCTCTCCTGCCTGCCAGGCTTGCCTCCTCACAGGTGAGCACCCCATCTCCAGCTGCTGTAAGACACCCCATGTCTTGCCCCCAGACCAACACATCTTGACAATGAGTCCCCTGGAGTCCACCATCCAGATCTTCTTGGTGGCCTCAGCTGTAGGGACGCCTTCCTTCTCCAGGGCCATGACCAGGAGGTGAGTGATGCCCAGGGAAGCCTGGGGGTGCCACACAGGACAGGCTCAGACCCAGGGAGGCAGCAGCCAGCCCTCCTCCCTCCACACCTGGGGCACGCAGGGATCCTCAAGTGAGAGAGGGTGCAAAAAGCCCATAGGTCTGGAGGTTCCTCCAATGCAGTGGCCATGCACCTGGCAAAGGAGTGCAGTGTCCAGATGAGGCATCGTGCCAGGCTGCCTCTAGGCTTCTCCATTTCCTGGCAGTACCTACCTCTCCTGCTCTTTGGAAGATGAACACATGGCTAGAGTGCTGGCTTCTGGTGACCCACAGAGTCACAAGGATCCCAGCCACAGCAATGGAATCCTTCTTCGACCTGTATTCTTCCCATACATCCACCCCAGAGTCTTTTACTTTGAGGCAATACGCCAATTCCATTTCAGGTTCTATTTCTGTTTTTTTTTTCTCTGATCTTGTTTTTCAACTTCTGCCTGAGAGTGAGATCATCCCATATTCACCCTGATATTTCTGACTTATTTCACTCAACATGATTTTTTCAAGGTTGAAAAAATGGTGAAGTCACCATTTTTTAGAGCTGAGTAGTATTCCACTGTGTATATAGACCACAACTTGCTCAGCCACTCATCAGTTGTTGGATATCTGGGTTGCTTCCAGGTTTTGGCTATTACGAATTGTGCTGCTAAGAACATATGTATACACAGATGTTTTGGGATGGATGTGTTGTGTTCCTTAGGATATATCCCAGGAGAGGAATTGCAAGATCATAGTGTAGGTCCATTTCTAGCCTTCTGAGAGTTCTCCAGACTATTCTCCACAGAGGTTGGACCAATTGACATTCCCACCAGCAGTGTAAGAGGGTTCCTTTGACCCATAATCTCTCCAATATTTGCTGCTCTTACCTTTTCTACCGTATGACATTCTCACAGGAGTGAAGTGGTATGTCTTGTCTTTACTTGCATTTCTCTGACAATCAGAGACTTGGAGCATTTTTTCATGTATTTCTCAGCCTTTTGGATCTCTTCTGTGGTGAATATTCTGTCCAAGTCCTCCCCCCATTTTTGGATGGGGTTATTTGTTGTCTTGTTTTTGAGTCTGACAAGCTCTTTATATATGTTGGTTATTAAACTCTTATCTGATGTATGTCATGTAAAGATCTTCTCCCATTCTGTGGTTTGGGTAGTGGTTTCTTTTGCTGTGAAGAAGCTTTTTAATTTGATGTAGTCCCATAGGTTTATACTTGCCTTAGTCTTCTTTGTAATTGAATTTTTTTATATTGGTGATGTCTTTAAATTTTATGCGGAAAAGAATTCTGCCAATATTTTCTTCTAAGTATCTGATAGTTTGTGGTCTAACATCCAAGTCCTTGATCCACTTGGAATTTACTTTTATATTTGGTGAAATACAGTGTTTCAGTTTCATTCTTCTGCCTGTTTCAACCCATTGTTTCTAACACCATTTGTTGAAGAGACTCTGCTTTTCCCATTTAATAGTCTGAGCCCCTTTGTTGAAGATTAGATGTCCATAGGTGTGGGGTCTCACTTCTGGGCTCTCAATTCTATTCCATTGGTCACTGTGTCTATTCATGTTCCAGTATCAAGCAGTTTTGGTGACAATGGCCCTATAATAAAATTTGAGATCTGGGAGTGTGATGCCTCCAGTTCTGTTCTTTATTCTCAAGATTGTTTTGACAAATCTAGGTCTTTTCTGGTTCCAGATAAACACTTGTAGCATTTATTCTATTCTCCTAAATATGTGCTTGGGATCTTGATGGTGATAGCATTAAATTTGTTTATGGCTCTGGGTAGTATATTCATTTTGATGATGGTAATTCTACCAACCCATGAACATGGAATGTCTTTCCGCTTCTTTGTGTCTTTTTCAATTTATTTGAGTAGTGACTCATAATTTTCAGTATACAAGTCTTTCACTTCTTTGGTTAGGTTTACTCCTAGATATTTTGTTATTTTAGTTGCTATAGTAAAAAGAATTTCTTTCTGGGTTTCAATTTCTTCTAGCTTAGTGTTTGAATAGAGGAATGCCACTGACTTTTGAATATTAATTTTATAGCCTGACACCTTACTGTATTGCCTGATGATTTCCAAAAGCTTTTTGTTGGATTCCTGAGGTTTTTCTATGTATACTATCATGTCATCTGTAAATAGGGAGAGTTTGACTTCTTCTCTTTCAATCTGTATCCCTCTAATTCCTTGTCCTTCCTGACTGCTATGGCAAGAACTTCCAACACTATGTTGAATAGTAATGGTGATAGTGGGCAGCCCTGTCTAGTACCTGATCTGAGTGGAAATGCTTCCAGGTTTTCACCATTGAGTATGATGCTAGCTGTAGGTTTGCTATATGTAGACTCCACTATCTTCAGGAATTTTCCATCTATTCCCATTTTTTGTAGTGTTTTGATAATAAAGCCATGTATTTTGTCAAAGGCTTTTTCTTCATCTATTGATATGACCATGTGGTTTTCAGTCTTGCTTTTGTTGATGTGCTGGATCACATAGATTGATTTATGTATATTAAGCCAACCTTGCATGCCTGGGATAAACCCCACTAGTTCATGATGAACAATCTTTTTAATATACTGCTGTATCAAGCTGGCTAGAATCTTGTTCTGTATTTTTAGCATCTATGTTCATCAGAGATATTGATCTGAGGTTTTATTTTTTGTTTATGTCCCTGTCTGCTTTTGGTATCACAGTGATGTTGACTTCATAGAAGCTGGCAGGGAGTATTCCAGTGTCTTCAATCTTCTGGAAGAATTTTAAAAGTAGAGGTATTAGTTTTTCTTTGAAGGTTTTGTAGAATTCTTTTTAAAAACCATCTGGTCCAGGACTTTTATTTCTGATAACTGTTTCAATTTCATTAGCTGTGATGGGCCTGTTCATGTTATCCACTTTCTCTTTACTTAGTTTTCGAAGTTGGTAGATATGTAGGAAATCGTCCATTTCTTCTAGGTTCTCTAGCTTGGTGGCATATAGAAGCCTCACATGATATGTTGAATATCTTCGGTGTCTGTTGTGATAGCTCCTTTTTCATTTATGATCTGATTTATTTGGGTCTTCTCTCTTTTTTGTTTTGTGAGTCTGGCTAAAGGTTTGTTGATTTTGTTCATTCTTTTGAAGAACCAACATTTACTTTCATTGACCTTTTGTATGGTTTTCTTATTCTCAATGTTATTTATTTCTGCCCAACTTTAGTGATTTCTGTCCTTCTGGTTGCTTTAGGGTTCCTTTGTTGTTGTTCTTCCTGGTCTTTAAGATATGCAGTCTGGCTGTTTATTTCTGCTTTTTCTTGTTCCCTAATGTGTGCTTGTACAGCTATGAACTTCCCTCTCAGTACTGCCATATCTGTGTCCCAAATATTTTGATAGTTTGTGTCTTCATTTTCTTTGAAGTCTCGAAACATTTTGACTTCTTCCGTGATTTCCTCTTTGACTCAGAGGTTGTTAAGAAGTGTACTGTTGAGCTTCCAAATTTTGGGACTATTAGTAATCTTCTGTTGATTGTTAAGTGTTAGTTTATTTCCACTGTGGACTGAGAAGATGTTTGGGATGATTTTAATGCTCTTGAATGTGCTGATGCTGTCTTTGTGGCCTAACATATAGTCTATCCTTGAGAGTGATCCATGTGGACTTGTGTAAAATGTGTATTCCAGTTTCTTGGGATGAATGACTCTGACAATGTCCAATAGTTCTAGTGTATCTATCTCTTCATTTAGCTCCCTTATGTTTTTATTGATTTTATACCTGGATGATCTGTCAAGTTGAGAGACTGGGGTGCTGAAGTCCCTTACTATGACTGTGTTGCTATGAATAAATTACTTTAGCTCTTTCAGTAGATGTTTGATGTATTTAGGTGGCTTCTCATTGGGTGCATAGATGTTAATAATTGTGAAGTCCTCTTGACTGACTGATCCTCTGAGCATTAAGTAGTGTCCATTCCTATCTTTTTTAATCATATCTATTTTGAAGTGTATCGTTTCAGATATGAGAATAGCTATTCCTGCCCATTTTTGTGGGCCATGTGTTTGTATGATAGTTTTCCATCCTTTCACTCTAAGTCTGTGTTTGTCTTTTTGATTTAGGTGGGTTTCTTATAGACAGCATATTGTTGGGTTGTATTTTCTGATCCATCTTCCTACTCTGTGTCTTTTAATAGGTGAATTCAGGCCATTGACATTTATTGATATCAAAGATTGAAGATATTTTAACACCATTCTTGTAGAGTTTTAGAGTGTTCTGATATATGACCTATTTATGATGGTCTGGCAATTTATAGAAGAGCTTTCAGAACTTCTTTCAGGGCAGGCTTGGTGATAGTTGATTCCTTCAACTGTTGCTTGTCTGAGAAGGTTTTGATGCCTCCATCTAGTCTGAATGACAGTCTAGCAGGATACAGTATTCTTGGTCGAAAGACTTTCTCATTGAGCCCTCAGTAGATACCTTGTCATTCTCTTCTGACCTGTAGTGTTGGTGTGGAGAAGTCTGATGCTAATCTTATGGGATGTCTTCTATAGGTGACTCTTTGTTTTTCTCTTGCAGCCTTCAGGATCCTTTATTTATCATATTCCTTTCCATTCTAAAGATGATGTGTCTTGGTGTCTTTATGTCTGGGTTAATTCTGTTTGGGACCCTCTGGGCTTCTTGAATCTTTATGCCTTTTTTTTGTTGTTGTTGTTAATATTTATTTATTTATTTATTTATTTTATTTATTTTTTATTTTTTTATTTTTTATTTAAGAAAGGATTAATTAGCAAAACCATAGGGTAGGAGGGGTACAACTCCACACAATTCCCACCGCCCAATCTCCATATCCCACCCCCTCCCCCGATATCTTTCCCATTCTCTATCCCTCTGGGAGCATGGACCCAGGGTCATTGAGGGTTGCAGAAGGTAGAAGGTCTGGCTTCTGTAATTGCTTCCTCGCTGAACATGGGCGTTGACTGGTCGGTCCATACTCCCAGTCTGCCTCTCTCTTTCCCTAGTAGGATGGGTCTCTGGGGAAGCTGAGCTCCAGGACACATTGGTGGTGTCTTCAATCCAGGGAAGTCTGGCTGGCATCCTGATGACACCTGGAACCTGGTGACTGAAAAGAGAGTTAACATACAAAGCCAAACAAATTGTTGAGCAATCATGGACCCAAAGCTTGGAAAAGTGGAGAGGTAGTATTAGGGAGGTACTCCCTGCAAACTCTAGTATATTTCTGCTTTCTTACTTTGGTGCCATACTCCAAACTCAGTCAATTTCTGCTTTGCGTTTCTACTTCTTTTTTTTTTTACATGCATAACATTCCCCAGATTCCCATTTAGCAATACAACCCCCACTATTTAATTCATCATTTTTCATGGACCTGTATTCTCCTCACCCACCCACCCACCCCAGAGTCTTTTACTTTGGTGTAATACTCCAATTCCATTTCAGGTTCGACTTGTGTTTTCTTTTCTAATCTTGTTTTTCAACTTCGGCCTGAGAGTGAGATCATCCCATATTCATCCTTCTGTTTCTGACTTATTTCACTCAACATGATTTTTTCAAGGTCCATCCAAGATCGGCTGAAAATGCTGAAGTCACCATTTTTTACAGCTGAGTAGTATTCCATTGTGTATATATACCACAACTTGGTCAGCCACTCATCTGTTGTTGGACACCTGGGTTGCTTCCAGGTTTTGGCTATTACAAATTGTGCTGCCAAGAACATATGTGTACACAGATCTTTTTGGATGGATGTGTTGAGTTCCTTAGGATATATCCCCAGGAGGGGAATTGCAGGGTCATAGGGTAGGTCCATTTCTAGCCTTCTGAGAGTTCTCCAGACTGTTCTCCACAGAGGCTGGACCAATTTACATTCCCACCAGCAGTGCAGGAGGGTTCCTTTGACCCCACATCCTCTCCAGAATTTGCTGCTGTTACCTTTTCTGATGTGTGACATTCTCACAGGAGTGAAGTGATATCTCATTGTTGTCTTGATTTGTATTTCTCTGACAATCAGAGACTTGGAGCATTTTTTCATGTGTTTCTCGGCCTTTTGGATCTCTTCTGTGGTGAATATTCTGTCCAATTCCTCCCCCCATTTTTGAATGGGGTTATTTGTTGTCTTGTTGTTGAGTCTGGTAAGCTCCTTATATATGTTGGTTATTAAACTCTTATCTGATGTATGGCATGTAAAGATCTTCTCCCATTCTGTGAGGGGTCTCTTGATTTGGGTAGTGGTTTCTTTTGCTGTGAAGAAGCTTTTTAATTTGATGTAGTCCCATAGGTTTATACTTGCCTTAGTCTTCCTTGTAATTGGAGTTAATATTTATTTTATTTATTTATTCCCTTTTGTTGCCCTTGATTATTTTTATTGTTGTACTTATTATTGTTGTTGTCTTTCTTGGATAGGACAGAGAGAAATGGAGAGAGGAGGGGAAGACTGAGAGGAGGAGAGAGAAAGATAGACACCTGCAGACCTGCTTCACTACCTGTGAAGTGACTCCCCTGCAGGTGGGGAGCTGGGGCTCAAACTGGGATCCTTATGCCAGTCCCTGTGCTTTGCACCACCTGCGCTTAACCTGCTACACTACAGCCCGTCTCCCATCTTTATGTCTTTGATGTTGTCTAGACTAGAGAATTTTTCAGCTATCATGGCCTGAAGAATGATTTCTTCCTTTCCCTCTCCTTCTTCCTCTGGTAAGCCAATGATGTGCATATTGTTTCCTTTTAAGTCAACCCATAGGTCTCTGTTGTTATTTTCAGCACCTCTTAATCTCTTTGTGAGATGTCTTACTTCTTTTTTAGTTGTCTCTAATTCGTCCTCAATCTTGCTAATCCTGCCTTCAGCCTCATTGATTCTATTCTCTCTGCCCTCTACTGTTTTCTGCAGTTCATTTATTTTGTTACTCTGTTTTGACACTGTTTTAGCTTGTTCAACCAGTTGAGTTCTTAGCTCAGCTATTTCAGCTTTCAGCTCTCTAATAACCTTGAGATAGTTAGTTACTGTTTTCTTCCAGAGTCTCATTTGTTGTTCCCGTGTTTCTGATTACAATTTTTTCAAACTCTTTACTCACTCCTGTGATTATTTCCTTAGCTAATGTTTGGATGCTGAAGTTGCTATTTTGTGCTTCTCCCTTTGGGGGGCTTTTAGCTGGACTCTTGTCCTGGTTTGTTTCTCCAATAGTTCTTCTTGTTGGTTTACCTATTTTAGATATTATGTTATGATTTCCCTCTCTTAGTACTTTTCAAATTACTGACCACTATTTCCTGGATTGACTTGTGTCTATGTAAGGTAATTAAAGGGTTCACAGTGGTGGAAGTTAACAGATGTTAAATAGTATTTTAATCCTTGAGTTGGAGCTCAGTGATTTAAAACTCTCTTTTTAATTTTTTTCTCTCTCTTTAGGCTATGGGAGCCTGAGGGTTTTTAAACTATTAGTAGGCTTCTTAGCTTAATCACTGACTCCTGACCAAGAGATAAGGCAGTGTGTGGCAGAGATAGTCCAGTGGTTATGCAAAGAGACTTTCACAGTCCAACAGCTATGCCACGGAGGTATAGGTCTTCTCCTCTGTTTCCTGGTTAGATCTCTGTCCCCTGTTGTCCCTCCCTACTACTGCTCCAGATTCTGAGGGCAGTAGCAATGGAGACTTAGAATTGCATTTGGTGAGACTCGAGGGAGTCCTCTCCTCCCTTCAGCTGTCCCCTTGTTGGTGGAACAGACTGGAGGTGGTGTCTCAACTGATAAACTGTCGGACTGTTAACAGCCACTTAGACTCTCCCTAGGCTCCTCTCTATCACAATCCATGTGTATCTACACTCACTGGTGATTTGGTGGATTCCTGTAGTCATTCTACTCCTGTCTTGTTTTCGTCCCAGGTGGTCTCCTTTGGTATCCCTAGAGATTGGAATGTGCTGTTTAGGTAAAGATTGAGGAGGAATGTGTGCTTTGCCTTGCTCAAGGCAAAGATTAGAATGTAATGTGCACCTGTTTTCCCTTGGAGCATCCTGCTTGTGCAACCCCCATCCCTCGAGAGTGTAAATAGGGGGTCTTAGAGTTGCCTGAGGGATCTGTCCCAGCTAGACCCTCAGTTCTGAGTTCCCCTGTGTGTGTGTCTTGTGTGTCTGTGTGAATAAATACTTTAACTTTGTCAATTACCTGTGTCAGCCTCAGTTTGTGATAGGGCTCTGTCAGTAGCAACTTAACACTGTTCTCAGCTCCCACAGTGAATCCTTAAGCACCCAAGTCCTAAGTTCCTTTTTAAGTCTCAAGTTACAACACAGATCCAAGCCCCTTTTAAAGTTAAATTTCAATAAATGGCGCCTCAACGTGTTGAATATATATTTTTTAATTTATCCCACCTCTATTTTAGTTGACTTTCATTTCGCCCTACCCACTTTTTTCACATTACAAATCCATTGTTCCTGGCGGCCAATTAAAACAAAAAAATCTGAGGAGTCAGGTGGTAGCGCAGAGGGTTAAGCGCAGGTGGCGCAAAGCACAAGGACCAGTGGAAGGATACTGGTTCGAGCCCCTGGCTCCCCACCTGCAGGGGTGTCACTTCACAGGTAGTGAAGCAGGTCTACAGTTGTCTCTCTTTCTCTCCCCCTCTCTGTCTTCCTCTCCTCTCTCCATTTCTCTCTGTCCTAGCCAACAACGACAGCAATAATAACTACAACAATTAAGGGCAACAAAAGGAATATATAAATATAAAAAAAATAAAAAATAAAATAAAACAATTTTTTTTTCATTTCAGAAGGACAAAGAGAAACTGAGAGGGGATGGAGTGATAGAGGGGAAAAAAAGATAAGACACCTGTAGACTTGTTTCTTGATGGTTGGGAGCGGGGCTCGATGCCAGGTTCTTGCCTTTGGTGGTATGTGTGCTTAACTGGTGCACCACAGCCCGGCACCCTTCTGGTTCTTTTTCTTGTTAATGAATAATTATTTCTTTAAAGGAAAGAGTGATAATGCCTGCTGTAAGGATTTAGTGAAGCGATACTTATAAAGGCGCACTGTAATTTCTTTTTTTTTTTGTAATTGTATTTATTTATCTTCCCTTTTGTTGCCCTTGTTGTCTCCTTTTTTATTGTTGTTGTAGATATTGTTGTTGTAGTTGATGTCGTCGTTGTTGGATATGACAGAGAGAAATGGAGAGAGGAGGGGAAGACAGAGAGGAGGAGAGAAAGACAGACACCTGCAGATCTGCTTCACCACCTGTGAAGAGACTCCCCTGCATTGGGGAGCCTGGGCTTGAACAGTGGTCCTCATGCAGGTCCTTGCACTTAGCGCCACCTGCGCTTAACCCGCTGCGCTACAGCCCGGCTCCCGCACTGTAATTTCTTAAACACTACACAGAGGCAATAACTCAACTGTCAATCAATTCTGATTCCAGAATTTGGGAGCCCAAATTTTCTCAATGGGGGTGTGTTTTCAGGGACCATAACCTACAGTAAGCAGGCGCGGAGCCTTCTGGGACTTGTAGTTTTCATTTATTGTCACTCACTTATAGCGGCAGGGCTTGGCGCAACCCGGAAATACTTGTTCCAGGGGCAGATAGCTAGTTGTGAGGGGCTCAGAGGTCCGCCTGACCTGGCATCCCCGCGACTCGTGGACGGTTTCGGCCGCCCATTGGCTGGCGCAAGGTCGCCGCCATGTTCGCTGCTTAGTGGCTGGGAGACTGGTGAGGATGGCGGGGGCATGAGCCCAGATGGGCGGGGAGCAGGCGATGCCGGCCTGGAGCCTGGCCACTGCAGGCACATCTTAGGCTATTGCTCGCCGCCCTCTCCCGGAGATCCAGTTCCCACCAGGGCGAGCTGCGTGGCTGGCAGTGTAGACGTCTGCCTGAGCTCCTGTCACCCAGCGGGCAGTCAGTTCTCATCTGGTCTGAGGACCCTGTTTTTTTTTTTTAAAGACCCTGGTGCCCCTGCAGTGTAGACCTAAGGGGCCTGGTGTAGCCTGGAGGACTCCTGGGCAATCGGGCCTGAGGTTCTCCCCAGTCGCCCCGTGTTGGTAGGTAGCAGGCCTCCTTGTAAGTTCCCCAGAGAGGATGCCCACTGGGCTAGATTGTGTGACAGGGGCGAGGTCACCCCCTGAAATGGTCAGGAATACTCTGGAGGCAGCCTGGCTAGCCACCTTGGAAGCCGCCTGGAAATGTTCTTGCTGCTGTTCAGTGTTGCAGCCTTTTTGTTGAATGGTGTTAAGGACCACAGCAGCGCAGGTTCCTCCAGTGCGCTGGACCGGGCCTCGAACCTGGCTCTTGAGCATGGCAAAGCTCTGTACTATCCGAGTCAGCTGTTTCAGAGCCTCCTTGGATACTTATAAATCTGTTTTTTATTTAAAGATGTCCTTCACTCAGTGATCTCTTAAATACTTATTTTAGATCACTAAGCTTTATGCTTTCCTGGTTTATTTGTTAATGACATGGAATATTAGATTCACTATTATTAGATTATTAGTGGTATAATGATTGTAATTGATTATACTTGGAAGTAGAGCTTACAGCTGTACTATAAAGGTAATAGAAACCTACCAGACTTTTAAACTAAGAGAAGTTAAGAACAATGATAAAAAATAATAATAAGTGAACTGGGACTGGTTGGTGGCGCACCTGGTTAAGTGCACATAGCACCAAGCTCAAGGCCCAGGGAATACTCTCGAGTGGTGAAGCAGGTCTACAGGTGTCAGGTTTTTCTCTTTTCTACCTCTCCCTTCCCTCTCAATTTTCTCTGTCCTATCCAACAAAATAGAAAAAAAGGAAAAACTGGCCGCTGGAAGTGTTGTATTCACAGCGCTGGCACCAAACCCCAGTAGTATCCTTGGTGGGAAATAAACTAAGGGAGAATTTCGTATGTTCCAGGTGCAAAGAGCTGCACAGCAAGTAGGAGAAGATAAATTTGTTTTTGATTTGTCTGATTATGAAAATATCAACCACGTGGGGAAAACCACGGTCTTCCTCTCCTCCATAACCTCTGTCTTACTAATAAATAAATAATTTAAATTTTGAGAAAAAGTACAGAAATTGAGTTGATTTCCATTTAACATTCTCCAAGAATGATGCTTCTTTTAAAGTACTGATATTATGAAATTGTGAGTATATGTTAGAAGTGGGTATATGTATTTATAGCCTCTGATATACCATCAGGATCTGTTGGACTATTTATACATTTTTTTTCTTTTTTTTTTAGGGAAGATACCAGTATTTTAGGAATTTTTATACAAGGAGACTCTGTAATACAGTGTCTGCTTTCTTTTTCTTGATTGTAGTTTTCTCATATTTGATAGGACAGGGAGAAATTGTGATGGGGTGGGAAAAAGACATCTGCATCACTGCCTTACTACTCCTGAGCCGCCCCCCTCCCCAAGTGGGGACTGAGAGCTTGAACCTGGGTCCTTGTGCATGGAAATGTGTAATCTAAGTGCGCCACCACCCAGCCCCTGATGTGTACATTTCTTAACTCTGCTCAGAACGTGTTAGTTGTCATATTTCAAAAAGCTTTGTTGATAGAATTGCAGTTCGTAGCGAGTCCTGAATTAATCTACTGTGAATTCAGTTTGAGATTATTTTTTAATTTTTTTAAAAATTTATTTATTCCCTTTTGTTGCCCTTCTTGTTTTATTGTTGTCGTTATTATTGTTGTTGTCGTCATTGTTGGATAGGACAGAGAGAAATGGGGAGAGGAGGGGAAGACAGAGAGGAGGATAGAAAGATAGACACCTGCAGGCCTGCTTCACCGCCTGTGAAGTGACTCCCCTGCAGGGGGGGAGCCGGGGCTCTAACCGGGATCCTTATGCCGGTCCTTGTGCTTTGCGCCACCTGCACTTAACCCACAGCGCTACAGCCCAACTCCCTGAGATTATTTTTAATACTTGGATTTTGAAAAAGAGTTTTGTGATGAAATTTTTATCAGTTAACAGTAGTTAAACTTATAAAGCTCATTGGCTATGATACTCCCACAGCTCAACATTTGATGAAATTAAATTTTTATTTTTACATCTACATTATAACCCTTTTTACTATTTTATTTATTTGTTGGATAGAGACAGAAATTGAGAGAGAAGGGAATGATAGAGGAGGGGGGGACATCGATAGCATTGCTTCATCACTTGTGAAGCTTCCCTCCCTGTAGCTGAGGACTGGAGGCTTGAAACCAAGTCCTTGTGTACTGTCATATGTACTCTACTGTTGTGCCACCACCCAGATCCTGAATTACATTTTCAGACTGATGCTTGAATAGTCTGGGAATGATGATTAAAAACTAGGATGGGGCTGGGGAATCCTGGCGTTCTCGTAGCAGGTTGAGTGCATATGGTGCAAAGTGCAAGGACTGGCTTAAGGATCTCAGTTTGAGCCTGGCTCCCCACCTGCAGGTGGGTGGCTTCACAAGTAGTGAAGCAGGTAGGCAGATGTTTATCTTTCTCTCCCCCTCTCTGTCTTCCCTCCCTCTCTGGATTTCTTTCTATCTTAAAAATAACTTGGTTGGAGAGCCAGGTGGTAGTATACTGGGTTAAGCGCATGTAGTGTGAAGTACAAGGACTCATGCAGTGATCCCAGTTCCAGTCTCCTGCAGGTGGAGTCGCTTTGCAAGCTGGGAAGTAGATCTGCAGGTGTCTTTCTCTCCTCCTCTCTACCTTTCCTCAAATTTTTTCTGTTCTATTCAACAGCAGTAGTAACAACAATAACAGCAGCAGCAGTGGACAAAAGATGGCCACCAGGAGCATTCAGTTTGTAGGTAGTGTCAGTACCATCCCCAGAGATAACCCTGGAAACAAAAAGAAAGAAACAAACAAAAAACTGGGATAGGTGGGCCTTGGAAGGTGCCTGCTTTGCCATAGGATTCACTCAGATTCCAGATCTGTCACACAGCACTGAGGGAAGCTTCAGTGAGTGCTGCTGTGGTGTGTGGCTCACTTGCTCTCTTTCTCTTTCTCACACCCTCCCCACCCTCCCACCCCCCACCCCCACTTTGCCTTTCCCTTTCTGTCCGGGAAAAAGATAAACAAAGTTATCACAGACCTGTGAAAATCCCGGAAAAAAACAAAACAAAAAACTAGCATGGGACTAATCTTGAGAATGTAAAATGAAAGGTTCACTATTTCAAAACAGGACTATAACCTACAGTAAGTAGGCGCCGAGCCTTCTGGGACTTGTAGTTTTCATTTATTGTCACTCTCTTATAGTGGTGGAGCTTGGAGCAGGCCTGGAAATACTTGTTCCAGGGGCAGATAGCTAGTTGTGAGGGGGGTCAGAGTTCTGCCTGGCCTGGCATCCCCGCGACTCGTGGACGGTTTCGGCCGCCCTTCAGCTGGCGCAGGGTCGCCGCCAAGTTTGCTGCTAAGTGGCTGGGAGACTGGTGAGGATGGCAGGGGCATGAGCCCAGCTGGGCGGGGAGCAGGCAATGCTGGCCTGGAGCCTGGCCACTGCAGGCACATCTTAGGCTATTGCTCTCCACCCTCTCCCGGAGCTCCAGTTCCCACCAGAGCGAGCTGCGTGACTGGCAGTGTAGATGTCTGCCTGAGCTCCTGTCAGTTCTCATCTGGTCTGAGGACCTTGTTTTTTTTTAAAGACCCCGGTGCCCCTGCAGTGTAGACCTACAGGGCCTGGTGTAGCCTGGAGGACTCCTGGGCAATCAGGCCTAAGGTTCTCCCCACTCGCCCCGTGTTGGTGGGTAGCAGGCCTCCTTGTAAGGTCCCCAGAGAGGATGCCCACTGGGCTAGATTGTGTGACAGGGGCGAGGTCACCCCCTGAAATGGTCAGGAATACTCTGGAGGCAGCCTGGCTAGCCACCTTGGAAGCCGCCTGGAAATGTTCTTGCTGCTGTTCAGTGTTGCAGCCTTTTTGTTGAATGGTGTTAAGGACCACAGCAGCGCAGCTTCCTCCAGTGCGCTGGACCGGGCCTCGAACCTGCCTCTTGAGCATGGCAAATATCCGAGTCAGCTGTTTCAGAGCCTCCTTGGATACTTATAAATCTGTTTTTTATTTAAAGATGTCCTTCACTCAGTGATCTCTTAAATACTTATTTTATATCACTAAGCTTTATGCTTTCCTGGTATATTTGTTAATGACATGGAATATTAGATTCACTATTATTAGATTATTAGTGGTATGATTGTAATTGATTATACTTGGAAGTAGAGCTTACAGCTGTACTTTAAAGGTAATAGAAACCTACCAGACTTTTAAACTAAAAGAAGTTAAGAATAATGATAAAAAATAATAATAAGTGAACTGGGGACTGGTTGGTGGTGCACCTGGTTAAGTGCACATAGCACCAAGCTCAAGGCCCAGGGAATACTCTCGCATCCTGTGGGGACGTTCTGCGAGTGGTGAAGCAGGTCTACAGGTGTCAGGTTTTTCTCTTTTCTATCTCTCCCTTCCCTCTCAATTTTCTCTGTCCTATCCAACAAAATAGAAAAAAAGGAAAAACTGGCCGCTGGAAGTGTTGTATTCACAGCGCTGGCACCAAACCCCAGTAGTATCCTTGGTGGGAAATAAACTAAGGGAGAATTTCGTATGTTCCAGGTGCAAAGAGCTGCACAGCAAGTAGGAGAAAATAAATTTGTTTTCGATTTGCCTGATTATGAAAATATCAACCACGTGGGAAAAACCACAGTCTTCCTATCCTCCATAACCTCTGTCTTACTAATAAATAAATAATTTAGCTTTTGAGAAAAAGTACAGAAATTGAGTTGATTTCCATTCAACATTCTCCAAGAATGATGCTTCTATTAAAGTATTGATATTATGAAATTGTGAGTATATGTTAGAAGTGGGTATATGTATTTATAGCCTCTGGTATACCATCAGGATCTGTTGGACTATTTATACTTTTTTTTTCTTCTTTTTTTAGGGAAGATACCAGTATTTTAGGAATTTTTATGCAAGGAGACTCTGTAATACAGTGTCTGTTTTCTTTTTCTTGATTGTAGTTTTCTCATACTTGATAGGACAGGGAGAAATTGTGATGGGGTGGGAAAAAGAAATCTGCATCACTGCCTTACTACTCCTGAGCCGCCCCCCTCCCCCACCCCACCCCCCGCAAGTGCGGACTGAGAGCTTGAACTTGGGTCCTTGTGCATGGAAATGTATAATCTAAGTGTGCCACCACCCAGCCCCTGATGTGTACATTTCTTAACTCTGCTCAGAACGTGTTAGTTGTCATGTTTCAAGAAGCTTTGTTGATAGAATTGCAGTTGCTAGCAGGTCCTGAATTAATCTACTGTGAATTCAGTTTGAGATTATTTTTTAATTTTTTAAAAAATTTATTTATTCCCTTTTGTTGCCCTTCTTGTTTTATTGTTGTCATTATTATTGTTGTTGTCGTCATTGTTGGATAGGACAGAGAGAAATGGAGAGAGGAGGGGAAGACAGAGAGGAGGACAGAAAGATAGACACCTGCAGACCTGCTTCACCGCCTGTGAAGTGACTCCCCTGCAGGTGGGGAGCCGGGGCTCGAACCGGGATCCTTATGCCGGTCCTTGTGCTTTGCGCCACCTGCGCTTAACCCACAGCCCAACTCTCTGAGATTATTTTTAACACTTGGATTTTGAAAAGGAGTTTTGTGATGAAATTTTTTTCAGTTAACAGTAGTTAAGCTCATAAAGCTCATTGGCTATGATACTCCCACAGCTCAACGTTTGATGAAATTAAATTTTTATTTTTACATCTACATTCTAACCCTTTTTACTATTTTATTTATTGCCAGGAGCCATTTCTCTGCTTTATAGATGATAAGCTTTGAGACAACAGAACCCCTCAAGACAAATGTTAATTCCCCCCTGGGCAGGCCATTTCCCCTTAGGTAAACCATTTATCAGTAATCAAGTGAGTCAACACAAGTGAGTCAATACACAGTTTGGTTCCTGCCATTTGTTGCAAGGAACATTCCGCTTTGAAGTTTGGTCCCCCTTCCCCTCCTCCAGCATTCCCTCTCCTTTCCCAAAGCCTTATAATGCCTGTGTGCTCAATAAAATTTACAGCTTGATCAGAAACTTGACTTGCTGTCATTCTCTCGTGTCTCATGTTCCTTCATTTCAGGTTTCATTGGGTTCCTAGCCCCTGTTCACCGCCCTACTGGTCGGGGCATTCTGGCACCCGGAACATGGGGCGAAGAAGCCTTCTGGACCTAGAAACTCCGCTGATGGAGAGGGTAGGCCTACCCGACTTCACTGAGTTACTGTGGCCCGAGGGGGGTAACGCAAAGACTCGCATAGATCGCCATGGAGATACCCGACCGTGAGTCGCATCTGGAGGAGAATGTCACAGTGGCTGAGGTAAGCAATACCATGGGACATGAATTCAGCAAACTATTTATTCATTAAAGGACTCAAGGAGTCACTCAAGACACGAGGAACTAGGGTTAAAAAGAAAGAATTAAAGAAGTTTTTAGATTATATTGGAAATATTTGCCCCTGGTTCCCCCAGGAAGGCACTATAGATGAAAAGCGTTGGAGGAGAATTAGTGACAGTCTTAACGATCACTATCAGTCTTTTGGTCCTGAACGTGTACCTGTTTCTGCCTTTTGTTACTGGAATTTAATTAATGATATCTTAAAAATCTATAATAATCACCCTGATATTAAAAACCTTATTACAGAGGGTGAAAAGGTTCTCCGGCAACTTTCTAGTCCGCCGTCCAGGACAAAGTCCCCATCCCCATGCCCTTCTGTGATTATTGATCTTGATCCCCCAGTACCCAGTCAAAATGAAAGCCTCCCAGCACCCATTGAAAGTAAAAGCCCCGTTCTCCTCCCTACAGGTTCCACCTCACTCACTAAAGTTCCCTCCAGTGACCCTCCTATTGCTAATTCACATGAGAATGAAACCCAGCATTCTTTCCCCCACCTCTATCCAGTTTTACAAACCCCCCCTCTCCTGAAGCACTTCCCACAGAGAATGAGGCTTTGCTAGAAAAAGAGGCTGCCAGATACTACAATCCCGATTGGTGTCCTCCTCCCTTTAATTTCCCTCCCTATATCCATGCCCCTGCTCTCCAGCCTGACCCTCTCCTTGACAACCCCTCCGTCAGGAGGGCACGCTCAGGGGCCCTTACAGGAATTTCCACTCTCCGCAAGGTCCTTGCTGACCGGAGAGAGCAGCTTCAATTAATGAAAGAAATAGCTGCAGTTACAGAAGAGCTTACATTTTTAGCCTCACCAAAAAACCCAATCCCTAAAACTAAAACTAAGACTAAACCATCCAAATCAAACCCGGTTTTGGCTTTCCCTGTTACTCGGAGCCAGGCTCAAACTGGCTAGCCCTATCCCCTACGCTCTTCCTTTGTACAGACTGCCTCCCTACACCACCGCCCCTCCGTTTTGTGCTACGGTCCTTGACTTGGCCAATAATACTGATTAGACCACTTTCTTTAAAACTGTAAAATGTACCTTAGCCCAGAAAAAAAAAATTTCAAAGAGTTTTCTCTGTGCGAGGCGGTAAACTAAGCCCGCCTGTTCCGCCCGCACAGCCAATCACGGCACAGAGCCCCTGCTCCACAGATTGGCAAAGACTGATGTCAATCATTCCTTAGCCACTAACGCCCCTCCTTAGGCAACCTGGTCCTGGGTAGATAGGCTGTGAGTCAGGAATCCAAAAACCAAAAGCGGTTTTTCAAAGGGAAAATTTTTCTGTTCACCAAGAATGTATGTTTTAAGTCTGTGCTAACCTTGTTTTCATTAATGTGTGTTAACCCCTAAGTAACTAAAGTTTGTTTTAAGTTTTAAATAAGATTTAGTTAAGCTAAATGTGGTTTTAAAGATCCTGACTCATAGAGTTGGCACACCTTTACCAGAGTAAAATATAGGACAGTTTCGTCCTTCTGATAGCTAATATCAGCATCAATTCATTAGTTAAAAGATTTTCTGAGATCTCTAGGCATGGTAAAATGCCCCTGCAGTCTCTCTCCCTCTTGTGAGAATTGTAAACCTTAACAGCACCCCAATACCAACTGCCACTGTTTGTTAATTTGTTAATTTAATTCCATGCTTGAACTGACTTTCTAATAACCCAGTCAGTGTAGAGCAGTGGCCTTGCCAGGAAAAAAAGGGTTAAACGTGCTATTCCTGGCCTGATAAAAAAATTTTATTCAACAGATGTGATTCAACAAAATTATTTAGTGTAAAATGGTCATATAAAAGAAATGTTAACAGTAAAAATTTATTTTAACATTTCAGCTATAAGGTTTATCTTAGCTTTTTAAGTTACCTATCCAAATCAAAGTGAAAGATCAATTAAGTTGTGTACCCACCCTTGTTCATAGCTGCCCTAAGGGTGTGATAGCTTTGTGATAAACAAAGGTCCTAGCAAACAAAGTTTAACATTTTACTTAAAATTGTTTTTAAGACTGGCTTGGGTTAGTAAAAGATAACACAATAGTTATGTTAATTATTTACATGCCAGAGGCTCTTGCGCTGGTTTTCCTCTTTATATCTTTCTGCTTTTAAAAATTATCTGGTTTGTTTTAAGACACTGCCAGAGGTTTATTCTTGATAAATTAAGGTAATACATTGTATTTTTGGTCTGATAGAAGATTTGTTTTGGCAAATCCTGATTTAACAAAATTAATATTTTGAACATTTAAACTATGAGGTTTTATTTTAGCCTTTTAAGTTGCCATATTAGAGTTCTAAAGAGTAAAATCTATTAAGAGTTTTATATCTATGCTTACTCATGATAGCCTTGTGATGAGTAAAGATCTTAGTAAACTAAAGGTATAATAGTGTGCTTAAACTGTCTAATCAGTTTAAAATAATGCCAAAAAAATGGTAAACATTTTATCATGTCAACACATTAGGTATTGACTTTCTATAACATATTGGTATATTCTAATAAAGAGCCTTCTAAAATTATAGAAAAAACTCAAGTCAATTCTAACCATTACATCATCAATTAACTTGGTACAAGTTCTCTCCCTAAGTAAATAATTATAGGTACATCTGCACATGAAGAACTAACTGCTCATATGGTAAGATTTAAAACTAAACATTTTTAATTTTTTATTTATGGGTGTGTGATGACTCCCAAAGTCACTCATATCCTAAAATTTTTCTCATTTTTTTTACAAGCCTCTTAACAATTTCAATGCTTGACCTGCCATAGTGAGAGCACTTTACTGGCTCCTGCATTATTTAATTAAGAGCTTGCTATTCAGACTTTTAAGATTAATCTCCATTGATAAAAGCCAATGCTCTCTGACAGATTGATGTAATTCACCTGCCCATGTTTAGTAAACAAAAAAACTTTTTTCTCAGTTGATATTTTGTCTAAATTTATGTGGGCTACAGCTCAAACAATAAAAACTAAAACCCTTAAGCTTAATTAATTAAAAAAAAAAGAAGGGAAATGCATCCCCCAGTATTCAGTTGGCTAAAGTGTCAATGAAATAACATACTAAATCTTTTTAATATTTACAAAAATTCTAATTGTCCGTTTATTGTATCTCATTGACAAAGCCACACACTTTTCCAGTCATAGAGACATATTCTTTTTCTCTTTTTTCAGCACTGGATGTCCATGTTTGTTTTCCTTTTATTATGGTGGATGACATTGTTCTTGCAAAATCCACAGAGTCCCTGTTGGCAAGTCCTTACCACAAAGGACACCATGGCAGTATATACTCCAGCTAACCTCACCAGCTTATCCAAGTCTTCTCTTTCTGCTGACCTACCACTGCTGACTTCATCTTTGCATGCTTATTGACTGCTCACTTTTCTAAAAATGTTCCTTGATGTTCAAGGAACCTCACCTTGACTTCTAATGTGTATGCACCTCCTCTGTGTTTTGGTACAACACCATCCTATATTTTCATGTCAATTCTTCTCTACCTGGCCCTTGCCTCCTAGTTTTGCTTGTTCCACAGCTGACAGGAAGAAGAAAATTTCATCAGTTGGCGCTGACCAGAAGACCAGACGTGCTGTGTTTCTTCTCCTGGACATCACATCCACTGACTGCTTCCCTTAGACTTGCTGGTGGCATGGTAGGACACTCTATATATTCCTCCCATAAATTTTCTGACAAATTACAACAGGTTATAGACTCCACCACAAATAGTCTTGAGTCACTACAGAGCCCCTTATGGGAACCTTATTAGTCTTTTGTTAATGATTACCTTAAGACCCTTGATTTTTAATAAGATTACTGATTTTATAAAATGGCAGATTGACTCCTTGGCATCAAAACCTTTGCAAATACATTATCACAGACTTGATTTGGCTGACAGAGGCCTGGCTGAACCTGAGGATGACAGACCCCCTTTTTGGATGGCATAAAACTCAGAATTATGCATCGAGACATCCAACCTTGGCAGGGAAAGGACACCAGTAAGGGGTTTAAGGCAAAGCACTGCAGGGGGAGGACCCTATAGTTCGCCTCTGAGTCCCCCGTTAAGCAAACCTGATTTGCATGGAGGTTGGTGTCAGCAACAAAAATTGTTTCCCTAGAAACTGTGGCTCTGCCTCCCCTCCCCAAAAAGACACCAAGAGCCTTATAAGATGTGGGAAGGTTGGTTTTGCACCCACCCCGCGGGAGGAATCAGGTCAATACTTCCCTCCTCTGGTTACGCCCACCAAATCTACTGTTAGGGTCTCTGCGCCTCACCCCCATTGCCTGCCTCAATTTTAAATTATAACAAAGGGAGGATATGCCAGGAGCCATTTCTCTGCTTTATAGATGATAAGCTTTGAGACAACGGAACCCCTCAAGACAAATGTTAATTCCCCCCTGGGCAGGCCATTTCCCCTTAGGTCAACCATTTATCAGTAATCAAGTGAGTCAACACAAGTGAGTCAACACACAGTTTGGTTCCTGCCATTTGTTGCAAGGAACATTCCGCTTTGAAGTTTGGTCCCCCTTCCCCTCCTCCAGCATTCCCTCTCCTTCCCCAAAGCCTTATAATGCCTGTGTTCTCAATAAAATTTACAGCTTGATCAGAAACTTGACTTGCTGTCATTCTCTCGTGTCTCATGTTCCTTCATTTCAGGTTTCATTGGGTTCCTAGCCCCTGTTCACCGCCCTGCTGGTTGGGGCAATTTATTTATTTGTTGGATAGAGACAGAAATTGAGAGAGAAGGGAGAGATAGAGGAGGGGGGACATCGGTAGCATTGCTTCATCACTTGTGAAGCTTCCCTCCCTGTAGCTGAGGACTGGAGGCTTGAACCCAAGTCCTTGTGTACTGTCATATGTACTCTACTGTTGTGCCACCACCCAGCTCCTGAATTACATTTTCAGACTGATGCTTGAATAGCCTGGGAATGATGATTAAAAACTAGGATGGGGCTGGGGGATCCTGGCGTTCCTGTAGCAGGTTGAGTTCACATGGTGCAAAGTGCAAGGACTGGAGTAAGGATTTCAGTTTGAGCCTGGCTCCCCACCTGCTGGTGGGTGGCTTCACAAGTAGTGAAGCAGGTAGGCAGATATTTATCTTTTATAATCAATTACAATCATTATACCACTATTTATCTTTGTCTCCCCCTCTCTGTCTTTCCTCCCTCTCTGGATTTCTTTCTATCTTAAAAATAACTTGGTTGGGGAGCCAGGTGATAGTATACTGGGTTAAGCGCATGTAGTGTGAAGTACAAGGAGTCATGCAGTGATCCCAGTTCCAGTCTCCTGCAGGTGGAGTCGCTTTGCAAGCTGGGAAGTAGATCTGCAGGTGTCTTTCTCTCCTCCTCTCTACCTTTCCTCAAATTTTTTCTGTTCTATTCAACAGCAGTAGTAACAACAATAACAGCAGCAGCAGTGGACAAAAGATGGCCACCAGGAGCATTCAGTTTGTAGGTAGTGTCAGTACCATCCCCAGAGATAACCCTGGAAGCAAAAAGAAAGAAACAAACAAAAAACTGGGATAGGTGGGCCTTGGAAGGTGCCTGCTTTGCCATAGGATTCACACAGATTCCAGATCTGTCACACAGCACTGAGGGAAGCTTCAGTGAGTGCTGCTGTGGTGTGTGGCTCACTTGCTCTCTTTCTCTTTCTCACACCCTCCCCACCCTCCCACCCCCCACCCCCCACCCCCACTTTGCCTTTCCCTTTCTGTCTGGGAAAAAGATAAACAGAAAGTTATCACAGACCTGTGAAAATCCAAAAAAAACAAAAAAACAAAACAAAAAACTAGCATGGGACTAATCTTGAGAATGTAAAATGAAAGGTTCACTATTTCAAAACAGGAAGGAACTTTCTTCCCTTCCTTTCTACCTCCAACAAAAATCTGTCTTATTTTATTTATTTTTTTTTTTGCATATATTTCTCTCGTAATTATGATTTGTAGCTACAGAATTTGGGATGTTTAAATGAATCTTTTCCTATTTTGTCTTTAGGTTGCATCTTCTTCCTAACGTGCATGAAACATTTAACTGAAAACTCAGTACAAATAATGAACTACTGAAAGTTTATAAAGAGTTTTATAGAGATTCTTTGCTTTTGTAAGTACATATGAATTCATATAAGCACATATCAGGAAGTGTTAACAAGGTTAAACATTTTTTTTTGTTTTATTTTTGAAACTGCCAGGTAGTGCTATTAGTTACTAGTAGTGTGGTATAAGTACTGTATGTCTGTTTGCTATAACTTGATTTTTAAACTGTGTATACTGTGAAAGCTTAGGGAAATACTTGGAATTTATATTTAAGTTACAGAAGAAAAAATGATATGAATTTGTGGTTAAGACTGTTTTGTTTATCTTTTTTAAAATATTTATTTAATTTATTTATTCCCTTTTGTTGTCATTGTTGTTTTATTGTTGTGGTTATTATTGTTGTTGTAGTTGTCGGATAGGACAGAGAGAAATGGAGAGAGGTGGGGAAGACAGAGAGGGGGAGAGAAAGATAGATACCTGCCGACCTGCTTCACAGCCTGTGAAGCGACTCCCCTGCAGGTGGGGAGCCGGGGGCTCGAACTGGGATCCTTGCGCCGGACTGTGTTGTTTATCTTATTCCTCAAGAATATCTACTCTTTATTTGCCTGTATGCTTCAAAGTGATGACTGTTTTTGGGATATTCATATCACAGATAAGCAGGATTCAAAAAAAACAAACTGTGCACTGGTTGAAACAGATCTATGAAAGGTAACATTTCTAAAGTGTTCAGTGGGCTTGGATGGGATAAAAGTGGGAGAATGCCAACTGCGCTTGGTAGTAGTTAGAATCATCAACTAGTAACATCTGCACCTTCAAGTGGAGAGGGAGCTTTTAGGATGGCATGATAGGGTTATTTTTGGAAAGTCTTGAAGATCAAGTAGATTCGATGGTGTACAGGATTGGACACTCCAACATGAGGTCCTGAGTTTAATCCCTGGCATCATGTGTGGTAGAGTGATGCTCTGGTTCTTTCTCATTGATAAATATTTAAGTAAATAAATGTTGAGTTGAGTTGAGTTGTGTTATAGCCACACTAGGGGGGGGGTTCTATTTTTTTTCCCTTCTGGTGGGCACATATTTGAGCAAGACTATATTCACATTGGTGTTTGAGGAAAACTTGTCTGGGATGACTTGAAGAATCTTGCTTAGGTTAGAGTCAAAGGGTAATAGATGCTGACCGTGCAATGTGCCATTGCAAACTTTTCCTGTGTACTAGCTATGTTATATTATAAAATCAACCTTTTGATGTGGTGCTATTGATATCTCCTGTTTCAAGAGACTGAGTTACAAGAAGTTTAGTATGTTGTTTAGGCAACCCACTGATTTGTGGGCAGTAAACAGTCCTATTTTGAAGTGCAGCACCATGCCTCATTCAACAAGTTCCAACTGCTGGAAATTTGGGGGTGGCCTCATATTTCCTTAGCGTTTCACCAGCAATGCTGCAACAAGTATTCTTGCATGTGTCTTTGCACATATTTTGTAGCACTGTTTTTCTGTAGGAGGAACTAGAAGTGAAACTGAATCCCTGGATTAAAATGTCCTTTAAACAAATGGTATCGGAGGCCTGGAGAAAGGGTACTTAGTGGCTGTGGATAATGGATCACTCTTGTTATGCAGTGTGAGATGGGGAGAGAAAAAAAGACACCTGCAGACCTCCTTCACTGCCTGTGAAAGGACTCCCCTGCAGGTGGGGAGCTGGGGGCTGAAACCTGGATCCATAGGTTGGTCCTTAAGCTTTGGGCCATGTGCGCTTAAACCAGATGCGCTGCTGCCCGACTCCTCGTGAAGAAGCTTTTTAATATGATGTAGTCCCATAGGTTTATTCTTGCCTTAGTCTTCTTTGCAATTGGATTTATTTCATTGAGGATGTCTTTAAACATTATGTGGAAAGATGTTCTGCCATTATTTTCCTCTAAGTATCTGAAAGTTTCTGGTCGAACATCCAAGTCCTTGATCCACTTGGAATTTACTTTTATGTTTGGTGAAATATAGTGGTTCAGTTTCACTCTTCTGCATGTTTCAACCCAGTTTTTCCAACACCATTTGTTGAAGAGACTGTGCTTTCCCCATTTAATAGTCTGGGCCCCTTTGTCAACAATTAGATGTCCACAGGTATGGAGGCTCGCTTTTGGGCTCTCAATTCTAATCCACTGGTCAGTGTGTATGTTCATGTTCCAGTATCAAGCAGTTTTGATGACTATGGCCCTATAATACAGTTTGAAATATGTGAGTGTGATGCCTCTGGTTCTGTTCTTTTTTCTCAAGATTGTTTTGGCAATTCTAGGTCTACTCTGGTTCCAGATAAACATTTGTCGCCTAAAAAATGTGTTTGGGATCTTGATGGAGATATCATTAAATTTGTAGATGGCTCTGGGTAGTATATTCATTTTGATGATGTTAATTCTTCCAACCCATGAACATGGAATACCTTTCCAGTTCTTTGTGTCTTTTTCAATTTCCTTGAGTAGTGACTCATAATTTTCAGTGTACAAGTCTTTCACTTCTTTGGTCAGGTTTACTCCTAGATATTTTATTGTTTTAGTTGCTATAGTAAAAGGAATTGATTTCTGGATTTCAATTTCTTCTAGTTTAGTGTTAGCATACAGGAATGCCACTGCCTTTTGAATGTTAATTTTATAGCTTGATACCTTACTGTATGTCCTGATGATTTCCAAAAGCTTCTTGCTGGATTCCTTAGGTTTGAGTTCTTTTTTTTTGAAGGTTTTGTAGAATTCATTTGTTAAACCATCTTGCCCTGGTCTTTTATTCTTGGGAAGGTTATAATAACTGTTTCAATTTTGTTAGTTGTGATGGGCCTGTTCATATTATTTAGTTCCTCTTTATTTAATTTTGTATGTTTGTAGGTATCTAAGAAGTTGTCCATTTAGTCCATGTTCTCTAAGTTGGTGGCATATAGTTGTTCATAGAAACCTCACATGATATGTTGAATTTCTGCTGTCTTTTTTGATATCTCCTCTTCAATTTACAATCTGATTTTTTTTATCTTCTCCCTTTTATTTTTTTCTTCAATTTTGTTAGTCTGGCTAAAGGTTTGTGGATTTTGTTTACTCTTTTGAAGAACCTACATTTACTTTCATTGATCTTTTATTTTTATAGTTTTCTTATTTTCAGTGTTATTTATTTCTGCCCTAACTTTAGTGATTTCTGTCCTTCTGATTGTTTTCCTTTATTCATCTTTTTCTAGGTCTTTAAGGTGTGAAGTCAGGCTGTTTCTTTGTGCTTTTTCTTGTTTCCTAATGTGTGCTTGTATGGCTGTCAGCTTCCTTCTCATTACTTCCTTAGCTGTATCCCAAATGTTTTGATAGCTTGTGTCTTCATTTTCATATAGTCTCGAAATATTTTTATTTCTTCCTTTATTTCCTCTTTGTCCCTGTAGTTGTTAAGTAGTGTACTCTTGAGCTTCCACATTTTGGGACCATTAGTCATTTTTTTCTTGATTGTTAAGTGTTTCATACCACTGTGGTTTGAGAAGATGCTTGGAATGATTTCAGTGCTCTTGAATTTGCTGATGCTGTCTTTGTGGCCTAAAATGTGGACTGTCCTTGAGAATGACCCATGTGGACTTGAGTAGAATGTGTATTAGTTTCTTGTGGTGAAAGACTCTGAATATGTCCAATAGTTCTAGATTATTTATCTCTTCATTTAGCACCTTCATTTCTTTTATTTATTTAGTTGTTTTTATTGATGCAGTTATTATTGTTATTGATGTCATCATTGTTAGATAGCATAGAGAGAAATAGAGATATTGGGGAAGACAGAGAGAGACAGTAAGACACCAGCAGACCTGCTTCACCACCTGTGAAGTGACTCCACTTCGGGTGGGGAGTCGGGGGCTTAAACTGGGACCCTTATGTTGGTCTTTCCACTTTGCACTACTTGCACTTAATCTGCTGCACAACCACCCATCTCCCTATCTCCTTCACTTCCTTAGTGATTTTCTGCCTGTATGATCTGTCATGTTGAGAGAGTGGGGTGTTGGATACCCCAATATTACTGTGTTGTTGTCTGTATATTATTGTACCTCTTTTAGTACATGTTTGATGTATTTAGATGACTTCTCAATAAGTGCATAAATGTTAATAATGTTAAATCCTCTTGATTGATTGAGTTAGGTAGTGTCCATCCATATCTTTTTAAATTTTATTCCTTTTAAAATCTATCGTGTCAGATATGATAATAGCTGTTCCTGCTCTTTTTTGTGTGCCCTTGGCTTGTATGATAGATTTCCATCCTTTCACTTTGTATGTGTCTGTCTTGTCGAATTAGGTGGGTTTCCTATAGACAACATATAGTTGGGTTCTGTTTTCTGATCCATCTTCATACTCAATGCCTTTTAATATGTGAATTTAGGCCATTGACATTTATTGATATCATATGCTGAAATTATTTTAACATCATTATTGTAGATTGTTAGAGTGTTCTGATAGATGGCATGCTTATGGTGGTCTGATTGTTTATAGGAGGCCTTTCAGAACTTATTTCAGGGCAGGTTTGGTGATAGTTGATTCTTTCAACTGTTGCTTGTCTGAGAAGATTTTTATGCTTCCATCTAATCTGAATGGCAGTCTAGCAGGATAAAGTAGTCTTGGTTGAAAGCCTTTGTCAGTAAGTACTTGATAGATATCTTGTTATTCTCTTTTGGCCTGCAGTGTTTGTGTGGAGAAGTCTGCTGCTAATCTTATGGGTTTTCCTCTGTAGGTGACTCTATGTTTTTCTCTTGCAGCCTTCAGGATCCTTTCTTTATCCTTTTTCATTTCCATTCTAAATATAACGTGTCTTGTTGTCTGTAAGTGTGTGTTGATTCTGTTTGGGACCCTCTGGGCTTCTTGAACTTTTATGTGTGTAGAGTAGGGAAGTTCTCAGCTACTATTTACTGAAGAATGCTTTCTTCCCTTCCTCCTCTTCCTCTGGTAAGCCAATAATACATATATTATTATTATTATTTTAATTTTTTATTTATAAAAAGGCAACATTGACAAAACCATAGGATAAGAGCAACCAACTTCACACAATTCCCACCACCAGAACTCTGTATGACATCTCCTCCCCTCCACTGATAGCTTTCCTATTCTTTAACCCTCTGGGATTATGGACGCAAGGTCAATATGGACTACAGAAGGTTGAAGGTCTGGCTTCTGTAATTGCTTTTCCACTTAACATGGGCATTGACAGGTTCATCCATACTCCCTGCCTGTCTCTTTCCTTAGTGAGGAAGGAATCTGGGGCAGTGCAGCTCCAGGACACATTGTTGGGGTTGTCTGTCCAGGCAATTCTGGTTAGCATCATGCTAGCATCTGGAACCTGGTAGTTGAAAAGAGAGTTAACATACAAAGCCAAACAAATTGTTAACCTATCATGAACCTAAGGGCTGAAATAGTGCATATGAAGAGTTGGGGGCAGGGTCCTCCATTTTGTAGATAGCTAGCTGGAATATTTTAGTTAAATTTGAAAGGGCTTGTGGCTATACTAGTTTGATGGGCCTAGACCTCTAATAAATACTTCTCTCCATTTTTATGGGTCATTTCTGATAGCAACAACTCAATAGACCTCTTTGTGGGCCCCCGTAGGACCTTGCCCTCAACTTGGATCAACAACGATATAGAGGGCAGGCAAGATAGCATAATGATTATACAAACAGACTCTCATGCTTGAGGCTCCAAAGTCCCAGGTTCAATCCCCCTGAGCACCACCATAAACTAGAGCTGAGCTGTGCTCTGGTATTTTTTTTTTATCTCTCTCTCTCTCTCTCCCTCTTTTTCTCTCTCTCACTCTGTGTATTCATCTCTATCAAAAATAAAATAAAAAAATAAAATATATTTTAAAAAATGGTAGAAATGTTCTGTCCTCCAAAAGGAGGATGCACAACATGCTCTATGCTACATCTGAGGAAGATGGATTGATATTGGAGCAACATGGAAAGTTCCTACTCAGGACCACAGAATGTGATCTCAGATTTAGAGGGATATAGAGGTCACATAGGCTCCTAAACTCAATAGGGGACCCAGATCACATGAAATCGATGTTGTTTATAGTCAACAATATTTATACACCTTTCCCATATTAGGGAGCTAGTCTCTTTCCTGATCCAGATTTCTGGTCCTTTTTACAGCCATGACATCATCTCCCTAGACAATAACTTGGATCCACTGGCATATCAGATTTCAGGCTCAGGGACAAAAAGGAAAAAAAAAAAAAAACTCGTATATTATTTCATTTGAAGTCATCCCATAGGTCTCTGTTGTTTAAGTCAGTATCTCTTAATGTCATTTTGAGATCTCTAATTTCATTTTTAGTTGTCTCTAAGTCATCCTCCAACTCGCTAATTCTGTCTTCAGCCTCATTTATTTTATTCTCTCTCCCCTCTACTGTTTTCTGGAGTTCATCTATTTTTTAAATATATTTTTTTATTTCTTTCTTGGGGAATTAATGTTTTACATTCAACAGTAAATATAATAGTGTGTACATGCATAACATTCCCCAGTTTCCCATATAACAATACAGCCCCCACTAGGTCCTCTGTCATCCTTCTTGGACCTGTATTCTCCCCACCCACCCACCCCAGCGTCTTTTACTTTGGTGTGAGAGTTCATCTGTTTTGTTATCCTGTTCTGATACTGTTTTGGCTTCTCCAGCCTGTTGTGTTCTTAGCTCAGCTATTTCAGCTTTCATCTCTCTAATAACCTTGAGATAATTAGTGTTTTCTTCCAGTGTCTCATTTGTTGTTTCTGCATATCTAGTGAGAATTCTTTCAAACTCTTTACACACTCCTGTCACTATTTCCTTAACTAGTGTTTGAATGTTGACCTCATTATTTTGTGCCTCACCCTTTGGGGCCCTTTTAGTTGGACTGTGATCCTGGTTAATTTTCCCAATATTTATTCTTGTTGGTTTAACCATTCTATACAGTATATTATGAGGTCTCTCTCTCAGCACTTTTCAAATTACTGCAGGGGAGTCGCTTTACAGGTGGTGAAGCAGGTCTGCAGGTGTCTGTCTTTCTCTCCCCCTCTCTGTCTTCCCCTCCTCTCTCCATTTCTAAGTGTCCTATCTAACAATAAAAACAGCAATAACAACAATAACTACAACAACAATGAAAAAAAACAAGGGCAACAAAAAAGGAACATAAATAAATAAATAAACAAATAAAATATTTAAAAAAGAGAGAGAGGCAGAGTGATGGGTGAGGGTAGATAGCATAATGGTTATGCAAACAAACTGTCCTGCCTGAGGCTCCAAAATCACAGGTTCAATCCCCCGCACCACCATAAGCCAAAGTTGATCAGTGCTCTGGTAAAAAGAGACAGAGAGAGAGAGAGAGAGAGAGAGAGAGAGAGAGAGAGAGAGAGAGAGAGGCAGTGTGAAGAGAACACAGCACCAAAGCTTCCTTTAATGCTATGGGGACTCAGCTTCAGGCTGGGTTATGCACATTGCAAAGCAACACACTTTCCAAGTGACATGTTTCACTGGCTCTCTCTGTCTCTCTATCTCCCTCTCTCTCTCCCTCTTCCTCTCTCTCTCCCTCTCTTATATATATATATATATTATAGTCCAGGAGCAGTGAAATAATATACAAGACAATGCCATCTTTAAGATTTGCTTTTAATGAGCAGAATCAGAAATGTATAGATTTTCATATTTTGTTCAGTAGCAAAAATTACCAGATGGAAGCATTTCAGTTGTTGGATAGATGAGACATTGAATACAAAGAGGCAAGGCGCTTGAGTTTAGTGGCTAGTCTGAGGTTGGATGAAATATTGTCTGAGTAGAGAAAAGGGCTAGACAGTCGGATAAGGGCAGGGAGTAGCTCCCATTATTAAGGAAAAAATATGTGCCTAAAATTAACTATTTACCTCCATCCATCTTTTCCAGGGCCTATATATATATGTTTATCACAGAGCCTGTGTAACCTCTAAGTCCCTGTTGGTCTTAGCTTATAGCTCATGGTCACATCTGAGGACCATTGCAGGCTGTACTCATTCCAGGATCAATCTTTTTCAAGTGGAAGGGCAGGATACCCTCAGCTTCCCTTCAGAGTCTGGGGATATCTCTACCATCACTGCTTTATGGTAGAGCCAAGGTCCTGGAAGGCCCCCAAGAGGCTGTTCCTTATGGACGTGACCAGCAGTAGTGGAGATAGGGACCTTTTAGTGTTCAAGGCCCAGTATATGTGTATGGGAATCCAAGGATTCCCTAAGTAGGGCCCCTGATGATCAGATGGTACGATATTGACCAAACAGGCCATTACTAAGTGGGCCAGTCTCTTGCCCTTACCCAACTTTTGTAGTCCTTTCTTTATCTGATGATCTTATATGTTCTCTCAGTTGTTCAGGCATTGAGTATCATTTGTTGAGTTTAACCAGAGTTAGGTTTTGGGGATGTGTCTTCTTTGGACCTTTCTGCTAGACTGCCCTGCTAATTTGGTCTAAATCCAATAAATTAAAGTTTAAAAAATATTTTATTCAATTTTATTGAGAGTTATAATGAAAGAAATCACAGTACTGAAGCATCCTGTCTGGTTGCATCTATGTCACCTGTCCCTGCAAAATGTTTATGGGTGCATGTATTCATCATTGCTACCTGAGACTGCAGTGTCATTGGTTCAGACTGCAAACCAAGTACAAAAGCTCAGGAGAAAAGACTGGGAAGAAGGATTTTGAAATTCTCAATACATATCATGTATATAAAGAATTAACTGTAAATCTCAAAATATTCTAAAAGGTAGACTATGTGAAGTATATTCTCTCAGTGTTGATAGAATGACAGATCTGGAAAGTTAACATGTAAAATTAAAATAATTTTAAGGGGACTAGGTGGTGATGCACCAGGTTGAGCACACATGTTACAATGCACAGGGGCCCAGGGTCAAGCCCCTGGTCACTACCTGAGGGGGAAAGCTTCATGAGTGGTGAAGCAGCACTGCAGGTATCTTCTCTGTCTCCTTCCTTCTCAATTTCTCTGTCTCTACCCAATAGTAATAAATACATAATTTAGAATAATTTTAAAAGCACTGAAAAATCTCAGACCAGTTATGTATAGTGAATGTGTTTTTTAGAGCATAAACACATTTATGGTTTTTCTCATTTGCTTGAAAATTTAAGAAGGGTTTTGATATTTGCAGTAAATATTCGAGTTATTAGGATCACTTTTCTAAAAACTAGGTTTTTTTATCTCAGTGTCTTATTTAATTAATTAGTTAGTTAATTTCTTAGTCAAGCTTCCTTGTTTGTTTAGCAGCTAGAACACAGACTTGCATATTTAAGGCCCTGGGTTCAACCTTCAGCTCTGTAATTCTGCAGTGATGCTTTGGTCTCTCCAAACTAAATTCAAAACCAAAGTAAAACATCTAAAAGTTTTACAGTTATAGAAAGATCAGGTAATTGGAAAAAAGATTGTAACTTCATTGTATGTTTTTCTTAAGAGGTATAATCTGTACAAGTGGCCATTTATAGATCTTTCTTTGGTGAAATTTTCAGGAAATGTTAAAACCTGCCAGGGGCTAGCCCCAGCAGGTCTCAGGGATCCCAAAGGAGGGGTGTTGGCCAAGAATGAGAGATGAGTGAGTTGATGCTGAATCAAGCTCAGGCAGACATCTCTGTCATGCTCAAGCAGAACTTTATTTTTATAGTCTCATAAGGCATAGATCATTAATACAGAAATCACCAAGGTATAGATTATTAAAACAAAAATCACCAAGTAAGCACAGCACAGGTAGGGAACACCTGCTTTGTTGAATATTCACATATCAGGGGCACTTTTCTCCCTAGAGATCACATCACAGTTTCTAGGTCTTTTGTTATTTCCTGTACCTGTGTGCTAGTCAGATGTCTTTTTGATTAAGATTAATATTCTACCTATTATGTATGTTTATGCCATCCTCTGGCCCCTAGGCATCGCAAGCTTGTTATGTTTCTAGGAGCCTTAAACAAATTGAACAGCCCATTTTTCATATAATCTGTTCCATTGTTTGATCAAGGAGTTTTGTTTTGTTCCTTACTGAGAAGGCAGCAAGGTGATACTTAATTTTCCCCCATAAAATTAAGCTCGCTTTCTTGTATGCTTATTATGTGACCTAGGTTCTCATGTACTATTCCTGTATAAGGAAGTGGGAGCATGGTGGGTGGTAGCTTAAAAGGCCCATTGTATCTAGGCAGGTACCTTAACTTTCCATTTATTAATTAGGCTATGTAAGGTGCCCCCCTCCACTGTGGGAACCACCAATCTTTCTCTATGTTTTAGGGGGAATACTAAAGGAAGTGGTGTAGATAAATGGGGAAACAATTCTTCCTCTTGGAGTCTCCTGAAAAATTCTGCATTACTGATATTGCTTGTTCTGTTATGATCAATCTTACAGGGTGCAATGCAGGTTTTATCATTACTTTTGTTATTGGTCAGGCTCTGAGCTTGGCCATAGGTAAATATTATTAAGACCACACAGAGCTTAATCCCAAGACCTATACATGGCAAAAGGCAAGATGGTTTCAGTTTATCCTGGAGAGTCCAGCCTAGCTGAACTTCCTGCAAAGCTGGTACTGTGTCAAGCAGGTCACATGACAGTGCCTGTGCCATCTCCCCCTTTTTTATTTTGTAAATGAAACTTTCATGTTTCATAGAAATGGCTTTGATGCTCTGCTTTAGCATCACTGAGCTAAGATCTCTGAGCTCTTATGGTTGTTTTTGCTTTAATTTTAACTATGATTAATTATCCCTAAGCAAGCTTCCTGGAGCATTTGGTAGTAGTTAAATCATCAACTAGTAACATCTGCACCTTCAAGTGGAGAGGGAGCTTTTAGGATGGCATGATAGGGTTATTTTTGTAAAGTCTTGAAGATCAAGTAGATTCGATGGCGTACAGGATTGGACACTCCAACATGAGGTCCTGAGTTTAATCCCTGGCATCACGTGTGGTAGAGTGATGCTCTGGTTCTTTCTCATTGATAAATATTTAAGTAAATAAATGTTGAGTTGAGTTGTGTTATAGCCACACTGGGGGAGGGGTTTCTATTTTTTTTCCCTTCTGGTGGGCACATATTTGAGCAAGACTATATTCACATTGGTGTTTGAGGAAAACTTGTCTGGGATGACTTGAAGAATCTTGCTTAGGTTAGAGTCAAAGGGTAATAGATGCTGACTGTGCAATGTGCCACTGCAAACTTTTCCTGTATATTAGCTATGTTATATTTTAAAATCAACCTTTTGATGTGGTGCTATTGATATCTCCTATTTCAAGAGACTGAGTTACAAGAAGTTTAGTATGTTGTTTAGGCAACCCACTGATTTGTGGGCAGTAAACAGTCATACTTTGAAGAGCAGCACCATGCCTCATTCAACAAGTTCCAACTGCTGGAAATTTGGGGGTGGCCTCATATTTCCTTAGCGTTTCACCAGCAATGCTGCAACAAGTATTCTTGCATGTGTCTTTGCACATATTTTGTAGCACTGTTTTTCTGTAGAAGGAACTAGAAGTGAAACTGAATCCCTGGATTAAAATGCCCTTTAAACAAATGGTATGGGAGGCCTAGAGAAAGGGTACTTAGTGGCTGTGGATAATGGATCACTCTTGTTATGCAGTGTGAGATGGGGAGAGAAAAAAAGACACCTGAAGACCTCCTTCACTACCTGTGAAAGGACTCCCCTGCAGGTGGGGAGCTGGGGGATGAAACCTGGATCCTTAGGTTGGTCCTTAAGCTTTGGGCCACGTGCGCTTAAACCAGATGCACTGCTGCACGACTCCTCATGCAGAAGCTTTTTAATATGATGTAGTCCCATAGGTTTATTCTTGCCTTAGTCTTCTTTGTAATTGGATTTATTTCATTGAGGATGTCTTTAAACATTATGTGGAAAGATGTTCTGCCAATATTTTCCTCTAAGTATCTGAAAGTTTCTGGTCGAACATCCAAGTCCTTGATCCACTTGGAATTTACTTTTGTGTTTGGTGAAATATAGTGGTTCAGTTTCATTCTTCTGCATGTTTCAACCCAGTTTTTCCAACACCATTTGTTGAAGATACTGTGCTTTCCCCATTTAATAGTCTGGGCCCCTTTGTCAACGATTAGATGTCCACAGGTATGGAGGCTCACTTTTGGGCTCTCAATTCTAATCCACTGGTCAGTGTGTCTGTTCATGTTCCAGTATCAAGCAGTTTTGATGACAATGGCCCTATAATACAGTTTGAAATCTGGGAGTGTGATGCCTCCGGTTCTGATCTTTTTTCTCAAGATTGTTTTGGCAATTCTAGGTCTTCTCTGGTTCCAGATAAACATTTGTCGCCTTTGTTCTATTCTCCTAAAAAATGTGTTTGGGATCTTGATGGAGATATCATTAAATTTGTAGATGGCTCTGGGTAGTATATTCATTTTGATGATGTTAATTCTTCCAACCCATGAACATGGAATATATTTCCACTTCTTTGTGTCTTTTTCAATTTCTTTGAGTAGTGACTCATAATTTTCAGTGTACAAGTCTTTCAATTCTTTGGTTAGGTTTACTCCTAGATATTTTATTGTTTTAGTTGCTATAGTAAAAGGAATTGATTTCTGGATTTCAATTTCTTCTAGTTTAGTGTTAGCATACAGGAATGCCACTGCCTTTTGAATGTTAATTTTATAGCCTGATACCTTACTCTATGTCCTGATGATTTCCAAAAGCTTCTTGCTGGATTCCTTAGGTTTGAGTTCTTTTTTTTTTTTTTTTAAGGTTTTGTAGAATTCATTTGTTAAACCATCTTGCCCTGGTCTTTTATTCTTGGGAAGGTTATAATAACTGTTTCAATTTTGTTAGTTGTGATGGGCCTGTTCATATTATTTAGTTCCTCTTCATTTAATTTTGTATGTTTGTAGGTATCTAAGAAGTTGTCCATTTAGTCCATGTTCTCTAACTTGGTGGCATATAGTTGTTCATAGAAACCTCACATAATATGTTGAATTTCTGCTGTCTTTTTTGATATCTCCTCTTCAATTTACAATCTGATTTATTTTGGTCTTCTCCCCTTTTTTTTTCTTCAATTTTGTTAGTCTGGCTAAAGGTTTGTGGATTTTGTTTACTCTTTTGAAGAACCTACATTTACTTTCATTGATATTTTTTGTAGGTTTCTTATTTTCAGTGTTATTTATTTCTGCCCTAACTTTAGTGATTTCTGTCCTTCTGATTGTTTTAGGTTTCCTGTATTCATCTTTTTCTAGGTCTTTAAGGTGTGAAGTCAGGCTGTTTCTTTGTGCTTTTTCTTGTTTCCTAATGTGTGCTTGTATGGCTGTCAGCTTCCTTCTCAGTACTTCCTTAGCTGTATCCCAAATGTTTTGATAGCTTGTGTCTTCATTTTCATATAGTCTCGAAATATTTTTATTTCTTCCTTTATTTCCTCTTTGTCCCTGTAGTTGCTAAGTAGTGTACTGTTGAGCTTCCACATTTTGGGACCATTAGTCATTTTTTTTCTTGATTGTTAAGTGTTTCATACCACTGTGGTTTGAGAAGATGCTTGGAATGATTTCAGTGCTCTTGAATTTGCTGATGCTGTCTTTGTGGCCTAAAATGTGGACTGTCCTTGAGAATGACCCATGTGGACTTGAGTAGAATGTGTATTAGTTTCTTGTGGTGAAAGACTCTGAATATGTCCAATAGTTCTAGATTATTTATCTCTTCATTTAGCACCTTCATTTCTTTTATTTATTTAGTTGTTTTTTATTGATGCAGTTATTATTGTTATTGATGTCATCATTGTTAGATAGCATAGAGAGAAATAGAGATATTGGGGAAGACAGAGAGAGACAGAAAGACACCAGCAGACCTGCTTCACCACCTGTGAAGTGACTCCACTTCGGGTGGGGAGTCAGGGGCTTAAACTGGGACCCTTATGTTGGTCTTTGCACTTTGCACTACTTGCACTTAATCTGCTGCACAACCACCCATCTCCCTATCTCCTTCACTTCCTTAGTGATTTTCTGCCTGTATGATCTGTCATGTTGAGAGAGTGGGGTGTTGGATACCCCAATATTACTGTGTTGTTGTCTGTATATTATTGTACCTCTTTTAGTACATGTTTGATGTATTTAGATGACTTCTCAATAAGTGCATAAATGTTAATAATGTTAAATCCTCTTGATTGATTGAGTTAGGTAGTGTCCATCCATATCTTTTTAAATTTTATTCATTTTAAAATCTATCGTGTCAGATATGATAATAGCTGTTCCTGCTCTTTTTTGTGTGCCCTTGGCTTGTATGATAGTTTTCCATCCTTTCACTTTGTATGTGTCTGTCTTGTCGAATTAGGTGGGTTTCCTATAGACAACATATAGTTGGGTTCTGTTTTCTGATCCATCTTCATACTCAATGCTTTTTAATATGTGAATTTAGGCCATTGACATTTACTGATATCATATGCTGAAATTATTTTAACATCATTATTGTGGATTGTTAGAGTGTTCTGTTAGATGGCATGTTTATGGTGGTCTGATTGTTTATAGGAGGCCTTTCAGAACTTATTTCAGGGCAGGTTTGGTGATAGTTGATTCTTTCAACTATTGCTTGTCTGAGAAGGTTTTTATGCTTCCATCTAATCTGAATGGCAGTCTAGCAGGATACAGTAGTCTTGGTTGAAGCCTTTGTCATTAAGCACTTGATAGATATCTTGTTATTCTCTTTTGGCCTGCAATGTTTGTGTGGAGAAGTCTGCTGCTAATCTTATGGGTTTTCCTCTGTAGGTGACTCTATGTTTTTCTCTTGCAGCCTTCAGGATCCTTTCTTTATCCTTTTTCCTTTCCATTCTAAATTTCATGTGTCTTGTTGTCTTTAAGTGTGTGTTGTATCTGTTTGGGACTCTCTGGGCTTCTTGAACTTTTATGTGTGTAGAGTAGGGAAGTTCTCAGCTACTATTTACTGAAGAATGCTTTCTTCCCTTCCTCCTCTTCCTCTGGTAAGCCAATAATACATATATTATTATTATTATTTTAATTTTTTATTTATAAAAAGGAAACATTGACAAAACCATAGGATAAGAGCAACCAACTTCACACAATTCCCACCACCAGAACTCTGTATGACATCCCCTTCCCTGATAGCTTTCCTATTCTTTAACCCTCTGGGATTATGGACGCAAGGTCAATATGGACTACAGAAGGTTGAAGTCCTGGCTTCTGTAATTGCTTTTCCACTGAACATGGGCATTGACAGGTCCATCCATACTCCCAGCCTGTCTCTTTCCTTAGTGAGGAAGGACTCTGGGGAAGCAGAGCTCCAGGACACATTGTTGGGGTTGTCTGTCCAGGGAATTCTGGTTAGGATCATGCTAGCTGGTAGTTGAAAAGAGAGTTAACACACAAAGCCAAACAAATGTTAACCTATCATGAACCTAAGGGCTGAAATAGTGCAGATGAAGAGTTGGGGGCAGGTCCTCCATTTTGTAGATAGCTAGTAGGCATATTTTAGTTAAATTTGAAAGGGCTTGTGGCTATACTAGTTTGATGGGCCTAGACCTCTAATAAATACTTCTCTCCATTTTTATGGGTCATTTCTGATAGCAACAACTCAATAGACCTCTTTATGGACCCCCATAGGACCTTGCCCTAACTTGGATAACAATGATAGAGAGGGCAGGGGAGATAGCATACTGGTTATATAAACAGACTCTCATGCTTGAAGCTCCAAAGTCCCAGGTTCAATCCCCCTGAGCACCACCATAAACCAGAGCTGAGCTGTGCTCTGGTATTTCTCTTTATCTCTCCCTCTCCCACTCTCTCTCTCTTTCTCTTCCTCTCTTTCTCACTCTGTGTATTCATCTCTATCAAAAATAAAATAAATAAATAAAATATATTTTAAAAAATGGTAGACAATGTTTTGTTCTCCAAAGGGAGGATGGACAACATGCTCTATGCTACATCTGAGGAAGATGGATTGATATTGGAGAAACATGGAATGTTCCTACTCAGGACCACAGAATGTGATCTCAGATTTAGAGGGATATAGAGGTCACATAGGCTCCTAAACTCAATAGGGGACCCAGATCACATGAAATCGATGTTGTTTATAGTCAACAATATTTATACACCTTTCCCATATTAGGGAGCTAGTCTCTTTCCTGATCCAGATTTCTGGTCCTTTTTCAGCCATGACATCATCTCCCTAGACAATAACTTGGATCCACTGGCATATCAGATTTCAGGATCAGGGACAAAAAGGAAAAAAAAAAAAAACCTCGTATATTATTTCATTTGAAGTCATTCCATAGGTCTCTGTTGTTTATGTCAGTATCTCTTAATGTCATTTTGAGATCTCTAATTTCATTTTTAGTTGTCTCTAAGTCACCCTCCAACTAGCTAATTCTGTCTTCAGCCTCATTTATTTTATTCTCTCTCCCTTCTACTGTTTTCTGGAGTTGATCTATTTTTTATGTATATTTTTTTTATTTCTTTCTTGGGGAATTAATGTTTTACATTCAACAGTAAATATAATAGTGTGTACATGCATAACATTCCCCAGTTTCCCATATAACAATACAGCCCCCACTAGGTCCTCTGTCATCCTTCTTGGACCTGTATTCTCCCCACCCACCCACCCCAGTGTCTTTTACTTTGGTGTGAGAGTTCATCTATTTTGTTATCCTGTTCTGATACTGTTTTGGCTTCTCCAGCCTGTTGTGTTCTTAGCTCAGCTATTTCAGCTTTCATCTCTCTAATAACCTTGAGATAATTAGTGTTTTCTTCCAGTGTCTCATTTGTTGTTTCTGCATATCTGGTTAGAATTCTTTCAAACTCTTTACACACTCCTGTCACTATTTCCTTAACTAGTGTTTGTATGTTGACCTCATTATTTTGTGCCTCACTCTTTGGGGGCCTTTTAGTTGGACTGTGATCCTGGTTAATTTTCCCAATATTTATTCTTGTTGGTTTAACCATTCTATACAGTATATTATGAGGTCTCTCTCTCAGCACTTTTCAAATTACTGCAGGGGAGTCGCTTTACAGGTGGTGCAGCAGGTTTGCAGGTGTCTGTCTTTCTCTCCCCCTCTCTGTCTTCCCCTCCTCTCTCCATTTCTAAGTTTCCTATCTAACAATAAAAACAGCAATAACAACAATAACTACAACAACAATGAAAAAAAAACAAGGGCAACAAAAAAAGGATCATAAATAAATAAATAAACAAATAAAATATTAAAAAAAGAGAGAGAGGCAGAGTGATGGGTAAGGGTAGATAACATAATGGTTATGCAAACAAACTGTCATGCCTGAGGCTCCAAAATCACAGGTTCAATCCCCCGCACCACCATAAGCCAAAGTTGATCAGTGCTCTGGTAAAAAGAGAGAGAGAGAGAGAGAGAGAGAGAGAGAGGCAATGTGAAGAGACCACAGCACCAAAGCTTCCTTTAATGCTATGGGGACTCAGCTTCAGGCTGGGTTATGCACATGGCAAAGCAACACACTTTCCAAGTGACATGTTTCACTGGCTCTCTCTCTCTCTCTATATATATATATATATATATATCCTTCTCTCTCTCCCTCTTCCTCTCTCTCTCCCTCTCTCATATATATATATATATATATATATATATATATATATATATATATATATATATAATATAGTCCAGGAGCAGTGAATTAATATGCAAGACAATGCCATCTTTAAGATTTGCTTTTAATGAGCAGAATCAGAAATGTATAGATTTTCATATTTTGTTCAGTAGCAAAAATTACCAGATGGAAGCATTTCAGTTGTTGGATAGATGAGACATTGAATACAAAGAGGCAAGGCGCTTGAGTTTGGTGGCTAGTCTGAGGTTGGATGAGAATATTGTCTGAGTAGAGAAAAGGGCTAGACAGTCAGATAAGGGCAGGAAGTAGCTCCCATTATTATGGAAAAAAATATGTGCCTAAAATTAACTATTTACCTCCATCCATTTTTTCCAGGGCCCATATATATATATATGTTTATCACAGAGCCTGTGTAACCTCTAAGTCCCTGTTGGTCTTAGCTTATAGCTCATGGTCACATCTGAGGACCATTGCAGGCTGTACTCATTCCAGGATCAATCTTTTTCAAGTGGAAGGGCAGGATACCCTCAGCCTCCCTTCAGAGTCTGGGGCTATCTCTACCATCATTGCTTTATGAGCCAAGGTCCTGGAAGGCCCCCAAGAGGCTGTTCCTTATGGAAGTGACCAGCAGTAGTGGAGATAGGGACCTCTTAGTGTTCAAGGCCCAGTATATGTGTATAGGAATCCAAGGATTCCCTAAGTAGGGCCCCTGATGATCAGATGGTACGATATTGACCAAACAGGCCATTATTAAGTGGGCCAGTCTCTTGCCCTTAACCAACTTTGTAGTCCTTTCTTTATCTGATGATCTTACATTTTCTCTCAGTTGTTCAGGCATTGAGTATCATTTGTTGAGTTTAACCAGAGTTAGGTTTTGGGGATGTGTCTTCTTTGGACTTTTCTGCTAGGCTGCCTTGTTAATTTGGTCTCAATCCAATTAATTAAAGTTTAAAAAAATATTTTATTCAATTTTATTGAGAGTTATAATGAAAGAAATCACAGTACTGAAGCATCCTTTCTGGTTGCATCTATGTCACCTGTCCCTGCAAAATGTTTATGGGTGCATGTATTCATCATTGCTGCCTGAGACTGCAGTATCATTGGTTCAGACTGCAAACCAAGTACAAAAGCTCAGGGGAAAAGACTGGGAAGAAGGATTTTGAAATTCTCAATACATACCATATATATAAAGAATTAACTGTAAATCTCAAAATATTCTAAAAGGTAGACTATGTGAAGTACATTCTCTCAGTGTTGATAGAAATGACAGATCTGGAAAGTTAACATGTAAAATTAGAATAATTTTAACGGGACTAGGTGGTGATGCACCAGGTTGAGCACACGTGTTACAATGCACAAGGGCCCAGGGTCAAGCCCCTGGTCACTACCTGAGGGGGAAAGCTTCATGAGTGGTGAAGCAGCGCTGCAGGTGTCTTCTCTGTCTCCTTCCTTCTCAATTTCTCTGTCTCTATCCAATAGTAATAAATACATAATTTAGAATAATTTTAAAAGCACTGAAAAATCTCAGACCAGTTATGTATAGTGAATGTGTTTTTTAGAGCATTTAAACACATTTATGGTTTTTCTCATTTGCTTGAAAATTTAAGAAGGGTTTTGATATTTGCAGTAAATATTCGAGTTATTAGGATCACTTTGCTAAAAACTAGGTTTTTTTATCTCAGTGTCTAATTAATTAGTTAGTTAATTTTTTAGTCAAGCTTCCTTGTTTGTTTAGCAGCTAGAACACAGACTTGCATATTTAAGGCCCTGGGTTCAACCTTCAGCTCTGTAATTCTGCAGTGATGCTTTGGTCTCTCCAAACTAAATTCAAAACCAAAGTAAAACATCTAAAAGTTTTACAGTTATAGAAAGTTCAGGTAATTGGAAAAAAGATTGTAACTTCATTGTATGTTTTTCTTAAGAGGTATAATCTGTAGAAGTGGCCATTTATAGATCTTTCTTTGGTGAAATTTTCAGGAAATGTTAAAACCTGCCAGGGGCCAGCCCCAGCAGGTCTCAGGGATCCCAAAGGAGGGGTGTTGGCCAAGAATGAGAGATGAGTGAGTTGATGCTGAATCAAGCTCAGGCAGACATCTCTGTCATGCTCAAGCAGAACTTTATTTTTATAGTCTCATAAGGCATAGATCATTAATACAGAAATCACCAAGGTATAGATTATTAAAACAAAAATCACCAAGTAAGCACAGCACAGGTAGGGAACACCTGCTTTGTGGAATATTCGCATTCCAGGGGCACTTTTCTCCCTAGAGATCACATCACAGTTTCTAGGTCTTTTGTTATTTCCTGTACCTGTGTGCTAGTCAGATGTCCTTTTGATTAAGATTAATATTCTCCCTATTATGTATGTTTATGCCATCCTCTTGCCCCTAGGCATCGGAAGCTGTGGTTCATAGAAAATTCAAGCTTGTTATGTTTCTAGGGGCCTTAAACAAATTGAACAGCCCATTTTTCATATATTCTGTTCCATTGTTTGATCAAGGAGTTTTGTTTTGTTCCTTACTGAGAAGGCAGCAAGGTGATACTTAATTTTACCCCATAAAATTAAGCTTGCTTTTTTGTATGCTTATTATGTGACCTAGATTCTCATGTAGTATTCCTGTATAAGGAAGTGAGAGCATGGTGGGTGGTAGATTAAAAGGCCCATTGTATGTATCTAGGCAGGTACCTTAACTTTCCATTTATTAATTAGGCTATGTAAGGTGTCCCCTCCACTGTGGGAACCACCAATCTTTCTCTATGTTTTAGGGGGACTACTAAAGGAAGTGGTGTAGATAAATGGGGAAACAATTCTTCCTCTTGGAGTCTCCTGAAAAATTCTGCATTACTGATATTCCTTGTTCCATTATGATCGATCTTACAGGGTGCAATGCAGGTTTTGTCATTACTTTTGTTATTGATCAGGCTCTGAGCCTGGCCATAGGTAAATATTATTAAGACCACACAGAGCTTAATCCCAAGACCTATACATGGCAAAAGGCAAGATGGTTTCAGTTTGGCCTGGAGAGTCCAGCAAGCTGAACTTCCTGCAAAGCTGGTAGTGTGTCAAGCAGGTCGCATGACAGTGCCTGTGCCATCTCCCCCTTTTTTATTTTGTAAATGAAACTTTCATGTTTCATTGAAATGGCTTTGATGCTGTGCCTTAGCACTCACTGAGCTCTTATGGTTGTTTTTGCTTTAATTTTAACTATGATTAATTATCCCTAAGCAAGCTTCCTGGAGTAGCTATTGTTTCTAAAAGGTGAGTTTTTATGAAGCAAATTAACAGTCTACCCCTATTCTATAAGCTTCTCAAGGCTGTGGGAAGAACCCACTGCTCTCTATATTTCCCTCTAACCCTTTCTGCTAGGGGTGTAGGTACCTGGATGATAAAGGGGCGGGGGGAGCTAGGAATTGCCTTACAGACAGCTTATCTGATAATTGGCCCATTGCTGTTTTGGACCTCTTTAGTCTGGGGGTCTTTAAGGGGTTGTTTTTTGTTAAACAGCATTCTCCTTAGGAACTTGCTATTTTCTCAGTTGTCATTTGGAAATTAACCAGTAAATCTTATAAAATAGCCAATAATACCCAATATTAATATCATGATTAGTGGAACAAAAAGGCAGAGTGGTTTCAGTTCAATCCAGGGCCACTCACCTTGCAGAGGCCCCCCACCATGCTTGGATCTTGTCAGATGGCTGGTGTGACTTGGCCTTCCCTAAAAACTGGTCCTTAAAGTCTTTAAAACCATTCTTCCCTCAGAGTTAACATTGAAAATCTTTTATCTGATACTTGCTCTCATTCACTGATTTCTCTCTTTTTATTCTGTCAACTTCCAGCTATACTAATTTAATACAATTTAGAAAAAGCTACTTTTTATGGTGGGGGAAATGTTATGTGATGATTTGTATTTTTATTTAGCAATATGGTAAAAACTCGTTCTTTACAGTTAAAAAAGCAAACTTTCAAATAATAACACACACACATATATATGTATGTATATATATATACATACATATATATACATATATATATATATATTTAAGCTAGAACACTGCTCAGCTATGGTTATGGTGGTGTAGAGGATTAATTCTGGGCAAATAAAAATTATTCTGGGCAAATAAAAATTATAAAAATACATTTATTGGGAGTCAGGCGGTAGCGCAGTGCGTTAAGCACACGTGGCGCAAAACGCAAGGACCGGCTTAAGGATCCCAGTTCGAGCCCCAGCTCCCCACGTGCAGGGGAGTCACTTTACAGGTGGTGAAGCAGGTCTATAGGTGTCTATCTTTCTCTCCCCTTCTCTGTCTGAACTACTCTGCAAGGACTACTGAGCATCATTCTGGTACATGTGAAACTAGGGATCAAGATTTCGGACCTTATGCTTTCAAGCCCAGTATTTCATTCCCGACCCCACCTAGCAAGCCACTTAATTTATTAATTAACATGAAACTGAGAGAACAGAGCATTGCTCCGGCAATCCATGCATTGAACTCAAGTCCTCATGCTTAAGACTCCAACACTGTTAGCAATCTCCCAGTCTGCTTCAGAACTGATTTTTAAAGGGTTGAGTTTATTCCATAGGTGGTAGACCATTATATTCACATGACAGAAGCCACAGTGCCACTCCAGTAGGTGTGTGTGGCACTGGGAATTGAATCAGGAGCCTCCTGCATGTAAGTCCTGAACTCCACCAATGGAGCTATTTCCCTGACTGCTTATATCAGAACTTGCTTTCTTTTACTGCATTTACACTGGAAGTTCTTACTTATTTATGAATTAATTTATATGGACCCCAGTTAGGCTTGAAATATGTGTATATGTTCTTTTTTTTTTCCAGGAGAAGGGAGCCAGCATCCTTTTGGAGCCATGAATATGGTGTGGACTCCATCTGTTGCTCAGATTGGAATTTCAGTGGAATTACTGGATAGCGTGGCTCAGCAAACTCCTGTAGGCAATGCTGCTGTGTCCTCAGTTGACTCCTTCACTCGGGTAATGTCATCTTATTTCCTTACTCCTTTAAAAAACAATATATACTTTAAAAATAAGCCTGGTGGGGAGTCGGGTAGTGAGTTAAGCACATGTGGCACAAAGTGCAAAGACTTGCATAAAGATACTGGTTCGAGCCCCTGGCTTCCCACCTGCAGGGGAGTCACTTCACAGGCAGTGAACCAGGTCTGCAGGTGTCTTTCTCTCCCCTTCTCTGTCTTCCCATCCTCTCTCCATTTCTCTCTGTCCTATGTAACAATAATAATAACTACATCAACAATGAAAAATAACAACAACAAAAGGGAAAATAAATAAATATAAAAAATTTATATAGTAAAAAATAGCCTGGTACTGGAAAGTTAAAAAAATGAAGGTGGATATATGACATTAATTACTGACTTTATGAATGCTTTTAGTTTATTTGTATATGCTTAAGTATCTTAGTATTTGTAAATGTTTTGATGAGTTTTTTTTAACATTTATTTGTATGTGTGCTAGAACAAGAGAACTCTGTTTATAGTGATTTCTATGATATTTAGGCTTAACTATTATACTTTACATATATGTTCTAAATTTTAAAAATTATTTTATTTATTTTATTTTTGAGAGAGTTGCAGAGAGAGAAAGACACAGAGAAACACCAGAGCAAGACACAGCTCTGGCTTATTGTGATGCGGGGGATTGAACCTGGGACTTTGGAGCCTCTTTGCATAACCATTATCCTACTTACTTTTTTTTTCTCTACATTTTACTTACTGATGAGAGCATATGGATGAGAGAGAGAGAGAAAACAAGAAAATCTTTGGTGTATATAGTGCCAGTGCTCAATCTCAGACCCTCTGTGCACACAGGTCTGATGCTATCACGTTCATCCTCACTACTTCCATTTTTTTTAAGATAAAATATTGGGCTATAAGTAGCTTAGCAATCTACAAAACAGACTTTCATGTAAAAGGCCCCAGAAGTCCAGAGCTGAGCAGTTCTCTGTTTTTTGTTTTTTTTTTAAACCAGAGCACTACTCAGTTCTGGCTTATGGTGGTGTGGGGGATTGAACCTGGGACTTTGGAGCCTCAGGCATGAGAGTCTCTTTGCATAACCATTATGCTATTTACCCTCTGCCCTGCTTTCTTTTTTAAATATAATTTATTTAATTGTTTTCCCTTTTGTTGCCCTTGCTTTTTATTGTTGTAGTACTTATTATTGTTGTTATTGATGTCATCATTATTAGACAGGACAGAGAGAAATGGAGAGAGGAGGGGGAGACAGAGAGGGGGAGAGAAAGGTAGACACCTGCAGACCTGCTTCATTCACTGCCTGTGAAATGACTCCCCTGCAGGGTGGGGAGCCGGGGGCTCGAACTGGGATCCTTATGCTGGGTCTTGCACTTTGCGCCATGTGTGTTTAACCACTGCGCTACCAACCGACTCCAAGCAGTTCTCTTCTTAAAAAGAGAAAAGCAAAATTATACATATGGTCCACTGCCCTTCCGTTTCCCTCCTTATATCTGCTCTGTGTCTTTTTTTTATGATAAGACATTTATTTATTTATTTATTTATTGTGCCTTCAGGGTTATCACTGGGACATGGTTCCTGCACTACAAATCCACTGCTCTTGGAGGTCATTTTTCCCATTTATGTTGCCCTTGTTGTTATTATTGTTGGATAAGATAGAGACATCGAGAAGGGAGGGGAAGACAGAGAGGGAGAGAAAGGTAGATACCTGCAGACCTACTTCACCACTTGTGAAGCGACACCCAAAACGCCACCACCACCACCACCACCACCCTCCCGCCTTGCAAGTGGGTACCCTGGAACTCGAACCGGGATCCTTATGTAGTCCTTGTGCTTTGCCCCATGTGCGATTAACCTCCTGTGCTACCACCCTACTCCCTTGATAAGACCTTTTTATCTGTGTTCCAGTGGATAGTGGCATTACTTCTAGATCTGGAATCTGTACCATAAATCAGTACATTTATCTATGTGTGTGAGTTTCTTTGTATTTGAAATGCCTGGAAGCATTTGGCCTGTGAATACTGACATCCTAGTGCCTGCTGGTATGTCGATTACATGGAGCAGTCTGCAGCCTAGAGGAGGGCTCACACCAAGCTGGCACCTTGATCTTGAACTTGCAGACTCCAGAATTGTGAGAAATCTTGTGTTACCATCTACCCAGTCTGAGGTCATTTGTGATAGCAGTTGAATGGGAAAAGATACACTGACACTTATTTTTTTATTAATAAATGTCATATATATATATATATATATATATATATATATATATATCCAGGAAAGCTAAATTCTGGTAATATGCCAAGTTATCTTCTGTTAAGTTCAGTTATTAATAGGGAGCTCAGCTAGCGTTTAGGCAGTTTAGATTTGGAGAATACTGAAGAAACTAAATTTCTCCTGTTATCTCTTCTGAAAGGTGAAGGAAACCCAAAGAGCTCATGCAGAAAGGCATCTTAGCAGTTTTATTGTGACTGGATTTGGGGAAGGCAAATTCAATGAGCTGTCATAGAAGACAAGGTATGAATGAATACGAGTAAACAGTATGTGTAAGGCAAGAAATAGTCTCCATTTTCTGGATCCAATACATTAGAAAACATAATACAGTTTGCAGCTAGTGTCCCAGTACCCCCCAGAGTACTTTTTTACAAATCTGTCTTTAAAAATATAAATTTATCTTTATTTTACTTGTTAAAAGAGAGAACCAGAGCCTCACTCCAGCATGTACACTACCATGTACTGACTGAACTTGGAGCCTCATGCTTGAGTCCAACAATTTCGCCACTGTGTCAGCTCCTGGATCACCTTTTATTTTTATTTATTTTTTTACCAGAGCTTTATTTAGCACTGGTTTAAAGTGGTGCCAGAGATTCATTGGGACCCCAGAGCCTCAGACATAAGAGTCTTTTGCAATGAGGATCCTGGTTAGGGCACCTAGATTCCCACCTGCAGGGGAGTCGCTTCACAGCCGGTGAAGCAGGTCTGCAGGTGTCTGTCTTTCTCTCCCCCTCTCTGTCTTCCCCTCCTCTCTCCATTTCCCTCTGTCCTATCCAACAACAACAACAACAATAATAACTACAACAATAAAACAAAGAGGGCAACAAAAGGGAATAAATAAATATTAAAAAAGAAAAAAAAAGTCTTTTGCATAACCACTATGCAATCTCCTAACCCAAATTTCCCTTTCCAGTGTTTTTTATGCAACCAAAAACACACAGTACAGTCTTTTGTGAGTCCCTTCCTTCATTTAGCATGTTTCCCGATTTACTCATTTTTAACATGTATAATACATATTTTTTGCTAAAAAATATTTTTTCCATTTCATGATTATGCCACATTTCCCTCAGTGGAACTGGGGCCTCATTCATATGTAATTTCATTGTTCTTAGATTGATTTTTCATTCAGCTAGAAAGGTGGAGAGACAGACGGTTCCAGAGCTACCACTGTTTCCATGTCACCTTGTACTTGGTGCCAGTGCTTGAGTCCCACCCACACAATTAGACAAGGCATGTCCCCTAGATCATGAGCTGTCTCTCTAGATGGATAGACCGCATTTTAGCCATACTTTTGGGTTGATTGCATCTTTGGCTGTTATGAGTAATGTTGCTGTGTATATTCATGTACAAGGTTTATTTTATTTTTTTGTTTTTGTTTTGTCCTCTCTGGGGCCTCACTTTTCTGTAAAGAAAGGGACAGATACCACAGCAACAAAACGTTCCTCAGTGTGATAGTGCCCCCATGTGGTGTAGCAGTAGCTCAAACCTGGGTGGTGCACCTGGCAAAGCAGACACCCTCCCAGGTAAAGTATCGCACTGTCCCCTGTATACATGTTTTTTTTAATGGACATGTGCTGTCATTTCTCTTGCATATATTTTCAAGAATAGAATTATAGGTTCTCTATGCCTAACTTTAAAAATATTTTTGTTAGTGATTTGATATTGATTTACAAAATTATAAGATAACAGGAGTATAATTCCATGCTTTTCCCACTGCCAGTGTTTTCTATCCCCATGCCCTCCATAGGATACTGCATTTGTTCTCCCAAGATCACAAATATAGGTTGACTATTATTTGTACAACTGTCAGTCTCTGTCTATATATACATTTCCCCATTTTCCCTATGATCTTGCTTCCTCTTCCTTTCTAAGTCACACTTAATACTTGTGTGTCCCCCCCCCCTTTTTTTTGTCTTTTTCTCTTTCTTTTCCTTCTCTCTCTGGTTCCTGATGAAATTGGAGTTCAGAGCCCTGTAGTCACCTTTCTCTGACATTTACCCCTCTGGGAGTATGGACCAAAATTCTTTATGGGGTACAGAAAATGGAAGTTCTGGCTTCTGTAATTGCTTCTCCACTGGACATGGACATTGGTATCTTGTGTTGGGTTTTTTGGTTTATTTATTAAAAAGAGAGAAAGAACAGCATTACTCTCCCATACTTGATGCCAGGTCACAAAACCATTGCACCACAAATGCAAAGTCCTATACTCTACCTGCACAGCTACCTTTCATCACAGATTTTGTTGTAAGAGTTATAGGAATAAATTCTATATGGAGGCCAGGTAGTGACATGCCAGGTAGGGCACAAAGACCTGAGTTCAAGCTCCCAGCCTTGACTAGCTCAGAGGAGTGCTGCAGGTATCTCTCTTTTTCCTTCCCACTCTATTCCCCCATCCCCCCCCCCTCTCTCTCTCTCACACACACACACACACACACACACACAGGTTTTCATAGCTCTTGGCCCAGTAAAATAGAATAGTTTACATACATATGGCCCACAAGGAAATGGACTGGGAACACTGGTGCAGAGAGCATCTTGATCTCTCTTGACACTAGTGCCACTTTATCACTAGTGTCCCTCACCTCCCAGAGCAGAGGCTTTCCCTAGAAATTGCTTCACTCCAGCCCCCTCCATCAGTACTATTGCTAGGGGTGAAGACACAGTTTTTACATAGTTTTCTTCCATCAGCCAACAAGATATTTCATTAATGTGCATGTACAGAGTGAGTAGGCTTAGGACACTAAGGAGAGTGAGATGAGCTTTTTCATGCAAAACCAAAGAGGAAGAGAGAGACTTGGGAGTCAAGAGTTCTCCTCAGGGAGGCACACAGGAAGCTGGGTTTCACCAGGAGCACAGGCACTCAAGGCAGGGGTAAGAACTCTGGGGAAACTCAGTGGAGAGCCATGCTGGCAACAGAAACTCTTCTTCCTTCAGTGAAGTCAACACTCTTCCTGGGATCTGGTGCCTCCCAAAGAATGACCCACACCCTCTAGCTGACTGATACAAATATGGGATATAAAGTATGTGAAGACTGTGTTAAGAAGATAATAAAGCACAGACGGGGTGGGTGGTAGGATAGGTAACATATGGTTATGCAAAGAGATTCTGATGCCTGAGACTCCAAAGTCTCAGGTTCAGTCCCTTGCACCAGCATAAACTAGAGCTGATCAGTGCTCTGGTAACAAAGAAAAAAAATGACAGTGTGATAATAAAATAAAAATTTAAGTCTTCCATCTCTACTTCTCATCAGCAAGGCAGTCACTTTGCAACTAAGTGGGTTACTGTCAGCGAGAGACACATAATAGGGATATAGTATTGTTTCCCAGGACTGCTAATACAGTTTATACAAAAGTGCTTGTAACTATACAGTATAGCACATGTTATGTGTTATTACAATTATAACGAGTACCTATGATGTCATTGCAGTTGTCCTGATGATAAAAATGATCTTTTATGCTTCTTTTTACTGGGTAGTTAGATGTATAGATGAATTGATAGAAAGATTAGACATACAGAAAGTCATATTCATAGTTAGGGAGACAACATAGTGGCTTTGCAAAAGATTTTCATGCTTGATGATCTGAAGTCCCAGGTTTAGTCCTGAGCACCACCATAAGCCAGAGCTGAGCAGCACTCTAATCTTTCTGTATCTCTATTTTTCTCTCCCATTAAAATAAAATAAAATATTAAAAAAGAGGTCCTATTTATGAACATTCCCTGTTACATAACAAATTACAAAAACTTTTCTTCATCATCTTTGTTCAGGTGAAAGCAAAACTATCAGCCATGCAAGTTAGACTGTGACTGTGGTATGCAGTATATCAGCAATTTCAGAATATGGTACAAAACTTTTTAAAAATTTTTTATGAAAGGGATAGGGGAGAGAGAAAGAACCAGACATCACTGGTACATGTGCTACCGGGGATCGAACTCAAAACCTAACGCTTGAGAGTCCAACACTTTACCTAGTCGGCTAAATCCCATACCACTGGTACAGAACATTTTAACAAGTATCAAGTTATGACTAATTACAAGATAAATTATTAGTTAGAACTATAATTTACAGAGGATGTGCTGTGTTGCATCTGGTTGTGCACATGTTACAATGTGTAAGGACCTGGATTCAAGTCCATGGTCCCTACCTGCAGGGGGAAAGGTTTACAAGTGCTGAAGCTGTGTTGCAGGTTTTTCTCTCTCCCTCTCTATTTCCTTCTTCCATGTCCACTTCTGTTAGTCTCTATTCAATAATAAAAATATTTTACAAAATGAATTAGAGGGTGGGAGTAAATAGCAAAATGGTTATGCAAAGAGACTCTCATGCCTGATGCTCCAGAGTCCCAGGTTCAGTCCCGCACACCACCATAATCCAGAACTGAGTACTGCTCTGGTAAAAAAAAAAAAAAAAAAAGAATTGTAATTTACAGATATAGAAATTGAGAGATGGAGAGATAGCATAATAGTTATGCAGAGACTCTCTTCCATGAGGTTTTAAAATTCCAGTTTCAGTTCCCCATACACAAGCCAGAACTGTGTTAAATAAAATTAAAAAAAAAAAAAACTTGAAAGGCAGACATGACAAATGAGCAGCAGAGAAAGGAAGAAAAAATTTACTCTTCTTAGATTTTAAGTTGAGTTAGAATCTGTGACTCCTCCAGACGCAACCTATGTAATAGGATAACATCTGTGCAAATCATATATCTAAATGCAGGTTTATATTCAAAATGATAACTTAAAGGAACTCATGGAACTCAAAGCGTCTGACACCAAATAACTCAAGTTTGTAAATAGGCAAAACCACTGACCAGATATTCCTCCAAAGAAGATCTACAACAGGATTGTGGGAAAAGTTGAGTACTCACCAGAGAAATGCAAGCCAAAACCTCAGTAACTGCTAGAGTAGATATTATTCAAACAGAAATGAGTGCTGAGAGGAGAAGAAATTGGAGGACCTGGGTGTACTGTTGATGGGTAGGTAAAGTGGAGCAGTCCCTGTGGAAAACAGACCAGATGTTGCTCACAAAAGGAAAAGTAGAACTACTTCCAAATAAACTCATGTCTAGGCCCTTGAAGATGTCCTTGTACACCCTTGTCCACTGCATAGTTAGCATGAACTTGTCTTGAAAATGATAAAATATAAGTAACCCCATGCTAACAGAGCTGCCAAGTCCCAGACCCCTAGACTGGAACCCAGAGGCCAGATCACAAAACCCTTCACTGGTGTGTCTAGTGCAGACTGTCTTTGGACTGGTGCTCCACTGTTCCAGTTAATGCAAGCCGGTGGTTTCTACCTAGTGCACATTCTCTAATAGAAATGCAAATGATGACAGCCCTGTAGATGCAAATTCATTTTTTCTTCTTTATTGGGGGGAATCAATGCTCTACAGTCAAAAGCAAACACAACAGTTTGTACATGCATAACACCTCCCACTCCTCCACACAACACTACATCCCCCAGTAGGCCCTCTATCATCCTGTCCCAAGACCTGAACTCCCTCTCCCACTCATTAACTCCAGAGTCTTACTTTGCTGCATTATACCACCTGCAGTTGGGGTTCAACTTAGTGCTTTCTCTTCTGATCTTGTTTTTCAACTTCTGCCTGTGAATGAGGTCATCTCATATACATCCTTCTGTTTCTGACTTATTTCACTTAACATGATTTCTTTAAGCTCCATCCAAGATGGGCTGAAAATGATTACGTCACCATTTTTACTCTCCTTATTTACCTTCTTCATTTCTTTATTGATTTTCTGCCTGGATAATCTTTCAAGTGAATAGAGTGGTATGTTTAAGTTCCCTATTATGACTGTGTTACTTGCTGTTAATATATTGCTGTAGCTCTTGCAGTAGATATTTGATATATTTAAATAGCCTCTCCTTGGTTGCATAAATGTTGATCATCATTAAGTCCTCTTGATTGATCCTCTGAGCACTAAGTAATGTCCATCCCTATCTTTTAAAATTTTATTTATTTTAAGGTCTATTGTGTCAGATATACACATAGCTGTTCCTGTCCTTTTTTGTGTGGTCCATTGGCTCATACGATAGTTTTCCATCCTTTCACTTTGAGTCTGTGTTTGTCTTGCTGAGATAGGTGGGATTCCTACAGACAACATAGGACTTTTTTTTTTCTTTCTGATCCATGTTTCTACTTTGCCCCTTTTAATACGTGAATTCATGCCATTGACATTTATTTATTTATTTACTATTGGATAGAGACAGAAATGGAGTGGGAAGGGGAAGATAGAGAGGGAGAGGGACACCTGAAGCCCTGCTTTACCACTTGTGAATCTTCCCCCTGCAGGTGGGGACCAGGCGCTTGAACCCAGGTTCTTGTGCACTGTAACGTGAGTGCTTAAATAGGTGTGGCACTGCCTGGTTCCCTCATTGATGTTTATTGTTATCATAGATTGAAGATATTTTATCATCATTATTGTAGATATTTAGAGTGTTCTGTTATATGGCATATTTAAGGTGATCTGACTGTTTATACAACTTTCAGAATTTCTTTCAGAGCAGGTTTGGTGATAGTTGATTCTTTCAACTGCTGCTTGTCTTAGAAGGTTGTTATGCCTCCATCTATTCTGAATGAGAGTCTAACAGTAATCTTGGATGAAAGCCTTTCTGATTGAGCACTAGATAGATATCTTGCCATTCTCTTCTGGCCTTTAGTGTTTGTGTGGAGAAATTTGCTGCCGATCTTATGGGTTTTCCTCTGTAAGTGACTCTTTGTTTTTCTCCTGCAGCCTTTGGGATCCTTTCTTGTTGAGTTATGTTGGTTTCCTGTAGATATCATATTGTTGGGTTGTGTTTTTGGAACCATCTTCCTTCTCTGTGCCTTTTAATAGGTGAATTCTGACCATTGACATCTATTGATATCATAGATTGAATATATTTTAGCATCATTATAGATTTTTAGTGTGTTCTGATATATGACATAATTATGGTGTTCTGACTGTTTATAGGAGACCTTTCAGAACTTCTTTCAGGGAAGGCTTGGTGATAGTTGATTCTTTCAACTGTTGCTTGTCTGAGAAGGTTTTGATGCCTCCATCTAGTCTGAATGACAGTCTAGCAGGATACAGTAGTCTTGGCTGAAAGCCTTTCTCATTGAGCACTAGATAGATATCCTGCTGTTCTCTTCTGGCCTGTAGTGTTTGTGTGGAGATGTCTGCTGCTAATCTTATGGGTTTTCCTCTGTAGGTGACTCTTTGTTTTTCTCTTGCTGCCTTCAGGATCCTTTCATTATCCTTATCCCTTTCCATTCTAAATATGAAGTGTCGAGGTGTCTTTAAGTCTGGGTTAATTCTGTTTGGGAACCTCTGGGCTTCTTGAACCTTTATGTTTTTGATGTTATTTAGACTAGAGAAGTTCTCTCTCTCTTTTTTTTTTCCTCCAGGGTTATTGCTGGGACTTGGTCCTTGCACTACAAATCCATTGCTCCTGGATGTTTTTATTCCCCCTTTTTTCCCCTTGTGTAAGGATCCCGGTTTGAGCTGCCAGCTCCCCACCTGCAGGGTATTCACTTCACAGGCAGTGAAGCAGGTCTGCAGGTGTCTTTCTCTCCCCCTCTGTCTTTCCCTCTTCTCTCCATTTCTCTCTGTCTTTTCTAACAACAATGACATCAATAACAACAATAATAACAATTTTAAAAAAAGGCAACAAAGGGAATACATATTTAAAACATTTTTTAAAAGCTTTAAATCAAAACCATAAACATACGGGGCATCATTTATTTTTTTAAGTTGTTTTTTAATATGTATTCCCTTTTGTTGCCCTTGTTTTTTTCATTGTTATGGTTATTAATATCATCTTTGTTAGGATAGAACAGAATGAAATGGAGAGATGAGGGGAAGACAGAGGGAGAGAGAAACATAGACACCTGTAGACCTGCTTCACGGCTTATGAAGCGACTCCCCTGAAGGTGGGGGGCTGAGGGCTTGAACCGGGCTCCTTACATAGGTCCTTGTGCTTTGTGCTGCATGTGCTTAATCTGCTGCGCTACCTCCATACTCCCACAGGGCATCTTTCGAACAAAATCCCCTGCAGTCCTTCCATATAGGTGCCAACATTTACAAGCTTTTTCTTTCTTTTTTTTATTTTCCCTTTTGTTGCACTTGTTTTATTGTTGTTGTAGTTATTATTGTTGTTGTTATTAATGTCGTCATTAGGACAGAGAGAAATAGAGAGAGGAACAGAAGACAGAGAGGGAGAGAGAAAGATATAGACACCTACAGACCTGCTTCATTGCTTGTGAAGCGACTCCCCTGCAGATGGGGAGCCAGGGTCTCGAACCGGGATCCTTACTCCTACCCTTGCGCTTTGCACCACTTGCACTTAATTACTGCGGCGCTATCACCGAAATCCCGTTTTTTTCTTTTTTAATGGTCATTACTGTTCACAGTAGACAATAAGAAGAGATTAAGAAAAAGCCATTAAGAAAAAAGCCATTAAGAAAATTAATAAAGAAAAAAAGGGAAAAGAATAGAGAGATGTGTTGCTCTATAGATGTCAAGGATGGGGACCAGGCAGTGGTGCATTTGGCAGAGTACAATAGTTAAAATACACAAGGACCCATTTCAAGCCCTTGGTCCACACACACACATATCTGTCTGCAGGGGGAAAGCTTCAGAAAAGGTGAAGCATTGTTGCAAGTGGCTCTTTCTCTCTTCATCTCTGTCTTCTCTCTCAATTTCTTTCTGCCCCTACTCAATAAATAAATAATAAAAAAAATTAAAAGATGTCAAGAACATGTTCTATAAACAAAGACAACTAGCCAGATTTGCGAATTGTGGGTTCTGTCACAGTCACCTACATTGGTAACATTCACATCATGATGTATTGGTGGAGACTCAACCCTATGGGGCATGTGGATGATTTATAAAAGGAAAAGATAATAACAGTAAAAAGAATCTCCAGACTGCTTCCCACAGGAGTTGTACCAATTTTCATTCCCCCCAGCTGTATAGAAGGCTTTCCCTCTCCCCATCCCCTTGCCAGCAGTTGGTGTTTCTGTCCTTTCTGATGTCTAACATTCTCACAGCTGGCATCTCTTTGTTGTTCTTGCTTGCATTTCTCTGATAATCAGTGACTGGACATTTATTCATGTGTCTATTGTCCCTGGAGATCTCTACCTATCACAAGGATATAATAAATGGTACTCAGATGTCAATAACTGTCCTATAAACCATTATTTCTCCCAGGAAAATTGCTTGGGGCGGGGGATGGTCTGCAGAGCTGGCTCAGAGGCAGAGCACATGCATGAGCCCCTGAGTTTGATTCCTCCGCATCTTATTTCTGAAAAATACATCAGAAACTTCTGCCTTCAAACAGTGAAATGTCTCATCTCAATGCTGGAGGCATGCAGCCTGGGATGAAGGTATTGGCAGGGTCATGTGCTTTCTAAAAAATATGCCAGGGGTTGGGGAGGGTGGAGTCCTGTCTTGCCTCTGTAGCTTCTGAACTTCACAAGCTAAGCCTATTCCCTCCTTAGTTTGTGGATTCTGCTGCATTCACCCAGTCTCCCACCACCACCACATGCCAGTCTCTCCCTGTGTGTCCCTCTCTTCCCCTCTTCTCTGGAGACAAACAACAGACTAGATGACAGGTCCTCTTACCTTGAATGTGTCAGGAAAAAAAACCCAGTTTCCAAGTAATTTCACTGGGATTAGGGTTTCCAAATGCCTATTAGCTGGATCCAGTCTCCCAGGGAGTTAGCAGGAAATACCTGGCTATGGTATCACTCTCTAGCAAAAGTAACCCTCCTCCACCCTCATTTATGGACTGCTAGGTCATGCCCCTGGTCCCATGTCATCCTCATTTGGAGGTGACTCTGATCATATGTCCAGAGGCTCTATTCACTGAAAAAACGAAAAACAAAAAAGTAAGATGTAGACCTGTACACTTGTGTGTATGTGAGTGTCCTGGATCCAACAAGCTCACAAGTGCCCTGTGGAGGGTGATGGTAGGGTAGGCTCTGGGGTGGCACCGGTGAGAAGACAGGTATTTTCTGGTCCCACAGAATAGACAGTCTAGTGGGAGGAGGTTTGCACTCAAGATGTGGCTTCCTAAATAACAACCTCTAGCCAGACCTGAGGACAGAGCCTGGTTATGTGCATGCCTGGGCTCTGGAGTCCTCTGGTGACTGTGGCTGTGTCTCTCCTAGTGGGCTTTTCATCACCATTCATGACAAGGGCCACATTGCCACCATACTCAACTCATGGCCTGAGGATGACATTAAGGTAGGGATCTTCTCTTCTGTGCTGTTGCTCTGTGCTGGACTGGGTCCTCTCAGCCTGGACCAGAAAGAAAGCCACCACAGCACCAAAGGGAAGAGTCAGCACACCTGTCAGGCCTGACTCACCCACCTGTCAGCTACGCACAGGAAGGCCTGACAGAGGGAGAGTGAGTCAGAACAAGGCCTCCAGGTGTCGCGGGGGCTGAGGATTTGAACCCAGATCCTGGTGCAGGGTAGCCTTGGTTTCTCTGAAGGATGATGGCAGATGGGTTTCCTCCACTGAGCCTGCAGCAACCACCAACCCTTAAAGGGGAGTCGAGGGGACAGGGGCCCACATTGGCTCAGGCAGGTTGGCATCCAGAGGAGGACCACTGCAGGAGAACTCCCCATGTCTTGCTTGCTGTGGTGGTGACAGATGGGGAACACATCCTTGGCCTGGGGGACCTGGGCTGCTATGGCATGGGCATCCGAGTGGGCAAGCTGGTGCTTTACACGGCATGCAGGGTCATCATCCCATGCCAGTGCCTGCCTATGATGCTGAATGTAGACCACCTGCTGCCAGCGTGCCACTAGGGCTCCAGTGCCTCATGGCTGAGGCTTCGCTGTGACCTGGGAGAGAGTGCTGGGGCTTTGCTAAGCCACTGCACCCTGGTCTAGACCTTGGAGACTATGGCCGCATCCAGGGAGATGAGTACTACATGACTGCATGTATCTGTGACTGTACAAGGACGCAGGGTCGAGCCTCTGTGTTGTTTTCGACGGGTTATGTTGTTTTCGCCGGCCTGGCTTCACGGGCGGGTAACAGACGAACAGGGACTCATAGTTGAGCTGTAGGCAGTATCTCTTTATTCATGGAGGACACAGCACAATCTAAGATGAGCTAAGTTAAACTCAAATTACAGTACTCTAAAACTCACAATGCTGTCTTTATATATACTTGCCAAGTAAGGTGGAAACAGGGTGTGACATAGAGAGGGTGGAGAGAAAAATGACTGGTGAAAATCAGGGTGTGATAAAGAAGGGATCAGGGTGTGACAAGGAGGGGGGTGGAGCAAAAACATATCATGAAACAGTGGGGATTGAACCAATGCCCTGGAGGGAGGTGCTTGTTAACATCGGTTATGTAAATAGAATGAAGTGGTTATGTAAATAGAATAGTGTTAAGCAGGGGGGATTTAAACCAAATGAAACAGAAGGGGTCTCATGCATACCAACACCTCTGGACACCACATGGGAGCACCTACAAGAGGGAAGCTTCCTGAGCAATGGAGCAGTGCCATGGTGTGTCTCCTCTTTCTATCTCTCTCACTCTTAATCTCTCTCTGTCTCTTAACATCTATCATATATATATATATATATATATATATATATATATATATCATGTAGGCATTGAGCCCTATCAAGAACACTGGTGGCAAAAAAAAATGGAATGAAACATGTAAAGGGCATTCTAAATAATGCAGCCAGCTAGTACAAGAGCACCTTTGTGAGCCACAGTTTCAGCCTCTGTCCACAGAGAAAGCTAACAAAGACCTGGGGCAGATACAGTAAATGTTTAAAGCACTAATATATGGGGTCATATGGTGGCATGGCCAGTAGATCATACAGGTGATCATGCTCAAGGACCCATGTTCAAGCCCACAGTCCTCCTGCAACAGGAAGCAGGAAGCTGCATGAGCAGTGAAGCCATATGACAGATTCCTCTCCTCTCTGTCTCGAAAGACCAGATATCCTTGGTATCTACACTTGCAGGGAATGATGAAGTGTGAGCAATGGGTTCCCTTTCTGGTGGCCATGAAGACCTACAGGATGTGGGAGGAGCTTCTAGCAGACACTGACAAGGATGTCCTGGGGGGGAAGTACCCAGGAGGGTCCAGAGTAGAGCCCTCAACTATGGGGACTGGATAGCTGTCCCCAGGGCCAACATGGGCCTGTGACTGCAGGCAGGGGACACTACAGGGACAGGAGTCTCTGGGGAGCAGCTCTGCTCACTACCAACCCAGTGGCTGGGCATGCTGCACCTGCTGCCCCCTGCCTTTCCCTCTTGCCCTGTCAGGGCTGCCACCATGCTGAGACAGAGCAGGCCAAGTAAAGCAGTCCTGGTGTTGGGGTTGGGAGGTGGAGGTGGGGGCCTGGGTCCTTCATCCTTGGGCTGACTCTCTACAGAACTTTAGAGGAAATGCATGGCTCTGATTCAGGGGATTACTGCTGTTCTGTTTGGGACCTGGAACGTCCCAGCGACCACCAAAAAGGGGGTTGTAACAGGAGAGTCCTTGCTGGAGGCCAGCAACTCCCCACCAGGCTGGGTAGAGGGAAGCCCATCAGGTCCTCCCTGGTTTTGCCCTGGTGGTACCTGCCAGGGAATCCATGGGGGGAGGGTGGGGGGTGCACACCAGGTCCCATCACCTTTATGCCTCCCACTGTCCACTTGTGGCTTCCATTAAGTGGCCCAAACTCTGCCTCACTGTGACACAGGGCTGACAGTGAACCCACAGTGACAGCTGGCCAGTCATGATGGCAGGCCTCCAACAAGCCCACCTTTCTATAATAAATAATTCAACTGGAGGCTGGCCCACTAATCAGCCCTCCTGACCCATTTGGTCTGAAGGTTTTGTCAGGTGACCAAGAATCTGGGGGTTAGCAACTTGAGGAGACATTGCAGTGGTTCTACAAAAAGGCTTTTACTCCTGAGGCTCTGAGGTACGGGTACAGTCCCCAGCACAACCAAAACCCAGAACTGAACAGTGCTTTGTTTAAAAAAATAAATGGGTAAATAATGCAATCCCTCTAGAATATACATATATGAAATGCACACACACACACACACACACACACAAACTCATATATATATATATGTATATATATATGTATATATGTATGGGTGGTGATGCACCTGGTTAAGTGTGTGTATTATCATGCACAAGGACCCAAGTTCAAGCCCCCGGTCTGTGCTATATGAAAGAGGAAAGCTTTATAAGTGATGAAGCAGTGCTGTAGGTTCTATCTCCTCCTGTCTCTCAGTTTCTCTCTGCTCTATCAGATAAGATAAAGTAAATAAATAAATGTTAGAAAGAAATGTAAACTACATGGTCCGGGAGGTCATGCAGTGTTAAAGCTTTGGACTCTCAAGCATAAGGTCCCGAGTTTGATCCCCGTCAGCACATGTGCCAGAGTGATGTTTGGTCCTTTCTCTCTCCTTCTTTCTCATAAATAAATACAATCTTTTAAAAAATATAAACTGCATATATGAAATATATATACATATTCAAAAGAAACAAGGTTAGGGTGGGGGCTTTGAGGGAGACAGGCAAAATAGCTCATTCAGATAGTGCTCTCCTTTCTCCTGTGCACAACCCAGGTTTGAGCACAGCCCCCCACCACACTGGAGGAGCTATGGTCTCTTTAACTCCCATTCTCTCTCTTCTTTCTCTGTCAGAAGTACACAGAGTACTGTCTGTGACTCAGCTGCAACAACACTGCCTAGGTTTCCCACAGCCACATGCCTTCCTTCTCTCTTGCAGGGGAGGAGCCATCTGAGCCCTGAGAAAGAGACTTTTGCCCAGGATAATGCTGAGATGGGCTCCTTGGAGGAGGTGGTGTGGTGGGAGAAGCCCACAACCATCATAGGTAGGAGTGTCGGCCAGGCTTGATGGGTTTGATAGGCTGAGCCCCTCAGGTTGCAGGAGTGGCCCCAATTCAGCTTGATATGCAGTGTCTACATCAACTCAGAATCCTTGTTCTCACAGCCCTGTGTGTGTTCAGTGAAGCCACCCCATCATTTGCTTGTCTGTGGAGACCATTGCCTGCCTGCTATCTCATGATTGTGTGGTCTGGTGGGTGGTGGCAAAATGGACCTGACAGAAAAAGTCGGGCCATGAATATTATCAACAAGGGCTTTATTTGTGTGCTCCTGAGGCAAGGTTCTCAGGTCCAAGTGGGCCGGGGGTGGGGGAGGGCATGAAGTCGCAGCCAGGGTCAAGGAGGGAGATTCTTATAGGTGAGGAGAAAAAGAAACTTAGGTGAGAGTTCAGTGGGTATTTTCCATGATGTTAAGTGTGGTGAGTCTGTGATTTAGGAAACTGCTAGCCTCCAGCAGGCATTCCAGGGATGGGCTAGTATTGCTGGGTAACACATTCTTATGACTGAGTGTTTTTAGCCACAAGCGCCTTCAATGGTCAGGGACTCCCAGATTTATCATTCTGACCTTTTTGGTCATATAGGGTGCCAAGGTCATTCTGGCTGCTTCCTGCTAAACAGGGGCAATATGGGGGTGGGGTTAAAGGTAATAATAGGTCTTCCGGGGCCCAACATGCAGAAGAATGTAAGAGTGTAGGAGAAACTGGTTGACAGATACTCAGCATAGCTCTTGAATGCAGGTCATAATGGACCTAATAAGGCAGGGAGCAAAAAGAAAAAGCAAAGAAATTAGGATTAGAGTGGTATCTCCACAGAATCTTTTCATCCTCTAGATCCTTCTTTTGTTTTTCCTCTCTGTGGTGTGGGGGGTGGCAGGGGAGGACAGATAGGGAATCCAAAGTTAGACTGAGTGCTTCCTCCTCAGCTGTCCTGGTATCAGGGCTTTGAGGTTGAGGGTGGACTGGGGATGGGGACTGCAGGGAGAGAGGGTGGCCTCGTTGGAGGGGGTTTGATGGGGTGGTGTGGGGTGGACTGGTGGATGTAGGGGTTTAGGCGAGCACACCACAACCAGTCTTAGGCTGGATGTCTTGTCCCCAGCTGCCCTGAGTGTGGACTGGGAAGGTGGAAGGATGGTGATTGGGGTGGGGGATGTTGAATGGGATAGAGTGCTTTGGGGTACTAAATGGGGAGAGCCAGTTCAATTATCCCCAGTAGGGGGTGGTATTTGGGGTTGTTTAGTGGGGTGCCTCCTCTTCAGTTGGGTGCCTCCTCCCTCAAGCGCCCCAGTCCACTCTCAACCCTCTAGCCCCTAATACCAGGACAATTGGGGAGGAGGCACAGGCAATAGTGAGAGGCCTTCCTCAAAACTATGAAAAGGAGACAAGGACAGTGACACCCCCCCCCCCCAGTACCTGTTCCCCTCGCCCCCAGCCTGCCCTTCTCCTCTCACTCACTGCCACAAATGATGGGCCCTACATGGGAGAAGGGGAGAAAATGCCTTCCACTAAAATCAAAACATCTTCTCTAGAAGAGATTATATCCTAGTGGGAAATATAGCATGACGGTTCTGCAAAAGACTTGCATGTCTGAGGCTCTGAGATCCCAAGTTCAATCCTCTGTATCATCATCAGCCAGAGTGAAGGAGGAGTAGAGAGAGGAAGAAGAGTAGAAGAGCAAGGAGGAACATGAGGAGTTACCCATGGGTTACCCACAATA